>NC_136412.1:173414254-174014254 GCF_051521515.1 Lactuca serriola | reverse complement strand
TTTTAAGGAGGACGTTGGTGGTTTGACCAGGAGCTAGTATAAGCGTTTCAGTTTTGAAAGGTTTTACATAAATGGCATCAGCCTCAACAACGGTGAGGGTGTGGTTTGCTATGCTAAAAAAGAGTTCATCATTGAGTGCTGCGTTGATCAGTCGAAGGAGGTACGTCTTCCCGGTTTTTACCTTCAGCTTGAATGTGTCTGCAGATTTCATGAGCATTCTCATTCAGTCATGGTTTCTTTCAATACATATGTATACACGTATTCTATATATAAATATGTATTCCAGGGGTGTACGTACGTACGTATGTAACAAAGGCTAGAAATACGGTACCTTTAGCAGAGCAATTGTACAAAGGTCCGGGAAGCCCATTGAAGGTATAGGCATCGGAAACATTTGGACCCCCACCGGTTTGTGTTGCTTGCGAAATTATAGCCTCTGGATCAGTATTGAACCACTCTCCTGTAGACATACAAAATTGTAATTACTCTCATGCATGCAAAACTGATGTAATTAAGTACAACATAGCTACAAGCTTAGAGATTAAAAGATTCAACAAAGTATATATGTACGTAGTTTTACCAAAGATGATGGGAACTTCTTTATAGGGCTTGGTAAAAGGGTAGGGGACATTAAGCTTTGGCAGAATGATGAGAGGACCATAAACACTTGCTCGTAACCATGATATATGTGCATGCCAAAACAATGTTCCTCTTTGTCCAATAACAGTGTAGTTGTACACATAACTCTGGCCAGTTTGTATGGGGCATTGAGTTATGTATGCTGGCCCATCGGCCCATCCACTCCGAAGTTGTCTAATACCATGCCTGTGTATATAGCATGCATGCATCAGAATCATATATAGTACGATGAGATTGTATTTAAAGTAATAATAATACGTTATAGAGCGTTAGAAAATACAAAATGTACAGCTCTTAATTATACCAATGGATTGTAATGTTACTGGAGACATGGTTAGTAACTTTTATAAGAAGCCGATCACCCTCTCGAGCGACAATACGTGGACCTGGAAATTTTCCATTGACCGTAACCATGCTTTTTGTGTGGCACAGTCGTGTCACGTTTTGCAGCTCGATCTGCATGAAAAAATAGATCAACTTGTTGGACTACAAATTAAAATGATAAGCATCATATGTAATGAGACATACGTTAAACTCATAGCTCCTGGTAGTTCCACCAATTGTATACAAAGGAAGCAGTGAAGTTATTGCTAACAATGACAAGAAAATTCCACCCATATCTTTGTGTCTGTCTTTCGTTGAAGATTATGAAAGCTGTTGCTACAGCATGAACCCTGCTATGATATCTGAACATATATATAGGTTGATGTCTAAGGATGATTTTGGCAGAGTCAACAACTCATTCTATTGCATCACCAACCGTTGTTCAAATGCAACTTTAGAGTGCTATCAAAGAGATCATATCCATCTGTCCTTTCAAAACCTTTCCTTCGTCGTAAGGACTAGGTCCCAATCTTAATTGAATATAACATAATACTTTATCTAGTCAAATTCTTAAAAATAAACCTAGTTTTAAAACCACCTACTAGAAAACTTGAAAAGTTGAAAATTCATAATTAACAATATATGTTTTATCCATTATTTTCGGGGATGGAGGAAGCCACAGATTTTTTCGTTGTTGCTAATTACTTCAGGAGAAAATAGCAAATACAACAAATACTAACATAAATAACTCAAATAAATCAATTAATGTAATACATACACATAAAAAATTACAATTACGATCAGGTGAATTTGATTATATAGGCTAGTAAAATAGTACCTGTTCCTTTCAAACAATCTTTTCTTTAACATGCATGTGCCTGCATTGTACATAGGAGAAAAAGACACACAACGAACTTTGTGTGTGTGTATTTTTTTTTTTCGATTTGATTATTAGAATTTTTGTGCATGTGTGCCCGCACGGAGTAGATTTTTAAAATTGTACGTATTTCACATGTTAATTAGAGGAACAAACCAAAATTTGGCCGGTTTCCATGCTAACGACGCTTTGTTGGCATGATGGCGTGGCGGCGTATAGGCCATGTCATTTATACATAGATATTATAATTACTAGTTGTGAGACCCGTATAATAATCGAATTCTGTATTTTGATAATGATAGCGATTAAGGGAAAACTACTTTTACCACATAACTCCATCCAGTCTTGGTAGAAGACTGCTTTTATTAAAGAAAATATAGGATTTTCTAGAAAAGACACTAATGTAATGGATACACTGAAACTGCCACTTTTATTAAGTTATTTGGATAAAATGCCACTAAATACTTATGAACTCACCAGCATCTGTAAAAATGCTGATACTCGCTTTTCAAATAACTTGTATTCTCAGGTCAGCTTTAGACAGGTACATTTCCGGAGCTGTTGATGAAGATAGCTTAGTACCAAGCTGTGCTTATATTATTACTTGTATTACTTTTATGTATTGATATGTAAACCATGTAAAACTATTACTATTAATGCAATGTTTTGTTGTACTTTGATTACTATAATGCATGTGTTGTGATACTTGACATGACGTCATCCACCCCAGGACGTTTCCGCCGTTCTGGTTTTGGGGTGTGACCAAAATAGCTCCAGAAGATGATGCCTTTCCAGATCTACGATCTCCAGCCACCGCACTCCTTCTTTGACAACTTCCTCTTTCTTCTTCTAGGCTCTCCTTTGCCAAACCAAGCACTTCAAGGGCAAATACCCACAAAAATGGAAGAAGAACGGCTACTTAGGTGGTAAGATGTCAAATATGGAGGCTGGGATTGGAACCATAATGTTCCTTATATAGTGGCTGGCCCTAAAATTAGGGTTTCTAGATGATAGACGTACACTGGGCGTACGTTAAGGGATCCCGCGTTTCATTAACTCCCTTACGCTGGGCGTAACCCAGCCTACGTTGGGCGTACCCACGCGTGTTCCATGCATGCATGGCCTTTCTTTGCCAACTCTTTCTAATAAGTGCCATAAGTGATAATACCTTCAAAGTGCCATAGCTCCTTGATTTTAAGTCTGTTTCCGACGAACTTTATATCCACGAAAAGGTGGTGAGAAGCCCTACGCTTCTAGTGACACACCCCGACCCGAAACCTTTTCGAATAAAACCCAATACCTATGAAAGACCGAAACGCCCTTACTCTTTGATCTCGGGGCACCATAAATAACCACTCTTAGAACGGGGCATTACATACAGTGGGTGAGTTATTAGTCTTTTTGATTATAAATATTTTATGTTTTTAGAAATATGTATAGTATCAAAAAATCAGGTGAACCATCATACTATTATGGAACATCTATTTATGTTTTTAGAAATAAGCTTTATTACTTGTATTAAGTAAAGATATGATATTTCTCAAACTATGCCAACTTACTTATGCCCACTCATTAATACTTCTTTTCAAATCCAGTCCATTAGTTGTATTCAATATATAAAACTGTTCAATTATAAAATAAGGCTTGGGATTTATAGGAAGAAATCCATTGGATTTATAGGAATGGTGAAAATCTTTGTACTGGATAGGTGAAAGTAGTTCATTTTGGTTAAATAAGCTTGGAGTAGAACAGCTAAAACTTAAAAGAAAGGGATATCTACAGTTGAGTTTTAGGTCTAACTCCAAGCCAAAAAATCTCAACTTAATGATGCCTAATCATGAATACTTCTAGTGAAATCCAATTCCATAGTTGGTATTCAAGATTTTATAAATGTGTTCTAAATTGGTCTAGGGCTTATTTTATAAATGGGTTCTAAATTGGTCTAGAGTTTTTTATAAATGGGTTCTAAATTGCTACATTAAGTTTAAAGCTTCTTTTAAATTGGTCTGAAACATTTTTTCTTCAAAGTTAAAACATGTTGCTATTTTATGTTAAGTTGAACATATATTAATTGTTCATAGTCTTTTTTTTCATAATTGTAGGTTGTCATTGATCGCATTTGTAAGGAGATGAATAAAGTACTTAAAGCATAACATGTATAAATAAAGGATGAACTTATGGCTAAACGTGATGAAACTAACGCCACAATTCAAAAAATCTCTAAGATATCTAATGAAATACTAAAGTTTACCAAATGCACTAACATGCCCACCTTGACTATGTTGGGTTAATCGTGTTTGTTTACGGGTTAGTGGTTCCAAAACTTCTAGCAAAAGTCTCGTCATCTCTTCCTAATTTGTTGGTATTTTGATTTAGTCATAAGTCTTTTTAGTAGTCAAATAGATTATCCGACTAGTAGTAGCAGTGGACCTTTTTTTTAGGAGTTTTTTGTAGTATTTAAAGATATGTAAGTTGTAGTTTTTTAATTAGATGGTATACAAAGAAAATTTCCCCAAAACGTATCTCTTGTTCTTCTCATGCACTTTTTTTATATTATTATGGTTGCAAGAAGCAAAGGTTTTCCAACACTTGGTATCATAGCGAAGGTTGAAGAGGGCCGGTTTGAGAGTCAACTTCCGAATGAGGGAGGAGCCTTTGACTGCAGGAACTGAGAGCAGCAGAAGCAGTGGGTTGGCAACTAGTTTTGGACAGAAAAATCATAAACAATGTATGTTTCGGGTCGGCCGTAGTCATGGGGAGACAGGAAGCATCATTCGAGAAAAAAGGGGTGACTGGTGATGAAAACATGCTGTCTATAGACGTGATCAAAGGGAAGTATGGAAATCAAAGGTAAATTTGGTGGCAAGTTTTGTGTAGTCATCGGAAAAAGGAGAGATTTACCGGTGTGCGAAAGAAAAAAAGAGGTAAAGACTTCAACACAGGTGACGTTGCATCAATTATTTTGGCGCAGGAAAGAAAAAGGTAGAAGCGGGTGGCTTTGTTTTCTTTATCGGTGGAATAATGCTCTTGTGTCACAGAAGTGCTATGCGCGAACGAATTATGTGTGGTGACAAACAACAGTCGGGTGGTAGAAGACTTTAGATGTAACCGAGACGGAGTCCATGTGTTCGGGAAAGATCAAAAATCATGGTGGTTGTTGCCTTGGTAAAGCAGGTGGCCGGAAGAAGTTACAACTAGATTGTGTCGGGTTCGGTGATGATGAGAGCAGGTGGATCTCAGTATTCAGATGTTGTTGGTTAAAGCAGGTGTTGTCGACGAGCTTTGCAGGTGAAGTAGTTGGTAGGTCGACGGTGAACAAAGGCTATAAATGTGGTGGTCGATTGCCCCTGAAAAGTTGAGATGGTTTAAGGTGAAGGCTGTTTTGACGAGATAGTTGTTGTGTATGAAAAAAGTGAACAAACATCGATTAAGGGGTGATTGTTTGGTTAATCGTGTTTGTTTACACGTCAGTTGATCCAAAACTTGTAGCAAAAGACTTGATCAGTATCTCTTCTTAATTTGTTGGTATTTTGACTTAGTCATAAGCCCTTTTAGGAGTCAAATAGATTATCCAATTAGTGGTGGTAGCGGTCCTTTCTTTTAAGAGTTTTCTCTAGTATTTAAAGATATGTAAGTTGAAGTTTTTTAATTGGATGGAATACAAAGAAAATTACCCCAAAATGTATCTCTTGTCCTCCTTCTCCTGTACTCGTTTTTTAATTATTGTTGCATAAAGCAAAGGTTTTCCAACATATTAGACTTTCACATTTTGGCTTTTATGATATGGGTTCGATACTTTGAAATAAAATATGAATCTTTATTTTAGTACATGGATATTAGTGTTTTGGTTTTGAAAGTTGAATACTAAGGTTTTGAAACCGAATATTAATATTTGATTAGGTTTTGGAAAATGAAATTCGATTTTCATTTGTGAATTTTGGTTATAGAATAATGATAAATTTAAGACCTAGTATAGTGTGGCTAACTATAATAAGGGCACCAATTAGAAACAAAAGAATTGGTCATAATGCATATAAATGATGGATTTTTAGACCTTCATCAATATTACATTAGCGACAGAGATTCGAGAAAGAGCAAATATATCATGAACAATTTGCGAAATGATAATTTGCCGCTAAAAGTGACTACTGAGGCCAAAAAAAAGGTCCTTTGCTAATTTCTTCACCACTAAGCACGGACATAGGTTACCAACGACTCTTTTTCCTCATGGCGTTGGTCATTCGAGGCGTATTTCAGAGGGAATTATCCGTCTCTAATACCACAATGTCAAATAGCATATTTAAGGATAATATAATATGGAAAACATAAGTGTCATACTATTGAAACAATACTCTCCTTTTATGGCTATGCATGATATATATTTTGTAATAGTTAATTATATTTGTTTCTTCTTGTCGTTAACAAATTATAGTATTTTTTGTGCATGTGCCTCTTTTACATATATGACGGGTTGTATGTTGCTAACTTAGCATCACCTTAGTTAATTAGTTATCGGAATCTTTGAAAGTACAAAAGGTTATATAACTTGGTATTGGTTAACATTTCTAGGTGGAACCGTGTAATTTAATTTTTACCAGACGTCGATAGTTATTGTTGTCACTTAATTACACCTTATCGAAAACGGTTCTACTAGAAGCAATGTGTCATGTAGGTTTTAACAAATGCGGTGGTTTTATAATGGGCTCCTATTCGTCGACTTTGCATTTGGCACGGTTGTGATGTAATGTACTTCATTCTAGCCAAGTCATATGATCATTATGGATGTAGTAGTAGTGAACGAAATGTTTTGCATAGATTTTCTGGTGTCCAAAATGCTTAGAATAACATTTGTAACTCTACTTTTATATTCTTATCAACCCAAGATGAAAAAACAATCAATTCATACGCAAGAAATTGTTAGATTTTATTCAATGATGTACCTCCTCACATGAATTTAGTCAATCACTCACTATAACACATTCCGATGTTAAGTTGTAGAAAAACAATATATTCACATCCCTCAAACTTGAATTGTTGAAAAAAATTGATTGAAATGTTCCGAGCAAAGGAAGCTTTAACATTTTGGAAGATCAGCCGGTGGAGGTAAGAGCTTTTGGTTAGGTAGTTCTCCATCCAAGACGAGCCATGCCATCTTCAAACCCCAACCGGTATGAACTTCCAAATGGCAATGCATGAACCATACCCCTGGACAATATATAAGAAGAAGAATATATCAATGAAAAACTAAAATAAATCATATATGCACCACAAGAAACCAAACTGAAATTACATGCATGAGTAACAAACCTGGGTTGTCCGCTAGAAATCGTATAGCAACCCACCCACCAGAAGGCACACCAACCGTGTTTCTTTCGATAGGGTCCACAAGATTGAAGTTCTTAGGGTCCTTCTTAGGATCGTAGTTTCCAAACCCTTGACCAACAACAAAGAAATTGAAGCCATGGAGATGAAGAGGGTGGCTTTCGGCACCAAGAATGCTGGTATCTTGCATGACCAACTCCACACTAGTATTGAAAGGAAGAACCATGAGTTTTGTACCATTGCTCACAAAGGTGTTATTTGGAGGAGTTCCGGTATAATTAAACCAATGCACTGGGTTGATAGGGAAATAAGGACTATAAACACCCTTCGATTTATTAAAGAAGTGGGACTGGAGAAGGGCAACACTTGGTTGTACGAATGACACATTATTTATGGATGCAGCGAATCTAGCCCCGTTCGGTCCTTGGCAAGTTCTATTTTGCGCACAAGGGGCCGTCCCAAGTCCTACTGTGAAAAATAAATGTTTGTCGATCTTCTGTGGGACATTAGCAGGAAATTTAGAGTTTGCCAAGCTTCGAAGTCTATTTGAAAACTTTGACACGAATGAAGTGTCATTTAAAGATGGTAATGTTGGTGTAAAGAGTGGAAGATTTTTCATCGGAACAGGTGACTCATATTCGAGAATACCAGCAACTGCGGAATTGTCAAAGGTTCCTTGACCCGTTACATATGGTCTAGCAGACATGAGAAAGTTGGCACCGGGAAATTTGGATTTGGTTTTAAGGAGGACGTTGGTGGTTTGACCAGGAGCTAGTATAAGCGTTTCAGTTTTGAAAGGTTTTACATAAATGGCATCAGCCTCAACAACGGTGAGGGTGTGGTTTGCTATGCTAAAAAAGAGTTCATCATTGAGTGCTGCGTTGATCAGTCGAAGGAGGTACGTCTTCCCGGTTTTTACCTTCAGCTTGAATGTGTCTGCAGATTTCATGAGCATTCTCATTCAGTCATGGTTTCTTTCAATACATATGTATACACGTATTCTATATATAAATATGTATTCCAGGGGTGTACGTACGTACGTATGTAACAAAGGCTAGAAATACGGTACCTTTAGCAGAGCAATTGTACAAAGGTCCGGGAAGCCCATTGAAGGTATAGGCATCGGAAACATTTGGACCCCCACCGGTTTGTGTTGCTTCCGAAATTATAGCCTCTGGATCAGTATTGAACCACTCTCCTGTAGACATACAAAATTGTAATTACTCTCATGCATGCAAAACTGATGTAATTAAGTACAACATAGCTACAAGCTTAGAGATTAAAAGATTCAACAAAGTATATATGTACGTAGTTTTACCAAAGATGATGGGAACTTCTTTATAGGGCTTGGTAAAAGGGTAGGGGACATTAAGCTTTGGCAGAATGATGAGAGGACCATAAACACTTGCTCGTAACCATGATATATGTGCATGCCAAAACAATGTTCCTCTTTGTCCAATAACAGTGTAGTTGTACACATAACTCTGGCCAGTTTGTATGGGGCATTGAGTTATGTATGCTGGCCCATCGGCCCATCCACTCCGAAGTTGTCTAATACCATGCCTGTGTATATAGCATGCATGCATCAGAATCATATATAGTACGATGAGATTGTATTTAAAGTAATAATAATACGTTATAGAGCGTTAGAAAATACAAAATGTACAGCTCTTAATTATACCAATGGATTGTAATGTTACTGGAGACATGGTTAGTAACTTTTATAAGAAGCCGATCACCCTCTCGAGCGACAATACGTGGACCTGGAAATTTTCCATTGACCGTAACCATGCTTTTTGTGTGGCACAGTCGTGTCACGTTTTGCAGCTCGATCTGCATGAAAAAATAGATCAACTTGTTGGACTACAAATTAAAATGATAAGCATCATATGTAATGAGACATACGTTAAACTCATAGCTCCTGGTAGTTCCACCAATTGTATACAAAGGAAGCAGTGAAGTTATTGCTAACAATGACAAGAAAATTCCACCCATATCTTTGTGTCTGTCTTTCGTTGAAGATTATGAAAGCTGTTGCTACAGCATGAACCCTGCTATGATATCTGAACATATATATAGGTTGATGTCTAAGGATGATTTTGGCAGAGTCAACAACTCATTCTATTGCATCACCAACCGTTGTTCAAATGCAACTTTAGAGTGCTATCAAAGAGATCATATCCATCTGTCCTTTCAAAACCTTTCCTTCGTCGTAAGGACTAGGTCCCAATCTTAATTGAATATAACATAATACTTTATCTAGTCAAATTCTTAAAAATAAACCTAGTTTTAAAACCACCTACTAGAAAACTTGAAAAGTTGAAAATTCATAATTAACAATATATGTTTTATCCATTATTTTCGGGGATGGAGGAAGCCACAGATTTTTTCGTTGTTGCTAATTACTTCAGGAGAAAATAGCAAATACAACAAATACTAACATAAATAACTCAAATAAATCAATTAATGTAATACATACACATAAAAAATTACAATTACGATCAGGTGAATTTGATTATATAGGCTAGTAAAATAGTACCTGTTCCTTTCAAACAATCTTTTCTTTAACATGCATGTGCCTGCATTGTACATAGGAGAAAAAGACACACAACGAACTTTGTGTGTGTGTATTTTTTTTTTTCGATTTGATTATTAGAATTTTTGTGCATGTGTGCCCGCACGGAGTAGATTTTTAAAATTGTACGTATTTCACATGTTAATTAGAGGAACAAACCAAAATTTGGCCGGTTTCCATGCTAACGACGCTTTGTTGGCATGATGGCGTGGCGGCGTATAGACCATGTCATTTATACATAGATATTATAATTACTAGTTGTGAGACCCGTATAATAATCGAATTCTGTATTTTGATAATGATAGCGATTAAGGGAAAACTACTTTTACCACATAACTCCATCCAGTCTTGGTAGAAGACTGCTTTTATTAAAGAAAATATAGGATTTTCTAGAAAAGACACTAATGTAATGGATACACTGAAACTGCCACTTTTATTAAGTTATTTGGATAAAATGCCACTAAATACTTATGACCTCACCAGCATCTGTAAAAATGCTGATACTCGCTTTTCAAATAACTTGTATTCTCAGGTCAGCTTTAGACAGGTACATTTCCGGAGCTGTTGATGAAGATAGCTTAGTACCAAGCTGTGCTTATATTATTACTTGTATTACTTTTATGTATTGATATGTAAACCATGTAAAACTATTACTATTAATGCAATGTTTTGTTGTACTTTGATTACTATAATGCATGTGTTGTGATACTTGACATGACGTCATCCACCCCAGGACGTTTCCGCCGTTCTGGTTTTGGGGTGTGACCAAAATAGCTCCAGAAGATGATGCCTTTCCAGATCTACGATCTCCAGCCACCGCACTCCTTCTTTGACAACTTCCTCTTTCTTCTTCTAGGCTCTCCTTTGCCAAACCAAGCACTTCAAGGGCAAATACCCACAAAAATGGAAGAAGAACGGCTACTTAGGTGGTAAGATGTCAAATATGGAGGCTGGGATTGGAACCATAATGTTCCTTATATAGTGGCTGGCCCTAAAATTAGGGTTTCTAGATGATAGACGTACACTGGGCGTACGTTAAGGGATCCCGCGTTTCATTAACTCCCTTACGCTGGGCGTAACCCAGCCTACGTTGGGCGTACCCACGCGTGTTCCATGCATGCATGGCCTTTCTTTGCCAACTCTTTCTAATAAGTGCCATAAGTGATAATACCTTCAAAGTGCCATAGCTCCTTGATTTTAAGTCTGTTTCCGACGAACTTTATATCCACGAAAAGGTGGTGAGAAGCCCTACGCTTCTAGTGACACACCCCGACCCGAAACCTTTTCGAATAAAACCCAATACCTATGAAAGACCGAAACGCCCTTACTCTTTGATCTCGGGGCACCATAAATAACCACTCTTAGAACGGGGCATTACATACAGTGGGTGAGTTATTAGTCTTTTTGATTATAAATATTTTATGTTTTTAGAAATATGTATAGTATCAAAAAATCAGGTGAACCATCATACTATTATGGAACATCTATTTATGTTTTTAGAAATAAGCTTTATTACTTGTATTAAGTAAAGATATGATATTTCTCAAACTATGCCAACTTACTTATGCCCACTCATTAATACTTCTTTTCAAATCCAGTCCATTAGTTGTATTCAATATATAAAACTGTTCAATTATAAAATAAGGCTTGGGATTTATAGGAAGAAATCCATTGGATTTATAGGAATGGTGAAAATCTTTGTACTGGATAGGTGAAAGTAGTTCATTTTGGTTAAATAAGCTTGGAGTAGAACAGCTAAAACTTAAAAGAAAGGGATATCTACAGTTGAGTTTTAGGTCTAACTCCAAGCCAAAAAATCTCAACTTAATGATGCCTAATCATGAATACTTCTAGTGAAATCCAATTCCATAGTTGGTATTCAAGATTTTATAAATGTGTTCTAAATTGGTCTAGGGCTTATTTTATAAATGGGTTCTAAATTGGTCTAGAGTTTTTTATAAATGGGTTCTAAATTGCTACATTAAGTTTAAAGCTTCTTTTAAATTGGTCTGAAACATTTTTTCTTCAAAGTTAAAACATGTTGCTATTTTATGTTAAGTTGAACATATATTAATTGTTCATAGTCTTTTTTTTCATAATTGTAGGTTGTCATTGATCGCATTTGTAAGGAGATGAATAAAGTACTTAAAGCATAACATGTATAAATAAAGGATGAACTTATGGCTAAACGTGATGAAACTAACGCCACAATTCAAAAAATCTCTAAGATATCTAATGAAATACTAAAGTTTACCAAATGCACTAACATGCCCACCTTGACTATGTTGGGTTAATCGTGTTTGTTTACGGGTTAGTGGTTCCAAAACTTCTAGCAAAAGTCTCGTCATCTCTTCCTAATTTGTTGGTATTTTGATTTAGTCATAAGTCTTTTTAGTAGTCAAATAGATTATCCGACTAGTAGTAGCAGTGGACCTTTTTTTTAGGAGTTTTTTGTAGTATTTAAAGATATGTAAGTTGTAGTTTTTTAATTAGATGGTATACAAAGAAAATTTCCCCAAAACGTATCTCTTGTTCTTCTCATGCACTTTTTTTATATTATTATGGTTGCAAGAAGCAAAGGTTTTCCAACACTTGGTATCATAGCGAAGGTTGAAGAGGGCCGGTTTGAGAGTCAACTTCCGAATGAGGGAGGAGCCTTTGACTGCAGGAACTGAGAGCAGCAGAAGCAGTGGGTTGGCAACTAGTTTTGGACAGAAAAATCATAAACAATGTATGTTTCGGGTCGGCCGTAGTCATGGGGAGACAGGAAGCATCATTCGAGAAAAAAGGGGTGACTGGTGATGAAAACATGCTGTCTATAGACGTGATCAAAGGGAAGTATGGAAATCAAAGGTAAATTTGGTGGCAAGTTTTGTGTAGTCATCGGAAAAAGGAGAGATTTACCGGTGTGCGAAAGAAAAAAAGAGGTAAAGACTTCAACACAGGTGACGTTGCATCAATTATTTTGGCGCAGGAAAGAAAAAGGTAGAAGCGGGTGGCTTTGTTTTCTTTATCGGTGGAATAATGCTCTTGTGTCACAGAAGTGCTATGCGCGAACGAATTATGTGTGGTGACAAACAACAGTCGGGTGGTAGAAGACTTTAGATGTAACCGAGACGGAGTCCATGTGTTCGGGAAAGATCAAAAATCATGGTGGTTGTTGCCTTGGTAAAGCAGGTGGCCGGAAGAAGTTACAACTAGATTGTGTCGGGTTCGGTGATGATGAGAGCAGGTGGATCTCAGTATTCAGATGTTGTTGGTTAAAGCAGGTGTTGTCGACGAGCTTTGCAGGTGAAGTAGTTGGTAGGTCGACGGTGAACAAAGGCTATAAATGTGGTGGTCGATTGCCCCTGAAAAGTTGAGATGGTTTAAGGTGAAGGCTGTTTTGACGAGATAGTTGTTGTGTATGAAAAAAGTGAACAAACATCAATTAAGGGGTGATTGTTTGGTTAATCGTGTTTGTTTACACGTCAGTTGATCCAAAACTTGTAGCAAAAGACTTGATCAGTATCTCTTCTTAATTTGTTGGTATTTTGACTTAGTCATAAGCCCTTTTAGGAGTCAAATAGATTATCCAATTAGTGGTGGTAGCGGTCCTTTCTTTTAGGAGTTTTCTCTAGTATTTAAAGATATGTAAGTTGAAGTTTTTTAATTGGATGGAATACAAAGAAAATTACCCTAAAATGTATCTCTTGTCCTCCTTCTCCTGTACTCGTTTTTTAATTATTGTTGCATAAAGCAAAGGTTTTCCAACATATTAGACTTTCACATTTTGGCTTTTATGATATGGGTTCGATACTTTGAAATAAAATATGAATCTTTATTTTAGTACATGGATATTAGTGTTTTGGTTTTGAAAGTTGAATACTAAGGTTTTGAAACCGAATATTAATATTTGATTAGGTTTTGGAAAATGAAATTCGATTTTCATTTGTGAATTTTGGTTATAGAATAATGATAAATTTAAGACCTAGTATAGTGTGGCTAACTATAATAAGGGCACCAATTAGAAACAAAAGAATTGGTCATAATGCATATAAATGATGGATTTTTAGACCTTCATCAATATTACATTAGCGACAGAGATTCGAGAAAGAGCAAATATATCATGAACAATTTGCGAAATGATAATTTGCCGCTAAAAGTGACTACTGAGGCCAAAAAAAGGTCCTTTGCTAATTTCTTCACCACTAAGCACGGACATAGGTTACCAATGACTCTTTTTCCTCATGGCGTTGGTCATTCGAGGCGTATTTCAGAGGGAATTATCCGTCTCTAATACCACAATGTCAAATAGCATATTTAAGGATAATATAATATGGAAAACATAAGTGTCATACTATTGAAACAATACTCTCCTTTTATGGCTATGCATGATATATATTTTGTAATAGTTAATTATATTTGTTTCTTCTTGTCGTTAACAAATTATAGTATTTTTTGTGCATGTGCCTCTTTTACATATATGACGGGTTGTATGTTGCTAACTTAGCATCACCTTAGTTAATTAGTTATCGGAATCTTTGAACGTACAAAA
Source organism: Lactuca serriola (assembly GCF_051521515.1). Taxonomy (NCBI): domain Eukaryota; kingdom Viridiplantae; phylum Streptophyta; class Magnoliopsida; order Asterales; family Asteraceae; genus Lactuca; species Lactuca serriola. Next base: position 173,999,980 of record NC_136412.1, on the reverse strand, counting down.
GGTTATATAACTTGGTATTGGTTAACATTTCTAGGTGGAACCGTGTAATTTAATTTTTACCAGACGTCGATAGTTATTGTTGTCACTTAATTACACCTTATCGAAAACGGTTCTACTAGAAGCAATGTGTCATGTAGGTTTTAACAAATGCGGTGGTTTTATAATGGGCTCCTATTCGTCGACTTTGCATTTGGCACGGTTGTGATGTAATGTACTTCATTCTAGCCAAGTCATATGATCATTATGGATGTAGTAGTAGTGAACGAAATGTTTTGCATAGATTTTCTGGTGTCCAAAATGCTTAGAATAACATTTGTAACTCTACTTTTATATTCTTATCAACCCAAGATGAAAAAACAATCAATTCATACGCAAGAAATTGTTAGATTTTATTCAATGATGTACCTCCTCACATGAATTTAGTCAATCACTCACTATAACACATTCCGATGTTAAGTTGTAGAAAAACAATATATTCACATCCCTCAAACTTGAATTGTTGAAAAAAATTGATTGAAATGTTCCGAGCAAAGGAAGCTTTAACATTTTGGAAGATCAGCCGGTGGAGGTAAGAGCTTTTGGTTAGGTAGTTCTCCATCCAAGACGAGCCATGCCATCTTCAAACCCCAACCGGTATGAACTTCCAAATGGCAATGCATGAACCATACCCCTGGACAATATATAAGAAGAAGAATATATCAATGAAAAACTAAAATAAATCATATATGCACCACAAGAAACCAAACTGAAATTACATGCATGAGTAACAAACCTGGGTTGTCCGCTAGAAATCGTATAGCAACCCACCCACCAGAAGGCACACCAACCGTGTTTCTTTCGATAGGGTCCACAAGATTGAAGTTCTTAGGGTCCTTCTTAGGATCGTAGTTTCCAAACCCTTGACCAACAACAAAGAAATTGAAGCCATGGAGATGAAGAGGGTGGCTTTCGGCACCAAGAATGCTGGTATCTTGCATGACCAACTCCACACTAGTATTGAAAGGAAGAACCATGAGTTTTGTACCATTGCTCACAAAGGTGTTATTTGGAGGAGTTCCGGTATAATTAAACCAATGCACTGGGTTGATAGGGAAATAAGGACTATAAACACCCTTCGATTTATTAAAGAAGTGGGACCGGAGAAGGGCAACACTTGGTTGTACGAATGACACATTATTTATGGATGCAGCGAATCTAGCCCCGTTCGGTCCTTGGCAAGTTCTATTTTGCGCACAAGGGGCCGTCCCAAGTCCTACTGTGAAAAATAAATGTTTGTCGATCTTCTGTGGGACATTAGCAGGAAATTTAGAGTTTGCCAAGCTTCGAAGTCTATTTGAAAACTTTGACACGAATGAAGTGTCATTTAAAGATGGTAATGTTGGTGTAAAGAGTGGAAGATTTTTCATCGGAACAGGTGACTCATATTCGAGAATACCAGCAACTGCGGAATTGTCAAAGGTTCCTTGACCCGTTACATATGGTCTAGCAGACATGAGAAAGTTGGCACCGGGAAATTTGGATTTGGTTTTAAGGAGGACGTTGGTGGTTTGACCAGGAGCTAGTATAAGCGTTTCAGTTTTGAAAGGTTTTACATAAATGGCATCAGCCTCAACAACGGTGAGGGTGTGGTTTGCTATGCTAAAAAAGAGTTCATCATTGAGTGCTGCGTTGATCAGTCGAAGGAGGTACGTCTTCCCGGTTTTTACCTTCAGCTTGAATGTGTCTGCAGATTTCATGAGCATTCTCATTCAGTCATGGTTTCTTTCAATACATATGTATACACGTATTCTATATATAAATATGTATTCCAGGGGTGTACGTACGTACGTATGTAACAAAGGCTAGAAATACGGTACCTTTAGCAGAGCAATTGTACAAAGGTCCGGGAAGCCCATTGAAGGTATAGGCATCGGAAACATTTGGACCCCCACCGGTTTGTGTTGCTTCCGAAATTATAGCCTCTGGATCAGTATTGAACCACTCTCCTGTAGACATACAAAATTGTAATTACTCTCATGCATGCAAAACTGATGTAATTAAGTACAACATAGCTACAAGCTTAGAGATTAAAAGATTCAACAAAGTATATATGTACGTAGTTTTACCAAAGATGATGGGAACTTCTTTATAGGGCTTGGTAAAAGGGTAGGGGACATTAAGCTTTGGCAGAATGATGAGAGGACCATAAACACTTGCTCGTAACCATGATATATGTGCATGCCAAAACAATGTTCCTCTTTGTCCAATAACAGTGTAGTTGTACACATAACTCTGGCCAGTTTGTATGGGGCATTGAGTTATGTATGCTGGCCCATCGGCCCATCCACTCCGAAGTTGTCTAATACCATGCCTGTGTATATAGCATGCATGCATCAGAATCATATATAGTACGATGAGATTGTATTTAAAGTAATAATAATACGTTATAGAGCGTTAGAAAATACAAAATGTACAGCTCTTAATTATACCAATGGATTGTAATGTTACTGGAGACATGGTTAGTAACTTTTATAAGAAGCCGATCACCCTCTCGAGCGACAATACGTGGACCTGGAAATTTTCCATTGACCGTAACCATGCTTTTTGTGTGGCACAGTCGTGTCACGTTTTGCAGCTCGATCTGCATGAAAAAATAGATCAACTTGTTGGACTACAAATTAAAATGATAAGCATCATATGTAATGAGACATACGTTAAACTCATAGCTCCTGGTAGTTCCACCAATTGTATACAAAGGAAGCAGTGAAGTTATTGCTAACAATGACAAGAAAATTCCACCCATATCTTTGTGTCTGTCTTTCGTTGAAGATTATGAAAGCTGTTGCTACAGCATGAACCCTGCTATGATATCTGAACATATATATAGGTTGATGTCTAAGGATGATTTTGGCAGAGTCAACAACTCATTCTATTGCATCACCAACCGTTGTTCAAATGCAACTTTAGAGTGCTATCAAAGAGATCATATCCATCTGTCCTTTCAAAACCTTTCCTTCGTCGTAAGGACTAGGTCCCAATCTTAATTGAATATAACATAATACTTTATCTAGTCAAATTCTTAAAAATAAACCTAGTTTTAAAACCACCTACTAGAAAACTTGAAAAGTTGAAAATTCATAATTAACAATATATGTTTTATCCATTATTTTCGGGGATGGAGGAAGCCACAGATTTTTTCGTTGTTGCTAATTACTTCAGGAGAAAATAGCAAATACAACAAATACTAACATAAATAACTCAAATAAATCAATTAATGTAATACATACACATAAAAAATTACAATTACGATCAGGTGAATTTGATTATATAGGCTAGTAAAATAGTACCTGTTCCTTTCAAACAATCTTTTCTTTAACATGCATGTGCCTGCATTGTACATAGGAGAAAAAGACACACAACGAACTTTGTGTGTGTGTATTTTTTTTTTTTCGATTTGATTATTAGAATTTTTGTGCATGTGTGCCCGCACGGAGTAGATTTTTAAAATTGTACGTATTTCACATGTTAATTAGAGGAACAAACCAAAATTTGGCCGGTTTCCATGCTAACGACGCTTTGTTGGCATGATGGCGTGGCGGCGTATAGGCCATGTCATTTATACATAGATATTATAATTACTAGTTGTGAGACCCGTATAATAATCGAATTCTGTATTTTGATAATGATAGCGATTAAGGGAAAACTACTTTTACCACATAACTCCATCCAGTCTTGGTAGAAGACTGCTTTTATTAAAGAAAATATAGGATTTTCTAGAAAAGACATTAATGTAATGGATACACTGAAACTGCCACTTTTATTAAGTTATTTGGATAAAATGCCACTAAATACTTATGAACTCACCAGCATCTGTAAAAATGCTGATACTCGCTTTTCAAATAACTTGTATTCTCAGGTCAGCTTTAGACAGGTACATTTCCGGAGCTGTTGATGAAGATAGCTTAGTACCAAGCTGTGCTTATATTATTACTTGTATTACTTTTATGTATTGATATGTAAACCATGTAAAACTATTACTATTAATGCAATGTTTTGTTGTACTTTGATTACTATAATGCATGTGTTGTGATACTTGACATGACGTCATCCACCCCAGGACGTTTCCGCCGTTCTGGTTTTGGGGTGTGACCAAAATAGCTCCAGAAGATGATGCCTTTCCAGATCTACGATCTCCAGCCACCGCACTCCTTCTTTGACAACTTCCTCTTTCTTCTTCTAGGCTCTCCTTTGCCAAACCAAGCACTTCAAGGGCAAATACCCACAAAAATGGAAGAAGAACGGCTACTTAGGTGGTAAGATGTCAAATATGGAGGCTGGGATTGGAACCATAATGTTCCTTATATAGTGGCTGGCCCTAAAATTAGGGTTTCTAGATGATAGACGTACACTGGGCGTACGTTAAGGGATCCCGCGTTTCATTAACTCCCTTACGCTGGGCGTAACCCAGCCTACGTTGGGCGTACCCACGCGTGTTCCATGCATGCATGGCCTTTCTTTGCCAACTCTTTCTAATAAGTGCCATAAGTGATAATACCTTCAAAGTGCCATAGCTCCTTGATTTTAAGTCTGTTTCCGACGAACTTTATATCCACGAAAAGGTGGTGAGAAGCCCTACGCTTCTAGTGACACACCCCGACCCGAAACCTTTTCGAATAAAACCCAATACCTATGAAAGACCGAAACGCCCTTACTCTTTGATCTCGGGGCACCATAAATAACCACTCTTAGAACGGGGCATTACATACAGTGGGTGAGTTATTAGTCTTTTTGATTATAAATATTTTATGTTTTTAGAAATATGTATAGTATCAAAAAATCAGGTGAACCATCATACTATTATGGAACATCTATTTATGTTTTTAGAAATAAGCTTTATTACTTGTATTAAGTAAAGATATGATATTTCTCAAACTATGCCAACTTACTTATGCCCACTCATTAATACTTCTTTTCAAATCCAGTCCATTAGTTGTATTCAATATATAAAACTGTTCAATTATAAAATAAGGCTTGGGATTTATAGGAAGAAATCCATTGGATTTATAGGAATGGTGAAAATCTTTGTACTGGATAGGTGAAAGTAGTTCATTTTGGTTAAATAAGCTTGGAGTAGAACAGCTAAAACTTAAAAGAAAGGGATATCTACAGTTGAGTTTTAGGTCTAACTCCAAGCCAAAAAATCTCAACTTAATGATGCCTAATCATGAATACTTCTAGTGAAATCCAATTCCATAGTTGGTATTCAAGATTTTATAAATGTGTTCTAAATTGGTCTAGGGCTTATTTTATAAATGGGTTCTAAATTGGTCTAGAGTTTTTTATAAATGGGTTCTAAATTGCTACATTAAGTTTAAAGCTTCTTTTAAATTGGTCTGAAACATTTTTTCTTCAAAGTTAAAACATGTTGCTATTTTATGTTAAGTTGAACATATATTAATTGTTCATAGTCTTTTTTTTCATAATTGTAGGTTGTCATTGATCGCATTTGTAAGGAGATGAATAAAGTACTTAAAGCATAACATGTATAAATAAAGGATGAACTTATGGCTAAACGTGATGAAACTAACGCCACAATTCAAAAAATCTCTAAGATATCTAATGAAATACTAAAGTTTACCAAATGCACTAACATGCCCACCTTGACTATGTTGGGTTAATCGTGTTTGTTTACGGGTTAGTGGTTCCAAAACTTCTAGCAAAAGTCTCGTCATCTCTTCCTAATTTGTTGGTATTTTGATTTAGTCATAAGTCTTTTTAGTAGTCAAATAGATTATCCGACTAGTAGTAGCAGTGGACCTTTTTTTTAGGAGTTTTTTGTAGTATTTAAAGATATGTAAGTTGTAGTTTTTTAATTAGATGGTATACAAAGAAAATTTCCCCAAAACGTATCTCTTGTTCTTCTCATGCACTTTTTTTATATTATTATGGTTGCAAGAAGCAAAGGTTTTCCAACACTTGGTATCATAGCGAAGGTTGAAGAGGGCCGGTTTGAGAGTCAACTTCCGAATGAGGGAGGAGCCTTTGACTGCAGGAACTGAGAGCAGCAGAAGCAGTGGGTTGGCAACTAGTTTTGGACAGAAAAATCATAAACAATGTATGTTTCGGGTCGGCCGTAGTCATGGGGAGACAGGAAGCATCATTCGAGAAAAAAGGGGTGACTGGTGATGAAAACATGCTGTCTATAGACGTGATCAAAGGGAAGTATGGAAATCAAAGGTAAATTTGGTGGCAAGTTTTGTGTAGTCATCGGAAAAAGGAGAGATTTACCGGTGTGCGAAAGAAAAAAAGAGGTAAAGACTTCAACACAGGTGACGTTGCATCAATTATTTTGGCGCAGGAAAGAAAAAGGTAGAAGCGGGTGGCTTTGTTTTCTTTATCGGTGGAATAATGCTCTTGTGTCACAGAAGTGCTATGCGCAAACGAATTATGTGTGGTGACAAACAACAGTCGGGTGGTAGAAGACTTTAGATGTAACCGAGACGGAGTCCATGTGTTCGGGAAAGATCAAAAATCATGGTGGTTGTTGCCTTGGTAAAGCAGGTGGCCGGAAGAAGTTACAACTAGATTGTGTCGGGTTCGGTGATGATGAGAGCAGGTGGATCTCAGTATTCAGATGTTGTTGGTTAAAGCAGGTGTTGTCGACGAGATTTGCAGGTGAAGTAGTTGGTAGGTCGACGGTGAACAAAGGCTATAAATGTGGTGGTCGATTGCCCCTGAAAAGTTGAGATGGTTTAAGGTGAAGGCTGTTTTGACGAGATAGTTGTTGTGTATGAAAAAAGTGAACAAACATCGATTAAGGGGTGATTGTTTGGTTAATCGTGTTTGTTTACACGTCAGTTGATCCAAAACTTGTAGCAAAAGACTTGATCAGTATCTCTTCTTAATTTGTTGGTATTTTGACTTAGTCATAAGCCCTTTTAGGAGTCAAATAGATTATCCAATTAGTGGTGGTAGCGGTCCTTTCTTTTAGGAGTTTTCTCTAGTATTTAAAGATATGTAAGTTGAAGTTTTTTAATTGGATGGAATACAAAGAAAATTACCCCAAAATGTATCTCTTGTCCTCCTTCTCCTGTACTCGTTTTTTAATTATTGTTGCATAAAGCAAAGGTTTTCCAACATATTAGACTTTCACATTTTGGCTTTTATGATATGGGTTCGATACTTTGAAATAAAATATGAATCTTTATTTTAGTACATGGATATTAGTGTTTTGGTTTTGAAAGTTGAATACTAAGGTTTTGAAACCGAATATTAATATTTGATTAGGTTTTGGAAAATGAAATTCGATTTTCATTTGTGAATTTTGGTTATAGAATAATGATAAATTTAAGACCTAGTATAGTGTGGCTAACTATAATAAGGGCACCAATTAGAAACAAAAGAATTGGTCATAATGCATATAAATGATGGATTTTTAGACCTTCATCAATATTACATTAGCGACAGAGATTCGAGAAAGAGCAAATATATCATGAACAATTTGCGAAATGATAATTTGCCGCTAAAAGTGACTACTGAGGCCAAAAAAAAGGTCCTTTGCTAATTTCTTCACCACTAAGCACGGACATAGGTTACCAACGACTCTTTTTCCTCATGGCGTTGGTCATTCGAGGCGTATTTCAGAGGGAATTATCCGTCTCTAATACCACAATGTCAAATAGCATATTTAAGGATAATATAATATGGAAAACATAAGTGTCATACTATTGAAACAATACTCTCCTTTTATGGCTATGCATGATATATATTTTGTAATAGTTAATTATATTTGTTTCTTCTTGTCGTTAACAAATTATAGTATTTTTTGTGCATGTGCCTCTTTTACATATATGACGGGTTGTATGTTGCTAACTTAGCATCACCTTAGTTAATTAGTTATCGGAATCTTTGAACGTACAAAAGGTTATATAACTTGGTATTGGTTAACATTTCTAGGTGGAACCGTGTAATTTAATTTTTACCAGACGTCGATAGTTATTGTTGTCACTTAATTACACCTTATCGAAAACGGTTCTACTAGAAGCAATGTGTCATGTAGGTTTTAACAAATGCGGTGGTTTTATAATGGGCTCCTATTCGTCGACTTTGCATTTGGCACGGTTGTGATGTAATGTACTTCATTCTAGCCAAGTCATATGATCATTATGGATGTAGTAGTAGTGAACGAAATGTTTTGCATAGATTTTCTGGTGTCCAAAATGCTTAGAATAACATTTGTAACTCTACTTTTATATTCTTATCAACCCAAGATGAAAAAACAATCAATTCATACACAAGAAATTGTTAGATTTTATTCAATGATGTACCTCCTCACATGAATTTAGTCAATCACTCACTATAACACATTCCGATGTTAAGTTGTAGAAAAACAATATATTCACATCCCTCAAACTTGAATTGTTGAAAAAAATTGATTGAAATGTTCCGAGCAAAGGAAGCTTTAACATTTTGGAAGATCAGCCGGTGGAGGTAAGAGCTTTTGGTTAGGTAGTTCTCCATCCAAGACGAGCCATGCCATCTTCAAACCCCAACCGGTATGAACTTCCAAATGGCAATGCATGAACCATACCCCTGGACAATATATAAGAAGAAGAATATATCAATGAAAAACTAAAATAAATCATATATGCACCACAAGAAACCAAACTGAAATTACATGCATGAGTAACAAACCTGGGTTGTCCGCTAGAAATCGTATAGCAACCCACCCACCAGAAGGCACACCAACCGTGTTTCTTTCGATAGGGTCCACAAGATTGAAGTTCTTAGGGTCCTTCTTAGGATCGTAGTTTCCAAACCCTTGACCAACAACAAAGAAATTGAAGCCATGGAGATGAAGAGGGTGGCTTTCGGCACCAAGAATGCTGGTATCTTGCATGACCAACTCCACACTAGTATTGAAAGGAAGAACCATGAGTTTTGTACCATTGCTCACAAAGGTGTTATTTGGAGGAGTTCCGGTATAATTAAACCAATGCACTGGGTTGATAGGGAAATAAGGACTATAAACACCCTTCGATTTATTAAAGAAGTGGGACTGGAGAAGGGCAACACTTGGTTGTACGAATGACACATTATTTATGGATGCAGCGAATCTAGCCCCGTTCGGTCCTTGGCAAGTTCTATTTTGCGCACAAGGGGCCGTCCCAAGTCCTACTGTGAAAAATAAATGTTTGTCGATCTTCTGTGGGACATTAGCAGGAAATTTAGAGTTTGCCAAGCTTCGAAGTCTATTTGAAAACTTTGACACGAATGAAGTGTCATTTAAAGATGGTAATGTTGGTGTAAAGAGTGGAAGATTTTTCATCGGAACAGGTGACTCATATTCGAGAATACCAGCAACTGCGGAATTGTCAAAGGTTCCTTGACCCGTTACATATGGTCTAGCAGACATGAGAAAGTTGGCACCGGGAAATTTGGATTTGGTTTTAAGGAGGACGTTGGTGGTTTGACCAGGAGCTAGTATAAGCGTTTCAGTTTTGAAAGGTTTTACATAAATGGCATCAGCCTCAACAACGGTGAGGGTGTGGTTTGCTATGCTAAAAAAGAGTTCATCATTGAGTGCTGCGTTGATCAGTCGAAGGAGGTACGTCTTCCCGGTTTTTACCTTCAGCTTGAATGTGTCTGCAGATTTCATGAGCATTCTCATTCAGTCATGGTTTCTTTCAATACATATGTATACACGTATTCTATATATAAATATGTATTCCAGGGGTGTACGTACGTACGTATGTAACAAAGGCTAGAAATACGGTACCTTTAGCAGAGCAATTGTACAAAGGTCCGGGAAGCCCATTGAAGGTATAGGCATCGGAAACATTTGGACCCCCACCGGTTTGTGTTGCTTGCGAAATTATAGCCTCTGGATCAGTATTGAACCACTCTCCTGTAGACATACAAAATTGTAATTACTCTCATGCATGCAAAACTGATGTAATTAAGTACAACATAGCTACAAGCTTAGAGATTAAAAGATTCAACAAAGTATATATGTACGTAGTTTTACCAAAGATGATGGGAACTTCTTTATAGGGCTTGGTAAAAGGGTAGGGGACATTAAGCTTTGGCAGAATGATGAGAGGACCATAAACACTTGCTCGTAACCATGATATATGTGCATGCCAAAACAATGTTCCTCTTTGTCCAATAACAGTGTAGTTGTACACATAACTCTGGCCAGTTTGTATGGGGCATTGAGTTATGTATGCTGGCCCATCGGCCCATCCACTCCGAAGTTGTCTAATACCATGCCTGTGTATATAGCATGCATGCATCAGAATCATATATAGTACGATGAGATTGTATTTAAAGTAATAATAATACGTTATAGAGCGTTAGAAAATACAAAATGTACAGCTCTTAATTATACCAATGGATTGTAATGTTACTGGAGACATGGTTAGTAACTTTTATAAGAAGCCGATCACCCTCTCGAGCGACAATACGTGGACCTGGAAATTTTCCATTGACCGTAACCATGCTTTTTGTGTGGCACAGTCGTGTCACGTTTTGCAGCTCGATCTGCATGAAAAAATAGATCAACTTGTTGGACTACAAATTAAAATGATAAGCATCATATGTAATGAGACATACGTTAAACTCATAGCTCCTGGTAGTTCCACCAATTGTATACAAAGGAAGCAGTGAAGTTATTGCTAACAATGACAAGAAAATTCCACCCATATCTTTGTGTCTGTCTTTCGTTGAAGATTATGAAAGCTGTTGCTACAGCATGAACCCTGCTATGATATCTGAACATATATATAGGTTGATGTCTAAGGATGATTTTGGCAGAGTCAACAACTCATTCTATTGCATCACCAACCGTTGTTCAAATGCAACTTTAGAGTGCTATCAAAGAGATCATATCCATCTGTCCTTTCAAAACCTTTCCTTCGTCGTAAGGACTAGGTCCCAATCTTAATTGAATATAACATAATACTTTATCTAGTCAAATTCTTAAAAATAAACCTAGTTTTAAAACCACCTACTAGAAAACTTGAAAAGTTGAAAATTCATAATTAACAATATATGTTTTATCCATTATTTTCGGGGATGGAGGAAGCCACAGATTTTTTCGTTGTTGCTAATTACTTCAGGAGAAAATAGCAAATACAACAAATACTAACATAAATAACTCAAATAAATCAATTAATGTAATACATACACATAAAAAATTACAATTACGATCAGGTGAATTTGATTATATAGGCTAGTAAAATAGTACCTGTTCCTTTCAAACAATCTTTTCTTTAACATGCATGTGCCTGCATTGTACATAGGAGAAAAAGACACACAACGAACTTTGTGTGTGTGTATTTTTTTTTTTTCGATTTGATTATTAGAATTTTTGTGCATGTGTGCCCGCACGGAGTAGATTTTTAAAATTGTACGTATTTCACATGTTAATTAGAGGAACAAACCAAAATTTGGCCGGTTTCCATGCTAACGACGCTTTGTTGGCATGATGGCGTGGCGGCGTATAGGCCATGTCATTTATACATAGATATTATAATTACTAGTTGTGAGACCCGTATAATAATCGAATTCTGTATTTTGATAATGATAGCGATTAAGGGAAAACTACTTTTACCACATAACTCCATCCAGTCTTGGTAGAAGACTGCTTTTATTAAAGAAAATATAGGATTTTCTAGAAAAGACACTAATGTAATGGATACACTGAAACTGCCACTTTTATTAAGTTATTTGGATAAAATGCCACTAAATACTTATGAACTCACCAGCATCTGTAAAAATGCTGATACTCGCTTTTCAAATAACTTGTATTCTCAGGTCAGCTTTAGACAGGTACATTTCCGGAGCTGTTGATGAAGATAGCTTAGTACCAAGCTGTGCTTATATTATCACTTGTATTACTTTTATGTATTGATATGTAAACCATGTAAAACTATTACTATTAATGCAATGTTTTGTTGTACTTTGATTACTATAATGCATGTGTTGTGATACTTGACATGACGTCATCCACCCCAGGACGTTTCCGCCGTTCTGGTTTTGGGGTGTGACCAAAATAGCTCCAGAAGATGATGCCTTTCCAGATCTACGATCTCCAGCCACCGCACTCCTTCTTTGACAACTTCCTCTTTCTTCTTCTAGGCTCTCCTTTGCCAAACCAAGCACTTCAAGGGCAAATACCCACAAAAATGGAAGAAGAAGGGCTACTTAGGTGGTAAGATGTCAAATATGGAGGCTGGGATTGGAACCATAATGTTCCTTATATAGTGGCTGGCCCTAAAATTAGGGTTTCTAGATGATAGACGTACACTGGGCGTACGTTAAGGGATCCCGCGTTTCATTAACTCCCTTACGCTGGGCGTAACCCAGCCTACGTTGGGCGTACCCACGCGTGTTCCATGCATGCATGGCCTTTCTTTGCCAACTCTTTCTAATAAGTGCCATAAGTGATAATACCTTCAAAGTGCCATAGCTCCTTGATTTTAAGTCTGTTTCCGACGAACTTTATATCCACGAAAAGGTGGTGAGAAGCCCTACGCTTCTAGTGACACACCCCGACCCGAAACCTTTTCGAATAAAACCCAATACCTATGAAAGACCGAAACGCCCTTACTCTTTGATCTCGGGGCACCATAAATAACCACTCTTAGAACGGGGCATTACATACAGTGGGTGAGTTATTAGTCTTTTTGATTATAAATATTTTATGTTTTTAGAAATATGTATAGTATCAAAAAATCAGGTGAACCATCATACTATTATGGAACATCTATTTATGTTTTTAGAAATAAGCTTTATTACTTGTATTAAGTAAAGATATGATATTTCTCAAACTATGCCAACTTACTTATGCCCACTCATTAATACTTCTTTTCAAATCCAGTCCATTAGTTGTATTCAATATATAAAACTGTTCAATTATAAAATAAGGCTTGGGATTTATAGGAAGAAATCCATTGGATTTATAGGAATGGTGAAAATCTTTGTACTGGATAGGTGAAAGTAGTTCATTTTGGTTAAATAAGCTTGGAGTAGAACAGCTAAAACTTAAAAGAAAGGGATATCTACAGTTGAGTTTTAGGTCTAACTCCAAGCCAAAAAATCTCAACTTAATGATGCCTAATCATGAATACTTCTAGTGAAATCCAATTCCATAGTTGGTATTCAAGATTTTATAAATGTGTTCTAAATTGGTCTAGGGCTTATTTTATAAATGGGTTCTAAATTGGTCTAGAGTTTTTTATAAATGGGTTCTAAATTGCTACATTAAGTTTAAAGCTTCTTTTAAATTGGTCTGAAACATTTTTTCTTCAAAGTTAAAACATGTTGCTATTTTATGTTAAGTTGAACATATATTAATTGTTCATAGTCTTTTTTTTCATAATTGTAGGTTGTCATTGATCGCATTTGTAAGGAGATGAATAAAGTACTTAAAGCATAACATGTATAAATAAAGGATGAACTTATGGCTAAACGTGATGAAACTAACGCCACAATTCAAAAAATCTCTAAGATATCTAATGAAATACTAAAGTTTACCAAATGCACTAACATGCCCACCTTGACTATGTTGGGTTAATCGTGTTTGTTTACGGGTTAGTGGTTCCAAAACTTCTAGCAAAAGTCTCGTCATCTCTTCCTAATTTGTTGGTATTTTGATTTAGTCATAAGTCTTTTTAGTAGTCAAATAGATTATCCGACTAGTAGTAGCAGTGGACCTTTTTTTTAGGAGTTTTTTGTAGTATTTAAAGATATGTAAGTTGTAGTTTTTTAATTAGATGGTATACAAAGAAAATTTCCCCAAAACGTATCTCTTGTTCTTCTCATGCACTTTTTTTATATTATTATGGTTGCAAGAAGCAAAGGTTTTCCAACACTTGGTATCATAGCGAAGGTTGAAGAGGGCCGGTTTGAGAGTCAACTTCCGAATGAGGGAGGAGCCTTTGACTGCAGGAACTGAGAGCAGCAGAAGCAGTGGGTTGGCAACTAGTTTTGGACAGAAAAATCATAAACAATGTATGTTTCGGGTCGGCCGTAGTCATGGGGAGACAGGAAGCATCATTCGAGAAAAAAGGGGTGACTGGTGATGAAAACATGCTGTCTATAGACGTGATCAAAGGGAAGTATGGAAATCAAAGGTAAATTTGGTGGCAAGTTTTGTGTAGTCATCGGAAAAAGGAGAGATTTACCGGTGTGCGAAAGAAAAAAAGAGGTAAAGACTTCAACACAGGTGACGTTGCATCAATTATTTTGGCGCAGGAAAGAAAAAGGTAGAAGCGGGTGGCTTTGTTTTCTTTATCGGTGGAATAATGCTCTTGTGTCACAGAAGTGCTATGCGCGAACGAATTATGTGTGGTGACAAACAACAGTCGGGTGGTAGAAGACTTTAGATGTAACCGAGACGGAGTCCATGTGTTCGGGAAAGATCAAAAATCATGGTGGTTGTTGCCTTGGTAAAGCAGGTGGCCGGAAGAAGTTACAACTAGATTGTGTCGGGTTCGGTGATGATGAGAGCAGGTGGATCTCAGTATTCAGATGTTGTTGGTTAAAGCAGGTGTTGTCGACGAGCTTTGCAGGTGAAGTAGTTGGTAGGTCGACGGTGAACAAAGGCTATAAATGTGGTGGTCGATTGCCCCTGAAAAGTTGAGATGGTTTAAGGTGAAGGCTGTTTTGACGAGATAGTTGTTGTGTATGAAAAAAGTGAACAAACATCGATTAAGGGGTGATTGTTTGGTTAATCGTGTTTGTTTACACGTCAGTTGATCCAAAACTTGTAGCAAAAGACTTGATCAGTATCTCTTCTTAATTTGTTGGTATTTTGACTTAGTCATAAGCCCTTTTAGGAGTCAAATAGATTATCCAATTAGTGGTGGTAGCGGTCCTTTCTTTTAGGAGTTTTCTCTAGTATTTAAAGATATGTAAGTTGAAGTTTTTTAATTGGATGGAATACAAAGAAAATTACCCCAAAATGTATCTCTTGTCCTCCTTCTCCTGTACTCGTTTTTTAATTATTGTTGCATAAAGCAAAGGTTTTCCAACATATTAGACTTTCACATTTTGGCTTTTATGATATGGGTTCGATACTTTGAAATAAAATATGAATCTTTATTTTAGTACATGGATATTAGTGTTTTGGTTTTGAAAGTTGAATACTAAGGTTTTGAAACCGAATATTAATATTTGATTAGGTTTTGGAAAATGAAATTCGATTTTCATTTGTGAATTTTGGTTATAGAATAATGATAAATTTAAGACCTAGTATAGTGTGGCTAACTATAATAAGGGCACCAATTAGAAACAAAAGAATTGGTCATAATGCATATAAATGATGGATTTTTAGACCTTCATCAATATTACATTAGCGACAGAGATTCGAGAAAGAGCAAATATATCATGAACAATTTGCGAAATGATAATTTGCCGCTAAAAGTGACTACTGAGGCCAAAAAAAAGGTCCTTTGCTAATTTCTTCACCACTAAGCACGGACATAGGTTACCAACGACTCTTTTTCCTCATGGCGTTGGTCATTCGAGGCGTATTTCAGAGGGAATTATCCGTCTCTAATACCACAATGTCAAATAGCATATTTAAGGATAATATAATATGGAAAACATAAGTGTCATACTATTGAAACAATACTCTCCTTTTATGGCTATGCATGATATATATTTTGTAATAGTTAATTATATTTGTTTCTTCTTGTCGTTAACAAATTATAGTATTTTTTGTGCATGTGCCTCTTTTACATATATGACGGGTTGTATGTTGCTAACTTAGCATCACCTTAGTTAATTAGTTATCGGAATCTTTGAAAGTACAAAAGGTTATATAACTTGGTATTGGTTAACATTTCTAGGTGGAACCGTGTAATTTAATTTTTACCAGACATCGATAGTTATTGTTGTCACTTAATTACACCTTATCGAAAACGGTTCTACTAGAAGCAATGTGTCATGTAGGTTTTAACAAATGCGGTGGTTTTATAATGGGCTCCTATTCGTCGACTTTGCATTTGGCACGGTTGTGATGTAATGTACTTCATTCTAGCCAAGTCATATGATCATTATGGATGTAGTAGTAGTGAACGAAATGTTTTGCATAGATTTTCTGGTGTCCAAAATGCTTAGAATAACATTTGTAACTCTACTTTTATATTCTTATCAACCCAAGATGAAAAAACAATCAATTCATACGCAAGAAATTGTTAGATTTTATTCAATGATGTACCTCCTCACATGAATTTAGTCAATCACTCACTATAACACATTCCGATGTTAAGTTGTAGAAAAACAATATATTCACATCCCTCAAACTTGAATTGTTGAAAAAAATTGATTGAAATGTTCCGAGCAAAGGAAGCTTTAACATTTTGGAAGATCAGCCGGTGGAGGTAAGAGCTTTTGGTTAGGTAGTTCTCCATCCAAGACGAGCCATGCCATCTTCAAACCCCAACCGGTATGAACTTCCAAATGGCAATGCATGAACCATACCCCTGGACAATATATAAGAAGAAGAATATATCAATGACAAACTAAAATAAATCATATATGCACCACAAGAAACCAAACTGAAATTACATGCATGAGTAACAAACCTGGGTTGTCCGCTAGAAATCGTATAGCAACCCACCCACCAGAAGGCACACCAACCGTGTTTCTTTCGATAGGGTCCACAAGATTGAAGTTCTTAGGGTCCTTCTTAGGATCGTAGTTTCCAAACCCTTGACCAACAACAAAGAAATTGAAGCCATGGAGATGAAGAGGGTGGCTTTCGGCACCAAGAATGCTGGTATCTTGCATGACCAACTCCACACTAGTATTGAAAGGAAGAACCATGAGTTTTGTACCATTGCTCACAAAGGTGTTATTTGGAGGAGTTCCGGTATAATTAAACCAATGCACTGGGTTGATAGGGAAATAAGGACTATAAACACCCTTCGATTTATTAAAGAAGTGGGACTGGAGAAGGGCAACACTTGGTTGTACGAATGACACATTATTTATGGATGCAGCGAATCTAGCCCCGTTCGGTCCTTGGCAAGTTCTATTTTGCGCACAAGGGGCCGTCCCAAGTCCTACTGTGAAAAATAAATGTTTGTCGATCTTCTGTGGGACATTAGCAGGAAATTTAGAGTTTGCCAAGCTTCGAAGTCTATTTGAAAACTTTGACACGAATGAAGTGTCATTTAAAGATGGTAATGTTGGTGTAAAGAGTGGAAGATTTTTCATCGG
The DNA here is from genome assembly GCF_051521515.1 of Lactuca serriola. Lineage (NCBI taxonomy): Eukaryota > Viridiplantae > Streptophyta > Magnoliopsida > Asterales > Asteraceae > Lactuca > Lactuca serriola. The sequence continues at coordinate 173,982,769 of NC_136412.1, read as the reverse complement.
AACAGGTGACTCATATTCGAGAATACCAGCAACTGCGGAATTGTCAAAGGTTCCTTGACCCGTTACATATGGTCTAGCAGACATGAGAAAGTTGGCACCGGGAAATTTGGATTTGGTTTTAAGGAGGACGTTGGTGGTTTGACCAGGAGCTAGTATAAGCGTTTCAGTTTTGAAAGGTTTTACATAAATGGCATCAGCCTCAACAACGGTGAGGGTGTGGTTTGCTATGCTAAAAAAGAGTTCATCATTGAGTGCTGCGTTGATCAGTCGAAGGAGGTATGTCTTCCCGGTTTTTACCTTCAGCTTGAATGTGTCTGCAGATTTCATGAGCATTCTCATTCAGTCATGGTTTCTTTCAATACATATGTATACACGTATTCTATATATAAATATGTATTCCAGGGGTGTACGTACGTACGTATGTAACAAAGGCTAGAAATACGGTACCTTTAGCAGAGCAATTGTACAAAGGTCCGGGAAGCCCATTGAAGGTATAGGCATCGGAAACATTTGGACCCCCACCGGTTTGTGTTGCTTGCGAAATTATAGCCTCTGGATCAGTATTGAACCACTCTCCTGTAGACATACAAAATTGTAATTACTCTCATGCATGCAAAACTGATGTAATTAAGTACAACATAGCTACAAGCTTAGAGATTAAAAGATTCAACAAAGTATATATGTACGTAGTTTTACCAAAGATGATGGGAACTTCTTTATAGGGCTTGGTAAAAGGGTAGGGGACATTAAGCTTTGGCAGAATGATGAGAGGACCATAAACACTTGCTCGTAACCATGATATATGTGCATGCCAAAACAATGTTCCTCTTTGTCCAATAACAGTGTAGTTGTACACATAACTCTGGCCAGTTTGTATGGGGCATTGAGTTATGTATGCTGGCCCATCGGCCCATCCACTCCGAAGTTGTCTAATACCATGCCTGTGTATATAGCATGCATGCATCAGAATCATATATAGTACGATGAGATTGTATTTAAAGTAATAATAATACGTTATAGAGCGTTAGAAAATACAAAATGTACAGCTCTTAATTATACCAATGGATTGTAATGTTACTGGAGACATGGTTAGTAACTTTTATAAGAAGCCGATCACCCTCTCGAGCGACAATACGTGGACCTGGAAATTTTCCATTGACCGTAACCATGCTTTTTGTGTGGCACAGTCGTGTCACGTTTTGCAGCTCGATCTGCATGAAAAAATAGATCAACTTGTTGGACTACAAATTAAAATGATAAGCATCATATGTAATGAGACATACGTTAAACTCATAGCTCCTGGTAGTTCCACCAATTGTATACAAAGGAAGCAGTGAAGTTATTGCTAACAATGACAAGAAAATTCCACCCATATCTTTGTGTCTGTCTTTCGTTGAAGATTATGAAAGCTGTTGCTACAGCATGAACCCTGCTATGATATCTGAACATATATATAGGTTGATGTCTAAGGATGATTTTGGCAGAGTCAACAACTCATTCTATTGCATCACCAACCGTTGTTCAAATGCAACTTTAGAGTGCTATCAAAGAGATCATATCCATCTGTCCTTTCAAAACCTTTCCTTCGTCGTAAGGACTAGGTCCCAATCTTAATTGAATATAACATAATACTTTATCTAGTCAAATTCTTAAAAATAAACCTAGTTTTAAAACCACCTACTAGAAAACTTGAAAAGTTGAAAATTCATAATTAACAATATATGTTTTATCCATTATTTTCGGGGATGGAGGAAGCCACAGATTTTTTCGTTGTTGCTAATTACTTCAGGAGAAAATAGCAAATACAACAAATACTAACATAAATAACTCAAATAAATCAATTAATGTAATACATACACATAAAAAATTACAATTACGATCAGGTGAATTTGATTATATAGGCTAGTAAAATAGTACCTGTTCCTTTCAAACAATCTTTTCTTTAACATGCATGTGCCTGCATTGTACATAGGAGAAAAGACACACAACGAACTTTGTGTGTGTGTATTTTTTTTTTTCGATTTGATTATTAGAATTTTTGTGCATGTGTGCCCGCACGGAGTAGATTTTTAAAATTGTACGTATTTCACATGTTAATTAGAGGAACAAACCAAAATTTGGCCGGTTTCCATGCTAACGACGCTTTGTTGGCATGATGGCGTGGCGGCGTATAGGCCATGTCATTTATACATAGATATTATAATTACTAGTTGTGAGACCCGTATAATAATCGAATTCTGTATTTTGATAATGATAGCGATTAAGGGAAAACTACTTTTACCACATAACTCCATCCAGTCTTGGTAGAAGACTGCTTTTATTAAAGAAAATATAGGATTTTCTAGAAAAGACACTAATGTAATGGATACACTGAAACTGCCACTTTTATTAAGTTATTTGGATAAAATGCCACTAAATACTTATGAACTCACCAGCATCTGTAAAAATGCTGATACTCGCTTTTCAAATAACTTGTATTCTCAGGTCAGCTTTAGACAGGTACATTTCCGGAGCTGTTGATGAAGATAGCTTAGTACCAAGCTGTGCTTATATTATTACTTGTATTACTTTTATGTATTGATATGTAAACCATGTAAAACTATTACTATTAATGCAATGTTTTGTTGTACTTTGATTACTATAATGCATGTGTTGTGATACTTGACATGACGTCATCCACCCCAGGACGTTTCCGCCGTTCTGGTTTTGGGGTGTGACCAAAATAGCTCCAGAAGATGATGCCTTTCCAGATCTACGATCTCCAGCCACCGCACTCCTTCTTTGACAACTTCCTCTTTCTTCTTCTAGGCTCTCCTTTGCCAAACCAAGCACTTCAAGGGCAAATACCCACAAAAATGGAAGAAGAACGGCTACTTAGGTGGTAAGATGTCAAATATGGAGGCTGGGATTGGAACCATAATGTTCCTTATATAGTGGCTGGCCCTAAAATTAGGGTTTCTAGATGATAGACGTACACTGGGCGTACGTTAAGGGATCCCGCGTTTCATTAACTCCCTTACGCTGGGCGTAACCCAGCCTACGTTGGGCGTACCCACGCGTGTTCCATGCATGCATGGCCTTTCTTTGCCAACTCTTTCTAATAAGTGCCATAAGTGATAATACCTTCAAAGTGCCATAGCTCCTTGATTTTAAGTCTGTTTCCGACGAACTTTATATCCACGAAAAGGTGGTGAGAAGCCCTACGCTTCTAGTGACACACCCCGACCCGAAACCTTTTCGAATAAAACCCAATACCTATGAAAGACCGAAACGCCCTTACTCTTTGATCTCGGGGCACCATAAATAACCACTCTTAGAACGGGGCATTACATACAGTGGGTGAGTTATTAGTCTTTTTGATTATAAATATTTTATGTTTTTAGAAATATGTATAGTATCAAAAAATCAGGTGAACCATCATACTATTATGGAACATCTATTTATGTTTTTAGAAATAAGCTTTATTACTTGTATTAAGTAAAGATATGATATTTCTCAAACTATGCCAACTTACTTATGCCCACTCATTAATACTTCTTTTCAAATCCAGTCCATTAGTTGTATTCAATATATAAAACTGTTCAATTATAAAATAAGGCTTGGGATTTATAGGAAGAAATCCATTGGATTTATAGGAATGGTGAAAATCTTTGTACTGGATAGGTGAAAGTAGTTCATTTTGGTTAAATAAGCTTGGAGTAGAACAGCTAAAACTTAAAAGAAAGGGATATCTACAGTTGAGTTTTAGGTCTAACTCCAAGCCAAAAAATCTCAACTTAATGATGCCTAATCATGAATACTTCTAGTGAAATCCAATTCCATAGTTGGTATTCAAGACTTTATAAATGTGTTCTAAATTGGTCTAGGGCTTATTTTATAAATGGGTTCTAAATTGGTCTAGAGTTTTTTATAAATGGGTTCTAAATTGCTACATTAAGTTTAAAGCTTCTTTTAAATTGGTCTGAAACATTTTTTCTTCAAAGTTAAAACATGTTGCTATTTTATGTTAAGTTGAACATATATTAATTGTTCATAGTCTTTTTTTTCATAATTGTAGGTTGTCATTGATCGCATTTGTAAGGAGATGAATAAAGTACTTAAAGCATAACATGTATAAATAAAGGATGAACTTATGGCTAAACGTGATGAAACTAACGCCACAATTCAAAAAATCTCTAAGATATCTAATGAAATACTAAAGTTTACCAAATGCACTAACATGCCCACCTTGACTATGTTGGGTTAATCGTGTTTGTTTACGGGTTAGTGATTCCAAAACTTCTAGCAAAAGTCTCATCATCTCTTCCTAATTTGTTGGTATTTTGATTTAGTCATAAGTCTTTTTAGTAGTCAAATAGATTATCCGACTAGTAGTAGCAGTGGACCTTTTTTTAGGAGTTTTTTGTAGTATTTAAAGATATGTAAGTTGTAGTTTTTTAATTAGATGGTATACAAAGAAAATTTCCCCAAAACGTATCTCTTGTTCTTCTCATGCACTTTTTTTATTATTATGGTTGCAAGAAGCAAAGGTTTTCCAACACTTGGTATCATAGCGAAGGTTGAAGAGGGCCGGTTTAAGAGTCGACTTCCGAATGAGGGAGGAGCCTTTGACTGCAGGAACTGAGGGCAGCAGAAGCAGTGGGTTGGCAACTAGTTTTGGACAGAAAAATCATAAACAATGTATGTTTCGGGTCGGCCGTAGTCATGGGGAGACAGGAAGCATCATTCGAGAAAAAAGGGGTGATTGGTGATGAACACATGCTGTCTATAGACGTGATCAAAGGGAAGTATGGAATTCAAAGGTAAATTTGGTGGCAAGTTTTGTGTAGTCATCGGAAAAGGGAGAGATTTACCGGTGTGCGAAAGAAAAAAAGAGGTAAAGACTTCAACACAGGTGGCGTTGCATCAATTATTTTGGCGCAGGAAAGAAAAAGGTAGAAGCGGGTGGCTTTGTTTTCTTTATCGGTGGAATAATGCTCTTGTGTCACAGAAGTGCTATGCGCGAACGAATTATGTGTGGTGACAAACAACAGTCGGGTGGTAGAAGACTTTAGATGTAACCGAGACGGAGTCCATGTGTTCGGGAAAGATCAAAAATCATGGTGGTTGTTGCCTTGGTAAAGCAGGTGGCCGGAAGAAGTTACAACTAGATTGTGTCGGGTTCGGTGATGATGAGAGCAGGTGGATCTCAGTATTCAGATGTTGTTGGTTAAAGCAGGTGTTGTCGACGAGCTTTGCAGGTGAAGTAGTTGGTAGGTCGACGGTGAACAAAGGCTATAAATGTGGTGGTCGATTGCCCCTGAAAAGTTGAGATGGTTTAAGGTGAAGGCTGTTTTGACGAGATAGTTGTTGTGTATGAAAAAAGTGAACAAACATCGATTAAGGGGTGATTGTTTGGTTAATCGTGTTTGTTTACACGTCAGTTGATCCAAAACTTGTAGCAAAAGACTTGATCAGTATCTCTTCTTAATTTGTTGGTATTTTGACTTAGTCATAAGCCCTTTTAGGAGTCAAATAGATTATCCAATTAGTGGTGGTAGCGGTCCTTTCTTTTAGGAGTTTTCTCTAGTATTTAAAGATATGTAAGTTGAAGTTTTTTAATTGGATGGAATACAAAGAAAATTACCCCAAAATGTATCTCTTGTCCTCCTTCTCCTGTACTCGTTTTTTAATTATTGTTGCATAAAGCAAAGGTTTTCCAACATATTAGACTTTCACATTTTGGCTTTTATGATATGGGTTCGATACTTTGAAATAAAATATGAATCTTTATTTTAGTACATGGATATTAGTGTTTTGGTTTTGAAAGTTGAATACTAAGGTTTTGAAACCGAATATTAATATTTGATTAGGTTTTGGAAAATGAAATTCGATTTTCATTTGTGAATTTTGGTTATAGAATAATGATAAATTTAAGACCTAGTATAGTGTGGCTAACTATAATAAGGGCACCAATTAGAAACAAAAGAATTGGTCATAATGCATATAAATGATGGATTTTTAGACCTTCATCAATATTACATTAGCGACAGAGATTCGAGAAAGAGCAAATATATCATGAACAATTTGCGAAATGATAATTTGCCGCTAAAAGTGACTACTGAGGCCAAAAAAAAGGTCCTTTGCTAATTTCTTCACCACTAAGCACGGACATAGGTTACCAACGACTCTTTTTCCTCATGGCGTTGGTCATTCGAGGCGTATTTCAGAGGGAATTATCCGTCTCTAATACCACAATGTCAAATAGCATATTTAAGGATAATATAATATGGAAAACATAAGTGTCATACTATTGAAACAATACTCTCCTTTTATGGCTATGCATGATATATATTTTGTAATAGTTAATTATATTTGTTTCTTCTTGTCGTTAACAAATTATAGTATTTTTTGTGCATGTGCCTCTTTTACATATATGACGGGTTGTATGTTGCTAACTTAGCATCACCTTAGTTAATTAGTTATCGGAATCTTTGAAAGTACAAAAGGTTATATAACTTGGTATTGGTTAACATTTCTAGGTGGAACCGTGTAATTTAATTTTTACCAGACGTCGATAGTTATTGTTGTCACTTAATTACACCTTATCGAAAACGGTTCTACTAGAAGCAATGTGTCATGTAGGTTTTAACAAATGCGGTGGTTTTATAATGGGCTCCTATTCGTCGACTTTGCATTTGGCACGGTTGTGATGTAATGTACTTCATTCTAGCCAAGTCATATGATCATTATGGATGTAGTAGTAGTGAACGAAATGTTTTGCATAGATTTTCTGGTGTCCAAAATGCTTAGAATAACATTTGTAACTCTACTTTTATATTCTTATCAACCCAAGATGAAAAAACAATCAATTCATACGCAAGAAATTGTTAGATTTTATTCAATGATGTACCTCCTCACATGAATTTAGTCAATCACTCACTATAACACATTCCGATGTTAAGTTGTAGAAAAACAATATATTCACATCCCTCAAACTTGAATTGTTGAAAAAAATTGATTGAAATGTTCCGAGCAAAGGAAGCTTTAACATTTTGGAAGATCAGCCGGTGGAGGTAAGAGCTTTTGGTTAGGTAGTTCTCCATCCAAGACGAGCCATGCCATCTTCAAACCCCAACCGGTATGAACTTCCAAATGGCAATGCATGAACCATACCCCTGGACAATATATAAGAAGAAGAATATATCAATGACAAACTAAAATAAATCATATATGCACCACAAGAAACCAAACTGAAATTACATGCATGAGTAACAAACCTGGGTTGTCCGCTAGAAATCGTATAGCAACCCACCCACCAGAAGGCACACCAACCGTGTTTCTTTCGATAGGGTCCACAAGATTGAAGTTCTTAGGGTCCTTCTTAGGATCGTAGTTTCCAAACCCTTGACCAACAACAAAGAAATTGAAGCCATGGAGATGAAGAGGGTGGCTTTCGGCACCAAGAATGCTGGTATCTTGCATGACCAACTCCACACTAGTATTGAAAGGAAGAACCATGAGTTTTGTACCATTGTTCACAAAGGTGTTATTTGGAGGAGTTCCGGTATAATTAAACCAATGCACTGGGTTGATAGGGAAATAAGGACTATAAACACCCTTCGATTTATTAAAGAAGTGGGACTGGAGAAGGGCAACACTTGGTTGTACGAATGACACATTATTTATGGATGCAGCGAATCTAGCCCCGTTCGGTCCTTGGCAAGTTCTATTTTGCGCACAAGGGGCCGTCCCAAGTCCTACTGTGAAAAATAAATGTTTGTCGATCTTCTGTGGGACATTAGCAGGAAATTTAGAGTTTGCCAAGCTTCGAAGTCTATTTGAAAACTTTGACACGAATGAAGTGTCATTTAAAGATGGTAATGTTGGTGTAAAGAGTGGAAGATTTTTCATCGGAACAGGTGACTCATATTCGAGAATACCAGCAACTGCGGAATTGTCAAAGGTTCCTTGACCCGTTACATATGGTCTAGCAGACATGAGAAAGTTGGCACCGGGAAATTTGGATTTGGTTTTAAGGAGGACGTTGGTGGTTTGACCAGGAGCTAGTATAAGCGTTTCAGTTTTGAAAGGTTTTACATAAATGGCATCAGCCTCAACAACGGTGAGGGTGTGGTTTGCTATGCTAAAAAAGAGTTCATCATTGAGTGCTGCGTTGATCAGTCGAAGGAGGTACGTCTTCCCGGTTTTTACCTTCAGCTTGAATGTGTCTGCAGATTTCATGAGCATTCTCATTCAGTCATGGTTTCTTTCAATACATATGTATACACGTATTCTATATATAAATATGTATTCCAGGGGTGTACGTACGTACGTATGTAACAAAGGCTAGAAATACGGTACCTTTAGCAGAGCAATTGTACAAAGGTCCGGGAAGCCCATTGAAGGTATAGGCATCGGAAACATTTGGACCCCCACCGGTTTGTGTTGCTTCCGAAATTATAGCCTCTGGATCAGTATTGAACCACTCTCCTGTAGACATACAAAATTGTAATTACTCTCATGCATGCAAAACTGATGTAATTAAGTACAACATAGCTACAAGCTTAGAGATTAAAAGATTCAACAAAGTATATATGTACGTAGTTTTACCAAAGATGATGGGAACTTCTTTATAGGGCTTGGTAAAAGGGTAGGGGACATTAAGCTTTGGCAGAATGATGAGAGGACCATAAACACTTGCTCGTAACCATGATATATGTGCATGCCAAAACAATGTTCCTCTTTGTCCAATAACAGTGTAGTTGTACACATAACTCTGGCCAGTTTGTATGGGGCATTGAGTTATGTATGCTGGCCCATCGGCCCATCCACTCCGAAGTTGTCTAATACCATGCCTGTGTATATAGCATGCATGCATCAGAATCATATATAGTACGATGAGATTGTATTTAAAGTAATAATAATACGTTATAGAGCGTTAGAAAATACAAAATGTACAGCTCTTAATTATACCAATGGATTGTAATGTTACTGGAGACATGGTTAGTAACTTTTATAAGAAGCCGATCACCCTCTCGAGCGACAATACGTGGACCTGGAAATTTTCCATTGACCGTAACCATGCTTTTTGTGTGGCACAGTCGTGTCACGTTTTGCAGCTCGATCTGCATGAAAAAATAGATCAACTTGTTGGACTACAAATTAAAATGATAAGCATCATATGTAATGAGACATACGTTAAACTCATAGCTCCTGGTAGTTCCACCAATTGTATACAAAGGAAGCAGTGAAGTTATTGCTAACAATGACAAGAAAATTCCACCCATATCTTTGTGTCTGTCTTTCGTTGAAGATTATGAAAGCTGTTGCTACAGCATGAACCCTGCTATGATATCTGAACATATATATATAGGTTGATGTCTAAGGATGATTTTGGCAGAGTCAACAACTCATTCTATTGCATCACCAACCGTTGTTCAAATGCAACTTTAGAGTGCTATCAAAGAGATCATATCCATCTGTCCTTTCAAAACCTTTCCTTTGTCGTAAGGACTAGGTCCCAGTATTTAATATAACACACTACTTTATTTGATCAAATTGTTAGAAAAAACATAGTTTCAAAACTACCTACTAGAAAACTTGAAAAGCTGACAATACGTAATTAACATTACCTGTTATATCGAAATAAATAAATGGGGGTGGGGGGGGGGGGGGGGGGGGGGGGGGGTTAATGTGTTCCTTGCTGCCGGAAAAATTAGCAAATTAATACAACAAACAATAACAAGAAATCATTCAAATAAATCAATTAAAGTGGCACATATAAAGTATTTACATATACACAAATTACAATTAGGTGAATTCGATTATCTATCAACTAGTAAAAAAGTACACATTTCTTTCACACAATCTTTTCTTACACATGCGTGTGCCCATATTGTACCTGATACATATTAAAAGTGTAGGGGCGTTTTTATGGCTCCAATTTCATCCCATGAATTAAATTTTTTTTTTTTTTTTTTTGTTTTTAAAATAAGGGAATGAATAGGGGAAATGACACAAATGTCCTCTAAAGTTTTTAGGCTTGTTCGATTCAGTCCCTAAAGTTTTTGTCGGGCTTAATGTATCCATAAACTAACACTATTAGAAACAAGGCTTTTGCGACAGATAAATCCGTCGCTATTCCGTCACTAAAGGTCTTTTGCGATGGATCTGTGATAGACTTACTCCATAGCCAAATATAACGTGGCTAATGACTTAGCTAGAGATTTAGCGATGGACTTGTTTTTCCTTGCGACGACTTTTGCAACGGAATATCCATCGCAAATTGGTCCCTTACTACCGTTATTCAGGACATCAGCAACAAAAATATTTCGTCGCTAATCCGTTGCAAACCTCTATATATGTCTTTTCATATGTCCGTCGCTAATCACTAGCAAAATTTAGATGTGATTTTTTTTTTTGTTTCCGTAGCTGATCCCTCGCAAATATATAGTATTAATTTTTTTTATTACAAATCTAAAACAAAAGAAATACTAAAAACATCAAAAAATTATACAATCCAAATTAAACAATAACAAATTAATACCAAAGGAATCATATAACTATACAATCCAAAACCAAACACTAACATTAAAATACTAAAATCAAATATCAAAATTTAACAAAACATCCAAAAACATCAAATATCAATGTTTACCAAAATGATCAAAATCATCAAATATCAAAGTTTATTATTTATTGATTTTTATTTCTAAGTATAATGTACCATAATCTCCATTTTGTCTCATATTTTGAGTTTCCACATACATATTCCCCATTGCTTCATATCTTGCATTGCATCCGAATGGACCATAATGGAATTGGATTCTGATTCCCGTTAAACCCCATGGAATTAAGCGAACCAAGTTCTACTTACTTTTTCCTGCAAGGGAATAAGACATGGTATTTGTTGGAAACATGATTTTCTGTTGATGAAGGACATTATTGTCTACTCATTTGAAGCTAAACTAAATACAAGACTAGAATGGAATTGAATTTCGATTCCGACCAAAAAAATATATAAAAAACATGTTGGTGAAAGAAAATACCATGTTTGCATATTAGTCTTCAGAAATTTCTCTTTTTGGATTTGATCTTTGAACATTTTTATAGACCATTATGGACCACTGAGAAGGTCTTAACTGATCATAACTGCTGGACACAAGAAACCACAAGAAAAAGTGCAAGACTGATCTTAACTCCTTTTTGCCAATAAATTCCAGAACCCTAACAATCTGAATAAAAAAACAAAGTTCGGCATAAATCCCTATTAATATTCCTATGTATAATCTATCAGTTATTCATCCCTACTAAAAGTGAAACTGCAAATACTGACCTGGTCTTCTTTGGTGCACTTATTTGCACATTAAGACAACGAGAACGAACAGCTTCAGTAACCTTTGATGAGCTATCACAACATAGGATCAAACGACAAATATTTAAAATTAAAACCCTCATCAACACAATAACAAATAACATAAACTAACCAATAAATATACTTTCTGAAAGTTGGATTCTTGCTTATGCAGTTGTAGCATGAGAATTCTCAATATTTGACCCGATATCATCTGAAAAAACAAACATCATGTAATTTACTTTCCTTAATATAGCATTGCACTTATGTTTTTTTTCATTTCAACACTGTACTTTCAAGCTACTTACCAATCATGGCTCGTTTTTCATGAACCATAACAGCAAGATCTTTAAAAATCTCATTTATTTCCCCAATTTGATTCTGTATTTCTCTTTCCTCAATAATCGCCATTAAACGCAATCTCATTGTCCAATAACAATACCTCCTGTCTACACAACACAAAGAAAGAAATTATAAAAATAATGATGACATGGCCATAAAAAGGTAAAAACGGAAGAACAACAACACCTCACCTTCTAGATTTCACAAGAAGTGCACGTTGTTATGAGTTTTTGTCTGAGCTTATATCAATTTCACTGGCTGCATAACTGCAAATACAACCATAACAATCTGTTAATTCACAAAGTTAATTCATTTTAGTTCTATATGTGAATTGGACATTTACCTTGAAGGAAGAACAGCTTGAGGAACAAAAGGAGTGTAAGCTGTCTCTCTTTCAGCTAAAAGGCGTCGAGCTTTATGAAATTCTTTTAGAACTGAGAAGGGCCATAACTAGGGTTTTCTTCAATTCCCCAAACATCTGCCTGAGAAGGGCCATGTTTGCAGTTAGCCCCAAACATCTGCAATTTTATCGCAATTCCAGACTCTATGTTTTTATCCAAGCAATTATAACAGATGTTGGTGATGCCACCCTTGAACCACCGAGTAGATAGATAGGAATGGCCAATGGCTAATTAGGTGTGTGATACAAGATGAAAGAGGCAGATGTCAGAAAGATAAAAGTATTGCTTACCTCAAGTTTGATGTTCCCATTTGTAACATCAAGATCCTCTAAGTAAACCTATTGACCCCATTTCTCTTTCCAATAGAATTCTGATGCGCAATATCATACCAAAAGCCACCAGGATATTTAATTGATATGTTGTACATCTCCAACTCCAAGTACTGAAATGATGCCCCAAATCATCGATTATATGATGAAAATGTTTATTAAAAAGAACAGCAAATAGGTCATGTTTCCTTCTTGTGATTAAAGTTCACTTCGTATTTTGAAAATCCAAAGTAGAAGACTTCAAATTAAAATAGGAATTTTGTCCTCTTTGTTCTTGTTAGGTCAAAATATATCCTCATTGAAATAACAGATCTATATGTTTATGTAGCCATCAATCCTTTCTCAATAATCAAAACTAGAGTATCGCCTTTAGCAAGAACTTATGTATTTGACTCGACACCGACTCTATTTTTCCAACGAAATGAAACAATATATGCAGATGATCTGCTATTGATCAATTTTGAGGATGATACCTTTTGAGGAGAGGGTACGTGTGCCTGTTGGGAGAAAACGTGACCGGGAAATACAAGATCGTCCTCCTCGGATGCAAGAGACTCACCGAGTATCACGACATTCAGCTTTGCTATCTTGTCAGCACCCGATGAGCGAGTCGCCATTGACTCCAAATGACGGAGGTGATTAGTTGTGGTCAGATTTTTCCTAGTTTCCATGATCGGAAACATGACTCGAACGGATTTGAGAGTCAACTCTCCTTCCTCTTCGGTTGGAGATTGCTGAGTAGTTATACTAAGAGATCTGAAGAGACAATAGAGGATTGAACGGCGCTGGCAGGGAAACAATGAGTCAATGAGGAATGGAGACGAATCGATAGGGAAGCCAAAGAGGATGTGAGAGGGATTTGAGTCGACATAAGGCCAATTAGGGCTTTGGGAAATATATATGTGGGTATGAAAATAAACCAAGGAACCAGAAAAGAAGAGAAGTGGGGAATGAAAAAATGAGGCGTCAATTTTCTGCGAGCGTTTTTAGCAGTCCATCGTTATTCCCTCGCTAAAGGTTTTAATCTGAGATGGATTAACGATGAAATGGTTTTGTCTAGATATTATTAACAGTCAATCGATGATCCCTTGTTAATGCCTCTCTAAAGTATGTTAGTCAAAATTTTTGTGCATTCCATCGTTGATCCCTTGGTAAGTCGTCGTTGATTAGCTACGGATAGAATCTGTAGTTGATTCTGTTGCTAAAGGTCAAGTTTCTAGTAGTGTAAGATACGACTTGTTCTTTTAGTCTCTGTTAACCTGACAATTTAGATAATAAAAAACCCACATTGTATCCATATAAAGCCAAAAAAATAAGTTTGGGGATCAAATGTTTATGCCACAAGATCAAAGTGATTTGGGAGAAGAATGAAAGATAGTAACCCATTCGATTTCTTGTGTGTCTTCGTGTGTACGGGCATCCCGCAACAAAATCGATTTTATTAGCTCTTCATAAAGACGATTCACACTCAATCCGTACCAGAAATTAATCGTTTCTCTTCTTTCCGTCTTCACCCTCGATCGTCACACACACTCACTGAAGATCACATCTCTCTTCTCCTTCTAATCGATTTTCAATCGCAGCCCCATTCCACTCTTTTCTTTGATTCCATTTTAGTTATTCAAGGAATTGACCCCTTCCTTCCTTCTTTTCTGTTCAAAATCGCACAAGCTACCTCTCATTCTCCCTCTGAGTTGGAGGTTTGATGGATGCGAGGTTAGAAGGATGTGTGGGTTTGATGAGGTTCACATAGAAAACGAGAGTTAATCTTATTTTTCTTCAATTTGCAGGTGATTGGTTATGGTGGGTGACTGGTAGTTTTTGTGGGTTATGGGTGCTCCGGTGGTGGCTGATTTCACGAGACAAAGGGGAGGAATAAGGGTGGTTGGATTGAACTGTTATGATATTGATTTGATGGTTATTAAGGTGGGTTATGGTGGCTGTAATGGTTGAATAAAATGTTGATGAGCAGTTAGTTAAGGTAGGGCGACGGGTTAACGGAGGAGGTTGTGAGGAATGTGGAATAAGGGTGGTATTGGATGGAGATGAAGGTGAGACTAGCATGTGTTCCCCGAATTTCCTTAATAGGGGCACAATGTGAGTTTTTTTTTTTGTCTAAATGGTCATTGTCGCATGGTGAACCGGCTATTACAGATTGACCGGGACTAAAAGAGCAGGTCGTATCCTAGTTTAGGGACCCATAAAACCCGGCAAAAACTTTAGGGACTGAATCAACCAATCCTACAAACTTCGTAGGACATTTCTGTCAATTCCTCATACGAATAATCTAAAAGTAAATTCAAATCATATCCAAATTAACCAAATTACAATGCACTTACATCTATTTTACAATTAGGTTTTTAAGAACTGAAATGTTTTTTAAAATATATAAATTGAATATTAGTTAAAACCAAGGTTGTGGAAATCGGGATTAATCGTGGATTAATCGCTTGGAATTCTCCAACTGACGAGAATTAAGGGTGCTTAACGAAAATTAGGGATTAATCAGTTTGGCAGGATTAATCGGTCTAGCGGGATTAATCGGTTAACAAAAGTGAAAAAAAAAAAGTTCAAAAAATAAACTTTTTTTTACTCCAAAATTTTCAAATTTTCAGAATTAAGTAAACCAAAATATTCATATTTTCATCTTTTTAAATTTGCAAATTAGAAATTTTCGTGTTTTCTAATTTTGAAGTACTTGTTTTTCTTAACATATATTAATCTTTGATTAATTGTAATATTTTATTAGCAATCTATATCCACAATTAATCCCCGCCAAGATTGATTAATCCATTAACCATGTCGAGTGGCGAGCTACTGTCAAGCGATTTTAACAACCTTGGTCAACACTATATAAAAAACATACAGTTTATTTGTAAATTAAAATTTACAGACATATACAAAGAAAAACAATTTTAATTTAATATTTTATAGTTAAAAAACTATTGAAAAAAAATAAACATCAATGAAATTTATTTGGTTTAGTAAATTAATAATCAATTAAAAATATAGATTGAAAATTAAAAATATGGATTAATAAATAATAAATAGTTCTGCTTTTTTTTTTTTGGAGTATTCAGTTGTGCTTTATAGACCTAAATCTGAAAGATAAAATAATAATTTGATTTTGTTGAAAACCAATCCAAAAATCTAAATATATGAACCAATGTCCAATCCAAATTGTTGAATTGGACATTTTGTTTTTATCCAAATGTCGAATAACTCTAATTAAAAGAAGAGTAAATTACACGAACAACCTTTGTGGTTTGCAGCAACTAGGAGCCTTAACATGGTGTGTCGAGATGTCCTTGGCCATGAATTTTAATGAGCCCACAGGGCATGTTGAGGTGCCTCAACACAGCGTGTTGACAGCTGGGAAGGAAACCCCAATTTTTAGGATGTTGCACCCTATTTAAAGGCCTTAAGTCCCCTTAACCAGCCTCCTTACCAGCCTCCCTTGTTATATGAAACCCTAAATCGAGTTTTGAGCTTTCTTGGTGGTGTTTTTGAAGTTTTGACTGGATTCTTGTGCTCGTTTGAAGGAGTTTAGGAGGTTGAAGGTGTGTATCTTGGAAGGAAGGTTTTAGATCTAGAATCTCACCACTTGTGGCAATCTCCTTGAGGTATCATGTTTTTTAGATCTCTGTATTCCATGTTTTGGTCCTTTTTGGGTGGTTGGAGAAATTTGGTCATTTTAAGGACTTGTCATTTCAAATCTGAGTTTGTCTTGGCCTTCTTATGCTTAAAGTTGTAAGCTTCATTTGAGGAATTGGACCTATGCATGCAATAAGTTCCTTTTTAAGCTTAAGAGCTTCTTTTAGGCATGCACAAACTTAATGTTGGCAACTTTACATGATTTTCTAGCTTAATTAGGTCATATATGTGTTTTGGGGCTTGGACTCATGAGTTAAGTGCTTATTGGATTAAGCCTTGTACTTTTAAGCTTTAGGGTTGGGTGTTAGACCCTTTTTGGTGATCCCTATGGGTAAAGTTGGAAACTTAACCCTTCTAAGTTTCAATTGGAGTCTGGATCTGAGGTTGGGAACTCTTGATGTTGAAGGAAACAGCTTAATATATTAAGTTGCTGGAGCTCGAGGAAACACGACGTGGTCAAAGGGAACCACGGTGTGTTGGGTCAACATGGGTCGTTGACCTTGACTTTTGACTTTCATTTTTGACCAAGTTTGACCTATAGGGGTGTTGAGGCATTTGGAGTTGTATCTAAGGAATTGTTTCTATTTAGGGGTTTGGTAGAGATGATATTCAGAGTCAAGACCTATTCAGCTATCGTTCAACATTCGAGGTAAGTTTCCTTACTGGTTTAGCGGGTCTAAGGCACCAAGGCCGACCCTCGTTTGGTTATGTTATTATACTTGTTGTTTGTATAATACTTGTATGTACTTTTATATGTATGTTTATTGGGCGGGGCCCGTTATGTGAGTTGGGCGGGGCCCGTATCTCACCATTATCTGAGTGTGGGTAGGGCACGTATCTTATTATTATCTGAGTATGGGTGAGGCCTGTATCTCATTAGGTAGGGCCCGTTGTTCAAGTGTGGTCGGGGCTCGTATCTCATTATTATTCGAGTGTGGGTAGGGCCCGTATCTCATTTGGGCAGGGCCCATTATATGATATGTATGGTATGTGGTATTTTGGGAGACTCACTAAGTTTTGTGCTTATGGTTTTAGTTTATGTTTCAAGTACTTCCGGTTCCAAAGGGAAGAGCTTATGTTGACTACATCGCACACACCATACGGATTCTGCTTATAGGACATACTCTGATTTTCATGATGTTTGACATATTGTTATATTGGGTTGTCTGAACCATGATTTGGAATATTGTATTTGCTTAAATCAAAATGAAATTTTGGGATCATAAATTTTTGGATGTTACAACAGCTACTGCCCACCATCACCAAATGGTCGTCGACCATCATAATTGGATCCCCGGCCACCATTACCTCCAACAGAAATCGTTGTCATTGCCTTAGCTTTTTTCAGTGAGTGACCCCTTCTTCGTTCTTTTCCCACCACCACCAAAACTTACCCATACCATTTCATCACTCCTAGTGACCTCTTTTAGTGATACACACCATTAAAACTAGCGGAACATCAACGCAACTTGAAGCCCACAATATTTAATCGATGCATTCCTTTGATTTTTTACACCCTATTCGAAAGTCATTCCAGCATCGTTGTGAATCTGAGCTACCACCACAGAAGGTGTGGATGTAACTCCTACCGTGACATATTCCCCTAATGTTGGGTTATAAGGAAGAAGATGAAGATAAAGGGTCATGTTTTGATCATGGTGGATTTCATCATGGATTTTAGATGGTGATTGTAATAAACATTTTGTAAACTCTAGTATTTATGCTACAAGGGTATTTGACTATAGGGGTATTTTGGTTATTTAATAAATATTATAAGATCTCAAATCTAAACATTGTATCTTCTGAATAAAATTGTCAATAATTTTTTTTGGTGGTCTTAGAAGTGATTGGAATGAAGTTTATGTTGTTAGATATGGTGATGATGGCTGAAGATGGTAAAAGTGGAAAGAGTTGTTAAATGATGGACTGTTGTAAGCACATGTTGTGAAATCCTAGAGCTATGCGATGCATAGATGAAATTTGACTTAAAACATTGTTTTACATTGCTATTTTAGTGAAGGAAATTTACTTTACTATTACACGAGGTGTAGTGTTAAAGTATGTGACACAGTCATAGTAGGATTCTATAACTGAATATGGGAAACACGACATGTGGGAATTGTACACGACACGACGAAGAATGCGACCTGTGAAAAGCACGTATGTGAAATATAGACGTCAACTGAGAAAAACATATATAATGAAAGAAGGTTGGCTATTTTCTCATTCTTCGTCAAAATGCTCCAGAAACATATGGGACAAATTCTGAAGGATTTCGAGCAGGAAAAGGAGGGAAACAAGAGAAATCTAAAGGAGATGATCACCAAGCATTTAGATTAAAGATAATAATCTCCTTCTTTGGTTAAATTTTATCCTTGCGTGTTAAATTGAAGTGGGGCTCATGAACACTATAAATTTATATGATCATATATGTTGTGAAACTGGAATTATGAACACGCATATATTAGTAAATATAATGTTTATGTTCTTATTATCTGTAATTCTTAGTTAATTCTTGAATCGAAATAGTTGGTGATGAACCCTATTTGTGAAAGGTTATAACATGATGATATAGAGCATACATCTTAATGAATGAAGACATGTGGATGAATTAATCATGGAGCATAATTAGATTGATGCACAAAATTATTGGTCATGGTATTAAGTCGTGCATAAATGACTTATACATTAAGCTAGAAGTACTTGAAATGGAGAATGGATGTCTATGGTAAGTTAATAGTGTTTATGTTATGTCTTAATAGATTAAGACATATATACAGCTAGCTTATGAGATGTAGATGTCTTGAGTTTAAATAAACATTATGACTTTTTGAAAATATTAAGTCAAGTTTATGAATAAATGGGTGATGCCTTAAGTTATAATATTCAAGATTTGTATGCCATTTTGAAAATATATGAAACGAGAACGGATATAAGACTACAAGAGTTGGAATCTCATACACCTAAAACATCTCAAGGTGAGTAAGCATACTTTTATTCCAGATAGTTGATATTTAGATATGTATTCATTAATCTATTATGTGACAGATACAATATGTTGGTTATTGAGAATCAATATTTTATGAGTTCAAAGATAATACAAATGTATATTGTTGAGAGCTATACTAATATGGTATATATGAGTATTAAAGAAAGTTTATGTTATATAAAGTAATAAGTTGGTTTAGCTAAGTTTATAGTTGAGTATAGTAATATTGTATGTGTTAAATAGCTAGTATAGTTGTTTATTATTGTAGGCCAAAAGAAGTTGATATTGCGGTTTATTGTTGTGAGTTGCTATAATTGATATTGATGTATTAGCAACAAGTTGTGAACTTGTGATTGAGTTAGCTAAATATAATTGAGATGTAGTGATTTAACAATTATAGCTGGATATAACGGCTATATCAATGATTGAACAGTTATAGCCGAATATAACTGAGAAGCGGTGATTCAACAATTTTAACTTAAGATAATTTACATATTAGTGGTTGAATAGTTATACCCGGATATAATTGAAAAGTAGTGATTGGATATTTATAGCTAAACGTAACTAATATTGTAGTTAGTATACAGTTATAGTTGAATATAACTTAATAGAATAGATTGTATATCTTTGAATAGTTATAACTTACTATAAGTGAAATAGTCATTAATAGCTGAGAGTTGATATTAAGCATCGGTGAAAAGTTGTAGTTAAATATAACAATCAAATTCTTTTAAGAGCTTAGATTTTATATAGTTGAATATAACTTATTTAGTTATTGTATATGTAGCGACCCAAACTTTCTATCATTTAGTTTAATGGGATTATCAGAGTTATTTCTAAAAATTTTGCGGAATTCTATTAACTCATAAAAACAAAAACATTTTATGTATCAGGTATAGCAATAGGTTTACAATATAAGCGTACATACAAGTAGGAACGACAATGAAATAATACCTAATCTAAGTTCTTGTGATCTAGTCTTCCCTTTAGGAACCATGACTACTACTACATGAACATAATGTGTCTGGTGAGTTATATTCTTTCTATTTTCATGTTCATTTATTCTTTCTATCTTTCATACTCTAATATTTCTTCTTTTCTTTTATTTCATACTCTAATTTCTAAATGCTTTTTCTCATGGTATAGATTGCGAATCTTTCTCATCTCATCACATCTATCTCTTTTCTTCAATCTCTTCTCATGCCTTAGCATTCTATTCTCTTATTCTCATACTTTATCCTCTACTATTCTTCTCCAATGGAACACATTTCTATTTCTCCTAATCATCTATCTCTTCTATCTTTCTTAGCTTCTTCTCGGGCTCATCCTATACCCTCCACATACTCTATCTCAGCCTTTACCTCTAACTTTTCTCTACTATTCTCTTAATATTTCTATTTACCTTCATACTATATCTCATCTCATCGTTCCTCTATATATTCTCTATACATGCTTATCTCGATCCCTTACAGATCCTTTGACATTCTCTTTCTTCTCTTAAATCCCTTAACGGGTTCCTTACTCTTAATCCCTTGCAGATTTTCTCTAAGTTCTTAAAAGAACTTTGTTACCTTGTTCCACTCATGGAAACTTTTCTTTATCTTTACTAACTATACACAATCTTTACTTCCCGCATGAATCATTTATCTATGTACACAAAGGGATCATCTATCTGTGTTCCCCAAGGTATCATCATCTCAATCCCTAAGGAATCATTCTCTTTTCCCCCAAGGAACTTCTATCTCATTCCTAAAGGAATCATAATCTTGTCTTCGAAGGAACCTCTATCTCATTCTTGATGGAATCATAATCTTGTGCTTGAAGGATCCTCTATCTTATTCCCGAAGGAATCATCTTTTTAAACATTTATATATCTTTATCTCACTAAGAGATCATCTATTAAACTTCTTGCACTTAATTCATTAAGTAGTTAGTCTTTATCCATGTCTAGTAACACATAGGTATTCTACAAAATACCATCATGTCCATACATAGATATATACACTATGATTATACGATTTACATACTAGACCTTATTTCATTTAGCCAAAAGCATTTTAAGTCTATTTTTCATATAAATCATAAATAGACATACTAGGCTGTTATTTTCCGACAAACACACCTTTATTTAGAAATATAAGTACTTGTGTGCTTACAAAATATATGAATAATCAATCATACCATTTTGCATAAAAATTGTACAAAAGAACATATATACATTTTTAAACTTGCTATTTGTAAAACAACTTATATACTAACATTTTATGACATGTAACGAACATAAAATCTCACAAACCTTTTATCTATGATTCCCATAATTTCTATCATTTCATCATGTCTCTTGTCAACATACAACTAAAATGATCATAACAACTTTGCAATAACTAAACAAATACACACAATATGATATGAACACAAAATAGCATCGAAACATTCACATAAGCAAGATAAGCATGTATCTTCCTCCAAAAACCATAAAAACATAAAATAGGGATATAAAGACTCACCCTTTATGTGACATCCCCAAAATCACGGCCAGAAAAGACCGATTTTGTTTATGCTTTATAAAAATCAGAGTACTTCATTTTATAAAAAGGTTGCGGAATTTGTTCCCAGAAAAACATGGTAAATACATTATTAAAACATTTTCGAAGAAACGTATTTATTTCATTTTAAAATGTTTGGGATGTCATCGTTAATATCGAAACATAAGCATAAACAGAACTTACAATGATTTACACTAGTGATCTACATCTCTTTTAAATCTCTCAGTGTAATGTCACTTCACTTCGTCACCTGTGATATACATAAACTGAGTGGGTCATGTGGGGAAACCTAGTGAGTACATAGGGTTTTCAACCCACAATAATATAATTATTATGTTCAATCAAACAATCAACCCAATTACCCATCCCCATTATCTTCTTTACTCTTTAAGGATTTAACCTAAGAGTCATCTATCTTGCATTCGTTTATTCCCAAGTCCCTTACTTCCAGGGTTATAGGACTGGCACTAAATCCATAGCCGCCAATGTTCGTTCATAAAGCACTAATTCCATAGCTGCTATAGTCTGTTCATCGGGTACTAAATCCATAGCTACCAGTCTTTATCTAATAGGTACTAAGTTCATAGCTACCAATGTTCAACAGGTACTAAGTCCATAGCTACCAATTCCTACAGGTACTAAATCCTTAGCTACCAGCATCTAACTAATAGGTACTAAGTCCATAGCTACCAATTCCCAACAGGTACTAAATCCATAGCTACCAACGTCTAAAAGGTACTAAGTCCATAGCTACCGGTGTTTGTCCCATAGGCACTAAGTCTATAGCTGCCAATGTATACTCACGTCATCTTCTATCTCTCATCATTCATCTACCCATCTCATACCCAACATTTTCGTATATATAAGATACGTATACAGTTTAAGTCCTTTAAAACATGTATAAAACGTTCAACCAGCATAGACAGCAAGTATTCAGATAATATGCACACATAGCACGTAGTTTATATAAAATACTTCATATCTATGTGTAAGATGAAAGGGACTATGCACTCACCTGGTAAGGTGGTGACTCGGCACTCGGACAACTCTTCGTTACTTCTTAAAACAATTTTTCCTTGACCAAAACCTACTATTAATACCACTAGAGTTTAGTTTTAACGTTAATCGCGACTAATTAATAGTTTAGCTATTATTACTATTATATAAGTGTTAAATAACACTCAATACAACTCATAATAATAGCCCAAATAATTATTTTAAGGTCCTAATAATGTTACTATAATTAAATAAAAGCTATATTAAATATAGTATAGGCATAACTCACTTACAGCGGGTTTTTATTAAAAACCGGGTTTCGCTAAAGCAGCGTTTCCGAGCCGAAAGCTTTTCTTCTCGGAGCCGTCGGGCGCTCCGGGGCTTTCTTCTTGTGATAGGGAGGTTCCCTAGACTTGGGAGGGGTTTAGGGAGGTTAGAGAGAAGTTAGAGAGAGAAAGAAAGGCTTATGGTGTGAAGAAAATATGAGGAGTTCACCCTTGTATTTATAGGAAGTGTATAGTAAAGTAGTCTCCAAGCTTCGTCCGTAACTTTTGCATACGAGCTCCGTTTTTGTCTGTCTTTTTACTGTTGAGTTCCTATTAATGAGATCTTCAACTTTCATTTAGACCTCGTTAGCGAATTCTCATTCTATCTCGGATTTACAAAACTGTATCGAATTCGCCGCGCTCGAAAAGTAGAGACTAAGCTTCGTCCATAACTTTCGCATACGAGTTCCGTTTTTGTCTGTCTTTTTACCGTTGAGTTCCTATTAATGAGATCTTCAACTCTCATTTAGACCTCGTTGGCTAATTCTCATTCTATCTCGGATTTACAAAACTGTATCGAATTCGCCGCGCTCGAAAAGTAGGGACTAAGCTTCGTCCATATCTTTCGCATACGAGCTCTATTATCGACGTTCTTTATATCCACGCATTGGTATTTACGAGTACTACAACTTTCATTTAGATCCCGTCGGCTAAAAATCGACCGATCTAAAATTCAGATTTCGGGCTGTGCACTACTATGCTAAATCTTAGAAAAATCATAACTTCCTCATACGAAGTCAGATTTGGGCGTTCTTTTTATCGGTGTTCTTAGTTTAACATATTCTACGACTTTCATTTAGATCTCTAAGGCTAAATCTCGCTCTATCGTAAATTCACTATTTACGCTTCCCGGTATTGTGCCGGTTCCGTCGCGAAACTTCAACGGGTCATAACTTCTTCGTTATAACTCGGATTTCGGCGTTCTTTATATGTACGAAAACATTGTAACATACTCTACAACTTGGTTAAGATTATTTATTCTAAATAATCTTTTGTTGAAAAGTCATTTTCGACCCCTATTGCCTCTAATTTGATTAGCCCGGATTTGCGGGCGTTACACTTTATGCATGATCTCGATCTAGACTCGAGGCGTAGTTTGTTTTTGTAATATTTCATGTGAGGCTTCGAGCATCAACAACTTTAAACACCAGGACAGTTTTGGTTCTTGAAAAATCGACGAGAATGGGGGTGATCAGATGCAAAAAAAGGGAAGGAAAAGAAACATGAAGACAACAGAGATAGTGGTTGTTGTCGATAGCTAGTGGCAGGGGGTTGCTCCAATAGCTTCCTCATTGCTTTCATTTTTAATCTAGTAGTAGGAAACACAAAGTAGGAAGGGGAAAAAGGAAGCAACAAATTCAAGGGAGTTTGTTGTTTCGATCAATAGGAAAGGAGTAGAGGAAGAAGAGGTTGCTTCCTCTTTGCTTTCAAAGGAAAACCCTACCTCTAATGGTGAGTTCTTGGTAGCCAAAGAAGAATAAAAATAGAGAAAATGGTAGGGGGTATTTGAGTGATCAAGATGTGCAAATGAAATATGTAATCTCTTTATAACTTGGTTGGACATTTATGGTCAAGTATATATGTACTATGAGTGAAGATTTCAAGTGAAGTCAATACTTTTTAAACAGACAAATACTATGTCTAGATTGTGAATGTGAGATAGAGTGAGGGAGATTACATGAGGAAGCAAAGACCATTAGTGAACATAGTCATTAGTTGGCCATTTAAGTCTAGTATGCATGTATAAAGGTACAAACAAAAGTGATGTCACACTTGTGACATCAAAAATGTCAAAAAAATAGATTTCTTGAGTTATGTGCCATTTTCTCGACATCCAATATTTTTATGAAGGTGGAAAATGATAGTCTCAGATATGAGGATTCCAAAATCTCTGACAGATCCTAAATTTGATATGAATAACACTGGGAAAAGTCGTTTAAACTTTTGCGTCCAATTCTTCCTGATTCGACAGTTTTCATGAATTTTATAATTTTAGGCGTAAAATGTAATGTGAATATGAGTTAAACATTAAATTGTGTATGAGTTCAAAAACATTCTCAAATTTTCCATTTGATATCTGCAAGTACCTCAATAGATCGATGCGGTTTTAGTTTGTTAATAAAATCAATGTTATACTGATTTGGTTTCTTAAAAAAGGACATAACTTCAACATATGACCTCTGTTTTTGACGTTCTTTATATCCATGAAGTCTTGAGAGTATAATCTATCCAATTTGATAAAAAATTGTTCCTAAGTATAATCGATTAAGAGTTGTATTTTTAGCATTACAAATAATACCATTTTTGCGATTTTTGATTTGATCCTTAGCAATAAACAAATTATTGAGCAATTTGTGACGTTCTGAAAGTAATTATGAGTATAATATCTTTAATATAGTTTACTAACACATAATTAGATACATTAGGTCTTAATACAACAGGGTCTATGTGGTTTGGCCGACAAAACTGTGACCTAAAATCACCATTTTTTACATTCTCCCCTGTTAAAAGAGTTTTGCCCCGAAATTTAGCTTATAGATTGGATATATTTTAACATTTGGGGGTACTTCTACAACACTTGATCTTCGCACTCCTAGATGAATTATGGTCCTCGATGAGAGTTCCAATATACTTTAACAATAAGGATACGACTTTGCTTTAAGCGTTTGATTCCATGGTCCATAATCTTTATTGGTTCCTCAACAAAGTAAAATTATGTGTTTAATTGAATCTCATTACATGATGTGCATGATAAGTGAATTCGCCTGAGAATTGATCTCAATTTTAGAAATTACATCGATTACCCGAAACATTAATAAAGTAGATAAATTTGTAACTGTTATAGTGATTTAATAATAGGGAGTTATTTATATTGAAAGAGTGTGATGTCATAGAAAAATTAGTTTATTATTCGGTTTCATTTTTCATGTTACAACCTGGATACTAATTTATTCGAAATGCCACACACGATCTTACTTTAGGGAGTATGTATTGATTTAAGATTGTGATGAATTGATTGTAAATTGTCCGTAGGGATTGGTAATTTCATTGTGCAATATTTATGAGTACATGGAAAAAAGGCATTTTGAGTACTCGTTAAATTTACGCTTAGAGATTACTTCATGGATTCAATCATAAGTAATTCTAAGATGATAATATTTTCTATTCTTATATATATATATTTCATAGTTTGCAAGTCTGTTGTAGATTAGTTTACATCAACACATTCGTAACTGGATGTAACGCCCACAGATTCGGGTTAGTCAATTTAGAGACAATAATCGTTAACAAATGACTTTTTTATAGAAGATTACTTAGAATAAATAATCTTAACCAAATTATAGTATATGTCATAAGGATTCCGTACATATGAAGAATGTTGAAATCCGACTTATAACGAAGAAGTTATGACCCGTTGAAGTTTTGCGATTAAACCGACACGACTTTGGGTATCGTAAAAAGTAATTTTTTTACGAAATAATTTATAGATGTAGAAATATAAACGAGATTTATAGTATACGTTAAACCGAGAGCATGTATATAGAGAACGTCCAAATCTGACTTTGTTTGAGGAAGTTATGTTTTTTCTAAGATTTTGCATAACAATATACAGCCTGGAAATTGAATTTTTAATCAGCAGATTTTTAGCCGGCGCATCCTAAAAGAGAATTGAATATCTCGTTAATAGGAGCTCAACGATATAATGACATTCGAAAACGGACGCCGGATGAAAAAGTTATGAATTTTTAACAGGCTTTAACTGTCTAAGCCTGTTAAACTATAACTTTAAAAATAAAGTCAAAATTATCCGACGGAGTCTAAATGAAAGTTGTAGATCATGTTTCTACCTACGCAAGGATATATGTAATGTCAAAATGGAGCTTGTATGCAAATGTTATGGAATTTAGAAGATAATTAATTTTTGGGTTAAGCTCCGGAGGTGACACATGGCAAGATCTGGGCCACGCCTTCTTCCCGACGGCTATGCACGAGATCATGACATGTGGCAAGAGTACACCCAGTGAAGCTCGAATTATTCCCAGCATACCCATTACGTACGCCCTGCGTATGCAGATTTCCCAGCCTATATATAGATGACATTTTTCGCTCATTTCCTCACACCTTTCTATCCAACTCTCTCCCAAACAACCCCCCCCCCCCCAAAAAAAAAAAAAAAAAAAA
Source organism: Lactuca serriola (assembly GCF_051521515.1). Lineage (NCBI taxonomy): Eukaryota > Viridiplantae > Streptophyta > Magnoliopsida > Asterales > Asteraceae > Lactuca > Lactuca serriola. Next base: position 173,955,669 of record NC_136412.1, on the reverse strand, counting down.
AAAACTTCTTATCCCTTCCCTAGAACCTCCTAGGTGTTAGTAGTGAGTCCCAGAGCGCCAGAACTCCCTGAGAAGAAGAGCTTTCGGCTCAGAAGTTCTGCCTGTGCAGAGCTCGGTTCCTCACTAAACCCCATTGTATGTGAGCTATACTTACCATTCTTTAATTATAAATTATGTTTACGTTCATTATCCTTATTATGAACTAATAAACAATATTTATTAGTGATTCTTAGTTGTTATACTGATTGATCTACTTACGGGGATGATGTCTAGGCTTTGATTTAGTGAGGTGTTTAATGTGGGATTTCCAAACAGTGTTCTTTGTATACCAAACGGACCCTACCTCTGATATGATCCTACCTCGTTATTCCTTACTTGATAGAACTTGAAGTAGACTTTGAGTTAATCATAAATCTAGACTAATAATTATTCGCAATAAATATTAGACAGAAACTTAGTGATAATAATACTAGGTTTCGTCAAAGGAAAAGACAATTGTTATGAGAGAACCCCTTCTCTAAACTTCACCATATTACTTTAAACAGGCTACATGCATATTCATAATATAATTTACAAAAGTCTGGATACAAACCAACTATTAAGATTTTTACAAATTTTTATATATTACATAACTTCCCAAGAATTTATACACTAAGTACAAAAGTGATAATATTAACTACTCTACACCTTCCAACAGTACATGACTATACTGGATGCTTATCAAATGAAATAGTTAAACACTGACCGGGATAAGCGGGTGACGCTTAGTGAGTTCAAAATTAGACACAATATAAGGCTATTCCATATATATATAACAATATGAAAGAAGAAAATAGGGACAAAGGACAACAAAGGCATGTGTGTATCATATGACAGGCTTTCCATAGTAAACAATGATTTGATTCAAATATTTACAATCAATGAGATACAACAATTTCAACATGATATACATCAATAAGACTTCAGCCCAAGTGGTACAGAAAATAAACAATTTCTAATTATCATTTTGCTAGAATATACAGGCTTTCAGCCCTACCTAGCCCGATGCCAATACCAAAAGTGATAGGAGTCATGCTCTATATGGCCAAAGGCACAAAGCTAATACCAGAAGTGATACAAGACATGCTCTACATGGCCAAATGCATAAAACCAATATCAAAATAATACGACATGCTCTACATGGCCAAAGGCTCAAATCCAATACCAAAAGTGATATGAGACATGCTCTACATGGCCAAAAGTATAAAACCAGAATAACACAGGAAAGCATATTGCACATATAACACATAGTCCCTATATTGAACTCACCGTGAAATAACCGAATGATAAAATGATAATTTGGGCAGCACTTCGTTTCTAAAAATGACTTTCTTTGACGAAACCGGGAGTTTTTGTTGAAAACCAGGCTTTGTGCGGGCAGAGTTTCAACTATAAATATTATTTTCTCAGGTCTTGGGTGCTCCAGAGCTTGCTTCGGGTGTTGGGGTGATTTCATAGGCTTCAGGGGGTGTTAGGGTAGCTTGAGAGAGAGTAGAGGGTGTGAAAGTGTAAGTTTTGTAACCATAAGTTTGGCAGCCTCGCACCCAATTTATAGTATCTGAAGCTCCTGATTACAATGGATGTAATATCAGGGTACGCGGGGCATACTTCCTTACCAACCTCTATGATGGGCATAAATTTGTAGTACGTGGGGCGTACTGCCTTGAGAAGCTCTATGTTAATCGTAATCTTGTACGCTAGGCGTAGGAGTAAACGTGTCACCAACGTGTCAATAATATGAGATAGGTGTCGTCCATCCGAAGAGTATCGTGGCTGATTTTGGACCTTGTTCGAGTACGCAGGGCATAACTCTGGTACGCTAGGCATACGGTCTCCTCGAAGTTTGTATCTGAAACGTCAAAAATTCATATATTTTGCATATGAGCTGCGTTTTTACATTCTTTATATCAACATGTATATGAAATTATGTTCTACAACTTTCGTTTAGACTCTGTCGGCTAATTTTTAATTCATTTTTAATATTATATTTTTAACAGGCCGGGACAGGAAAAGTTCGTTCAAAATTCATAACTTCCACATTTGACGTCTGTTTTCGTTTGTGTTTTCACCGTTGAACTACTATTGACGAGACCTTCGATTCTCATTTACATTATGTCAACTAAAGATTGCTCGATTTATAATTCGAATTTCGAGTTGTGCACTGCTATACCGATTTTTAGAAAAATCATAACTTCCTCATACGAAGTCAAATTTGGACATTCTTTTTATGAAAGTTCTCCATTTAACGAATATTACAACTTTCATTTAGATCACTAAAGCTAAAAAGTAGTTTATTGCAAACTCACGTTTTCCGTCATACGGCATCGTGTCCGTTCTGTCGCGAAACTTTGATAAGTCATAACTTCTTCGTTATAACTTGGATTTCGATGAGGTTTTTGCTTAAATGTTTCTAACGAGATAATTTACAACTTTCAATAACATTAGTTTTACTTATTTCCAACTTAAATGTTATATTTTCATTAATTTCAGTAATTGACTTTTTGATCGGAATCTCATAAGACTTCCCATCACTTCCAATACTTTCTGAATGATTCTAAACATAGTTTTTTTCAAATCTCATAAAGCTATCTTGTTAGAACTCATCTCTCAAAATCATATATTATATAATAGTATTCACTTTTAAGCTATCAAGTTTACAAAACATGATAATTTTACAAGGTTATTAATGTGTATGTTACAAATACCTTCTCCTTTTGAGGATTTCGTCCCCGAAATTACAGTGATTTAAACAAATGGGGATATTTCGCTATCTCATTCTTATCTTCTCAAGTATAATTTGCGCCTCGATGGTGTTTCCACTTGACAAGCACCAACTCCACTTCTTTATTATGTAGGTCAACGTTCTTTCGTTTACGATCTCTTCAGGCTCTTCGACGTATCTTAATTTATTATCCAGTTTCACCTCGGATAACGGGACCGTTTCATTATATATATGCTGAAACATTTACACAAATAACTCACATGAAACACATCATGAATACCTGCCAAATCTTCCGGCAATTCCAAACGGTATGTTTGCTTACCAATTCTCTGGATGATTTTGAAAGGTCCAACAAATCTAGGTCTCAATTTTCCTTTCTTCCCAAATCGCATAATGCTTTTCCATGGGGATACCTTCAGCATTAGAAAATCACCCACCTGGAATTCTGTGGGTCGTCTCCTCTTTTCTGCATAGAACTTTTGTCGATCATGGGCCACTTTTATTATTCTTTCTCGTACAACTTGAATCTTGTATGTGGTGTCTTGAATCATTCCAGGGCCTCCAATGATTTTCTGTCCTACATCACGCCAACATAATGGGGTACGACATTTATGACCATATAATGCTTCATATGGTGACATTTTGATTGAAGTGTGATAGGTAATCACTTCCTCCTGTTTCTTCTTCGACTAAGCACAGCAAAAATAAATAAATAAATAAATAAACTAGTTCTTGGCCATTTGCTAACGAATGTAAAATACAAATATAAATAAATGGTGGTGGTGGAGTACTCACAAAGCAGCAGCAACAGGGGGTGGTGGAATGGTGGTTTATGCTGATGGTCTTCAAGGTGATATAGAGGGAGATAGAGATCAAGATTGAGAGAGGGGGGTGTTAACCTAATAATATTTTGGGCTTTATTTTGTATTCGGTTTTATGATTGGGCCTTTTCGCTAGGAAACCCTAATTAGTTTGTCTATATATTATGTCTTTCATTTTCATTGTATTTGTACTTCTCTTTGATAATAATATGAAACCCTAGCCGTTATATGTATTTCATTTGTTAGTTTACATGGTATCAGAGATCGGTTGATTATTTGTAGTTTTTCGTTTTTTTTTGGGGGGGGGGGGGGGCAAGTACTGTTCATTGACACTATTCATTGGGGGGGGGGGGGGTACTGTTCATCGGAGTTACTGTTCATCGGCACTGTTCACCGCTGAGTACTGTTCACGGTTACTATTCATCAGCACTATTCATTGTCACCATTTGCAATTTTGGGGTATGCCTTTTTTGCTCGTTTCTGTATTTGGTTTGGTTTGATTTGTTCGTTTGTCGGTTTTGAGGGTTTCGTTTTCGTCTGGATTTGTTGATTTCAAGATCTTGATCATTTTTTGCTACTACTCGTATTTACTATTTGACTGATATTGAAATATGGCCCCAAGAGATGATTCTCTTCAGTCCATTAGTATTCAACTTGATGGCAAAAACTATGCCTATTGGAGTTATGTTATGAAAAATTTATTGCGGGGCAAGACTATGTGGGGGATTGTTACAGGTGACAAGAAGAAACCAACAGACGAGAAGGCCGCTAATTATGAAACCTTACTGGATTCATGGGAGACTGATAACTCCAAGATCATTACTTGGATTAATAGTTCTGTCATCCAGTCTATTGGTACTCAGTTGGCGAAGTATGACACGGCAAAGGAGGTTTGGGATCACTTGGCTAGGTTGTATACTCAGTCTAACTTTGCAAAGTAGTATCAGTTAGAGTTTGATATTCGAGCCCTCCAACAGAACAATCTTAGTGTTCAGGAATTTTATGCAGCTATGTTGGATTTGTGGGATCAATTAGCTCTTACAGAACCTGATGTGTTGAAGGCTTTTAAGCCTTATATTGATAGAAGGGAAGAGCAACGTTTGGTTCAGTTCTTGATGGCATTACATTCAGATTTTGAAGGTCCGCGTGGATCAATCTTGCATCGTACACCTCTTCCCACTGTTGATTCGGTTGTTCACGAGTTGATTGCTGAAGAAACTCGTATCAAGTCCCATGCTGACAAAGCTCCCAAGACAGCCACTCCTGCTGTCTTTGCTGTTTCACAACGACCCCAATCTTCAAACCAAAATCGTCCCAGAGTTGCATTTGATGAGTGTGCTTTCTGTAAGAAGAAAAACCATTGGAAGGCAAATTGTCCTTTATTGACAAGCAAGGGAAATCAACAGCAACAACAAACAAGATCACCAGCATACTCTCAGTCTTCACAACAGAACAAGTCTTCTGTACAGTCACGTCCCTCTTTTTCATCTTTTAGGCCAGCATAGTACGTTGCTGCTACACCTTCAGTTGAGAATGAAACAAATTTCACACCACCATCAGCCTTGGATCCACAGATTGTTGAGCAGTTCAGACAGTTCTTAGCTACCAATCCAACTGCCATGTCAGCTTCCATGTCTCATTCAGGTCTGTCTTCATCCAACACGTCAGGTATTCCTTCATCCTTGTGGATATTGGATTCTGATGCATCTCATCACATGTCACCACATTTTTCATCTTTTGCTTCATTATCTTCTCGTACACATGTCTCTGTTATGTCTGCTAGTGCTACACCCATGTCAGTAGAGGGTGTTGGTTCTATTGTCACTCCTTATATATCTTTAACAGATGTGTATTACATTCCTACACTTTCTTTGAATCTTCCATCGGTCAGTCAGTTGTGTAAATCTGGTTGTTGGGTCTTCTTTCACTACTAGAAAAAAGACCTTTAATGACGCGCTTTTTACGACACGCGATAATTAACGATACGCAAAAGGACATGCCCTTAAAATAGTGTCATCTCTCTAAAAAATTTAAGGATTTACGTCACGCTTTATTGCGTGCCCTTAATTTAGTGTCTCAAGAAAAAAAAATTAAAAACACGGAGGGCGCTTTATCTTAAACGCGCGTCGTCTGAACCTGTCGCTTTATAATTTTAATGAAGCGCGCTTTTAGTAGACAAGGGGGGAAATGAAATCCCCAAAATTTTGAAAACCCGCCTTTTTTTTTCTATCTTCTATCTATCTTTCATCTTCAACCTAACAAGGACGAGCATTGCACTCTTGATTTCCCTAACTCTTTCTCATTTTCTGATTCAAACTTGAAAGAATCGAAAAAAAAAATCTATCAATTTTGAAGCCTAAAGAATCACAACCCCCTATCAGTTTTGAAAAAAAAAAACTATCAATTTTGAACACAGACCTACCCATAATGTTTTTCACCGGAAGTCTCTTTCGTCTCCACACCCTTGAGATCTCTCCATCGCTTCCCGGAGGAAATCTCAGGTTGTTTTCAGCTTTGGGGTTTTTCAATTTCATCATTTTCCCCAATTTTCAGCTCCCGATTCTTCCCTTCTTGTTCTAATCTTACCCTTCGATTCCACCCCACCCTCCTAATCTCACTGATTCCTTCATTTTCAATGGGATCTCTTTCTTTGTGAGTTTTCTTTTCACGTCACAACAGTTGATCACCGAAGAAGCAATTTTCCAAATCTTTTTGTTGTTAATCAAAATTGCGTGTATGGCGATCAGATTCACAGTTTCTTACTCCGGCTACGTGGCCCAAAACCTAGCCACTGCCTCCGGAAAATCCAATACATGCCGAATTTTTCACGAGGTTTTTTCTCGTCCTCGTATATTCCAGAATCCCGACCGAGATCCCGTCGCCGGGTACGGTCCAGCAGCAACGGCGGGTTCAAGATCCATCCCCTCTACATCCATGAGCCCTACCCTTGATGTGGGTGATCGCATAATGGCCGAAAAGGTATAATCCCAATTCTAACCTTATTACACACTATATGAATGATGGTTGCCAATTTCGCCATTTTGGCTTTTCAATTCACATAGTGATTGTATGCAAGATTTTGAGTTTTTGCCTGTTATTGATTTAGGTTTCATACATCTTTCGGAAGCCAGAAGTTTCAGATATTGTGATCTTCAAGGCTCCTCCCATTCTTCAGGTGCGATTTCACTTCTTGATTATAAGTATCTTTGATTAGTTCTGTGTTTTGTTGTTTGCTCATTGTCTTGTATCAATAATCTTGTAGGAATTTGGCTACAGTTTTGGTGATGTATTTATAAAAAGAATTGTAGCAAAGGCTGGAGATTGGGTTGAGGTAAGATTATGATTTATGATTAGTTTTGACAAAAACACAATCTTGATACAGCTTCGTGATGGTTCTTCTCATCAAGGCACTGTTACATCAATGGAACCCAATGAGGGTCTTTTTGTCCTTAATTCCGAGACCTCCAAGGTAAACAAGCTACTTTCTTTACTCTTTAACAAACCTAAACGAGGGCAAATTCGTAATATGTTGTTTTGCAGAAAGGCAAGATTAAGGCTGTTCACCTTGTTGATGTTCCTGGCCACTCACGTTTGCGCCCTAAATTGGACGAATATGTCCCTCGAGCAGCTGGCTTAGTATTTGTTGTAGATGCAGTGGAATTCTTGCCCAATTGTCGTGTTGTTTCAGAGTAATTTATTTTTTTAATTATGATTTGAAACTTAATTCCATATGTGTTTTTTTATGGATATTAATCTTAACATATATTGTTTTGTTTGCAAAAAGGTATCTCTATGACATTTTAACAAAATCGAGTGTTGTCAAGAGGAAAATTCCACTTCTTATCCTTTGCAACAAGGTGGATAAAGTCACTGCACATACAAAAGAGTTCATCCGAAAACAACTGGAGAAAGAAATGTATGTTACACTTGTTTTGTCTGTGTTGTAAATGAAAAGGGTAAAACAGTAATTTACTCACATTCTTGAATGACTTTGCAGTGATAAGCTTCGGACATCAAGAAAAGCTGTATCAGATGCGGATATATCTAATGAATTCACACTCGGAATCCCAGGGGAACCCTTTTCATTCTCTCACTATGTAAACAAAGTCACTGTTGTTGAGGCTTCTGCATTAACTGGTGAGATTCAACCCTTGGAGCTCTTCATTAGGGAACGTGTCAACCCTTGATCTTTCACTCAATTCCATTCCATTTGTCAAAACGGAATTAGATAAATATCAACGGAATCGGAAACGGAATCGAAACTTTTCAGGACAATATCTTAATTTGTGACACAGGTAAAATTAAATATTTTCCTTTTGTTTTAATTGATGAACTACAATATCCTCTAAGAAACAAGAGTGTTTAGATGGTTAGGTGGTGCGGAAATACAACAAAACTTGTGAGCCAATGACAAGCTTTGAGTTTTCAAATTTTGGAATGTTAGGATTGCCATACTGGTTGTTGCCCCTTATGAAATCAGCTTATGATATGAGCTCTGTTTTTCACATGGTCTAGGACCACTAATTGCTTAGGATGGTAAATGGGTTGTCTTTTCGCGCCCTCCTTTGATACACCATAAAGGCATGAAGATTCTCTCTCTCTCTCTCTTTCTCTCTCTCTCTCCAAATTCTAAAACAAACAACAACAGGTAAATAGATGCCAACATTTTGCTTAAAATTCTGTGAACATTGAAAAAAAACGAGGTCGATAGTGCCTTTTTCATGAGATTGTCAAAAGTTGAATAAAATAAATAAATAAACAAGGGTAATATTGTAATAGGGAGGGTCTTAATATATAAAGTGACCAACCTCTCACTTAGCACGACAAGTCATTTTGATTTTATTAAGTAAAAAAGAAACAACCTTATCAATCTACATGCATTTAGTCATGTACTGTTGTCCCACAATTTGTCATCATAGAAGAAGACCCTGCTGTCCCACAAGGGTAATATTGTAATAGGGTTGCTTTATATGTCATCATAGAAGACCCTGTTGTCCCATAATTTGTAACAATTTGTATTATCATTATTTGATTTTAATATTAATTTGTTTTGTTTTATTGTTGAGGTTATAGACTGATAGTCTTACTTTTCATGTCATTATTATTTATTTCTTTTTTTGTTTGCAGTTTCTTGCAGAAACTTTGGATGTTGTTCAAGACATTGATTGGGTCATTTCTCTTGGAAATGCTTTTGCAAAGCAGTATGAGCTTTATACATATGATGATGAGCATTCTACACTACTTCACAGGTATGAACTCATTATCATTATCATTACATTTTTTTAATTAAATTATCTTATTGAGAGTATTCTTCTCCTACAAATGTCTTGGTATACTTCTTCAGAAAGTTGATAACATGACTTATGTTCGTGATAAAATCGTCTGGATGTACAACCCAATGCAGGCTTATTTTGGTGCTGGATTAAGTGGAGTTCTGGCTTGGTGTGTGCGAGTGGGAAGGAACCGACCCAATGCCCCCGGAGTTCTGGCACCTTCCATCTTTACTTCCTATGTATCCAGGTTAATCTACTCGTATTTATTCATGTCTCAAAGTGTGTATTCCAATATCAGGTATCATGATTTGTGTATTTATAAAATTTTGAAATAGGGTCTTGTTCAATGCTTTAGTTGTGTTTGCTCTAAGGGAGATCAACTTATCAAAAGTAAGTTACTGTTTCACCCTTTTATTTAATATTTTTATGATTGAATGAAAGTCTTAATGAAAGTAATTGACAACCCTTTCTCTGTAAATGTTGTTGTGATTGTGGGAGAGGTGTTGTGTTTTTCTCTGTTGCTAGGTAACCTTCTCAACAACAACATTCTACTTAGGCAGGTGAGTAATCAAGATTAAGGGAGACTTGTAATCATGTTTGACATTCCTTTCCAGTAAGAAACAGAGTTGTATGATTATTTGTTAGTTTTATAGGAATGTATAACCCATGTTAGCAATGTATTATTTTTGTTTAACATTTGAATGATTCTTTGTATGACATTACAATTTGTGCAATTTATTTTATTTTTTGAGTATGAAATTTTATTTTATATTATGCAATGGATTGTATTTTTTGTATATGGTATTTTATTTCTATTATGAGAAATTAAATGCAAATTTAATTTAAAAATTAATAAATATATAAATTTATTTTTTTTTAACATTTAAATTTACGATACGCAAATATGTGTGTCATCTTCATTTATGACATGGCCTTTCCTGACAGGGGCTTTCTTGATACGCAGTGCGTGTCATTAACACGCGCGTCGTAAGGTTACGACACACGAATGCGTGACATCTTCCTTTATGACAGGGTCTTCCTTGATACGCATTGCGTGTCGTAAACGCGCGTTGTAATTACGCGTCGTAAACGAGCGTCGTAAATGCGCATCGTCTCTCTTTATGACAGGGCCTTCCTTGACACGCATTTGCGCGTCGTCTGAGCCTTTTACGACGCGCAATGAGCCTCGTAAAAGGCTGTTTTTCTAGTGGTGTTTTCTGATTCATTCTGCTGTGTACAGGACATTCGGTCTCGGAGGGTGATTGGGATAGGCCGTAGACTTGGGGAGCTTTATGTCTTGGAGCAGCTACATGTTGCTGATGTTGCTGCATCTAGTGTCGATTTGTCGTCTTTTCGTTTAAACCCTTCATCGTCTCCTTTTTATCTTTGGCATTCTCGTTTGGGACATGTTTCAGCGTCTCGTTTACAGTTTTTGGTTTCCACTGGTGTGTTAGACTCTTTGAAATTTGATGATATTTCTGATTGTTGTGGTTGTAAACTTGGAAAATTTTCTGCTTTACCGTTTAATAAAAGTGTCACTCGTTCTGTTGCTCCCTTTGATATTGTGCATTCTGATGTGTGGGGTCCCTCTCCGATAACCTCCAAGTCAGGAGCTAACTATTATGTTTCATTCATTGATTATTACACTCGTTATACGTGGGTTTATTTTATGAAGCGCAGGTCTGACTTTTTCACCATATATAGTGAATTCAGAGCTCTTGTCAAGACTCAACACTCTGCTGTCATAAAATGTTTTCGGTGTGATCTGGGAGGAGAATTTACCTCCAATGATTTTAAATAATTATTGGCATCTGATGGCACTATACATCAATCATCTTGTACAGACACTCCTCAACAGAATGGTGTTGCAGAAAGAAAACATCGACATCTCCTAGAAACTGCTAGATCCTTACTACTCTCTGCTCAAGTTCCCAATATGTTTTGGGGAGAAGCTGTTCATACCGCTACTTATGTTATTAATCGCATTCCTACTGCGTACACTTCGGGGAAGTCTCCTTATGAAATGTTGTTTGGACAACTCCCAGATTATTCTTCATTACGAGTGTTTGGGTGTACATGTTTTGTCTTGAAGCCTCATGTAGAGAGAGATAAGTTGTCTTCAAAATCAGCTCTTTGTGTTTTTCTGGGATATGGTATTGGTCAGGAAGGTTATCGGTGCTATGATCCTTCAAATCAGAAACTGTATGTATCTCGCAATGTCACCTTTTTGGAGCATATTCCATTCTATAGCATTCCTGTTCAGTCACATGATGCAACCTGAGAGGAGCTCTATACTATTGATCCGTTTAGCATTGACATTGATGATCCACCACATGTCACTGATCCACCACTTGCTGCTGATTCACCACATGTGGCTGATCCAGCACCTATCGTTGATCCTCTGCCTACAAATCATCAAGACCCCCTCCATCGAGACCTTATCGTAATAAGAAGTCCACAAAGCTTCCTGAATTTGTCTATTCCTCTTACTCACCGGCTTTTGCCTCTTTTATTGCTAGTGTACATCGTCTCTCTGAGCCAACATCCTATAAAGAGGCCATTTCTTATCCCCTTTGGCAGACCGCTATGGCTGAGGAACTTGCAACTCTTTATCAGACTCATACATGGGATCTGGTTCCGCTTCCACCTGAAAAACACATGATTGGTTGTCGTTGGGTTTATAAAATCAAAACAAAGTCTGATGGATCCGTTGAGCGTTATAACGCCAGACTTGTTTCGAAACGGTACGCGCAAAAGTATGGTATGGATTATGAGGAGACGTTTGCTCCTGTTGCAAAAATGACGACTGTTCGCACCTTGATTGCAGTTTCTTCCATTCGTCAATGGAAGATTTATCAAATGGATGTCAAGAATGCTTTCTTGAATGGCGATCTTCATGAAGAAGTATACATGTCTCCTCCCCCTGGTATTGCTCACCGACCCGGTGAAGTTTGTCAACTTCGGAAGGCTCTATATGGCCTCAAACAAGCCCCTCGTGCTTGGTTTGAGAAATTTTCTACGGTGATTACTTCTCTTGGTTTTCAACCAAGTAACCATGATTCGGCTCTATTTATTTGATGTACGAATGCAGGGCGGATTATTCTTTCCTTGTATGTCGATGACATGATTATTACTGGTGATGATCATGATGGTATAGAGTCTTTAAAGCGTGATTTGGCTCACCGTTTTGCTATGAAAGACTTGGGATTACTTCGTTATTTCTTGGGGATTGAAGTTGCTCAATCTCCAAAGGGTTAACTTTTATCTCAAACGAAGTATATTTCAGATTTGTTTGAACGTGCACGACTCACGGATAATCGAACAGTTAATACGCCTATAGAGAGTAATGCAAAGTACTCTCCAACTGATGGTGTCCCATTATCAGATCCAAGTCTTTATCGTACCATTGTTGGGAGTTTGGTTTACCTGACTGTCACTAGACCGGATATTGCTCATGCAGTTCATGTGGTTAGCCAGTTTGTCACTGCTCCTACTACTGTTCATTGGGGAGCTGTTCTTCGTATTTTGAGATATTTACGTGGTACTCAGTTCCGCACTCTTATGTTTCCTTCTTCATCCTCTCTTGAGTTGCGTGCCTATAGTGATGCAAATTGGGATAGTGATATTTATGATCGTAAGTCCACTACTGGGTATTGTGTTTTTCTTGGAGATTCATTGATATCATGGAAAAGCAAGAAACAAGATGTTGTTTCTCGATCTTCTACAGAATCTGAGTATCGAGCCATGGCTATCGCCACTTGTGAGATTGTTTGGTTGAGATGGCTTCTTGCATTTATGGGCGTTCACATCTATCAGCCTACCCCTTTGTATTGTGATAACGAGAGTGCGATAATGATTTCCAAGAATTCAGTGTTTCATGAGCACACAAAGCACGTTGAGATTGACTGTCATTTCACACGTCATCATCTCCAGAAGGGCACTATCTCCCTTCCTTATGTTCCTTCCTCTTTGCAGATTGCTGATATTCTTACGAAGCCGTTGACTGCTCCTCGATTCCATTTTCTGTCTGACAAACTCTCAATGCTTATTGTTGTTGCATTGTGAGTTTGAAGGGGGATGTTAACCTAATAATATTTTGGGCTTTATTTTGTATTGGGTTTTATGATTGGGCCTTTTCGCTAGGAAACCCTAATTAGTTTGTCTATATATTATGTCTTTCATTTTCATTGTATTTGTACTTCTCTTTGATAATAATATGAAACCCTAGCCATTATATGTATTTCATTTGTTAGTTTACAGGGGGAAGAAGAGGAAGATGATGGAAGATTTTGTGAGTGAGAAATGAAGGTGTCTAAGCCTCATTTTATAGTAAACACACACACTCACATACAAGTTTGAGCCATGCCTCCAGCTAAGCAATGTACTCACAAATTGAAGTGTGCAAGCAAAAGAGTGAGGATGAGGAGAATATCACGTGGACAAGACCAACAGGAGAAGCAATTGGTTGATGATTTTCTCCCATGCAAGTCATGTGGGTCGACATGGGTTATTCCTCCTTTAATTGCCCCAAAACACACAAAAGCGGGTGTCTCGAGATCCCGACATCGGATTGCGTTTTTGAAAATTTCTTATAAAAGAGGGTAATTCAAGGATTCCAGAAACCCGAACAGATTTATTTTTGGAGTTACGGAACTCCGGGAAATCGCACTTAAAGTTTTGCGTTTAAACGGCACGCGGTGTCCGTTTTCGCAACTTTTGTAAATATTTTCGTTAAAAATATTTCGAGTATGAAATCAAATACTAGACCATATCCTGAGTCCAAAAACGCTCTCGGAAATCCCGTCAGCAAAGCATAAGTACCTCAAAGGATCGATTCGGTTTTACGCGATTAAAGAAAAGCAGTGTTTTACTGCCTGATTTTCTTAAAATGGTCGTATCTTTTGCATACGAACTCCGTTTTCGATGTTCTTTATATCCACGCGTAGGCGAGAACGTACTCTACAACTTTATGTAAATATATCAGTCTTATCTCACACTTTAATTTTGACGCTTATTTTTATTCTTTATTTATTACACATTTATAAATAAGTAATGAGCATATAAATTCACATAATACTCAAATATTTCATCTTTATTATCTTAAAAAGTGTTACAACAGTTGACCTAGACTATTACATCGTCTAAAAATGCATAGCCCTGAAACTCGGGCGTTACATAACACTTCTTAGATCTCGATTCAAGTTGGTCATTGGTTTCTCGTCTAACGAAAGGCCTTACAACACCAGACCTAAATGTAAGGGCACGGTCCAAATCCACAATTCATGAGGTGTCTTCAAACAAACTTAGATGGTTACAAAGTTCAAAATTCCCTATTATTTCAATTGCATTTTCCCAAAAGCATAGTTGGTAAAGAAGCACAATCATCATAGATCAAACCATATAGCATTATATTATCCTTTTGGAAGCATCATTACATTATGGTGTCCTTAGAGAATCCAATCATGGAAGCCATTCCACGATCTCTAAGATGATCGTAAAACTCGCCACTAAGGCATTCACTTTTACTTTCAGATTGGAGACCCTTTATCTTCATACCCAATTGATTTCCTATTTTGTACTGACACTCTATAAACCTTTTCAAAATGTCATACTTATGCTTAATCATATAAACATAATCACATCTATTAAAACTATCAGCAAATATGACATAGTAATGTATATGTCATCCCTTGTGGTGAATCTGAAGGGTCCACACATTAATATGTATAATATAAAAAATCCTTCACCTCCATTACATTTCCATGTGAATGGTGATTAATTCATCTTGCCAGCAAATAAGACTTGCATACATCATCCAAACCAAAGTTGAATGATTCCAAGTTCAGTTCAATTAGAGCTTAGCGATACGATTCTTACTTATGTGACCAAGCGAATTATGCCAAATGCGCATTCTTATCTAAATTATTATAGTAATAAATATTGAACTCAAGCTTACTATTATTAGAAACAAAAACTATAATTTCATGATTGCCAATTGCAAGAAGATTTTTCAAAGATAAAACAACCATCTTTATAAACTAGATTATTACTTTTCCATTATCAACTGAAAATTATTTTCCTATTTACACAATGCATAAAATGAAATTTTTGGTTTCTAGAATTCTCCGAAGAGTAATAGAAAATAACTAGATCTACCCTAACTACACTACTAAGGTCAAGCTTGAAATCCTCAATCATCAAGACAACGACATATGTCCGTTCCCATGATTGGATTTAGTTTTTTATGCTTAGCTTCCTTCTTTCCTTTAGATCCTAAAATTCCATCCAAATGTGATTACCATATCATGTATCAAGGAACCATGAACTGGATGTACTTGGAGTTTGATTATTCAAGTACTTGATGTAGAGTCAAACATTTGACTTCGCCATCTCCAAGATCTTTTAAGTACTTAGGGTAGCTCCATTTCCTCTGATCCTTGTCATTGAATTAATCGCAACTTGCCTCTTTTGAAACATGGTTGCATGGAATAAAGGACACACCAATTTCATTCCCTCATAATGGGAAGTTCCGGATGAAACAGTTCTTTTCCATTTAGGATTTGAATGTTTCCTCTTCTTTCCGCCAATATTCAGAAAGGTGATAACTGGAATTCGATAAGAAATCTAATTCCTTTTTGGTTTCCATAGTTTGGAAAATGTATAATAATTCCATCAATGTTTTTCTCCAAACTAGTCATTTGATAAATCAAGTTGAAATTATCATAAAAACTAGTGAGAGATCCAAGCACAAGATCTGTTGCAAGACTCTTGTTAAGGGCAACATTGAGATTCTCGTGTATGTCTATGTAGCTCTTATTGAGTGCATACAAAACCTTTTCCTTTAAATCAAATGCTAATAGGAAATTTTTGATATTTTTAAAATCACTCTTGCCTTACATTTGATGAAACCCTTCAGTTAATTGTAAATTCATTTCATGTGTTCACATGTTCACAGAAGATCCTTTTGGAACATCAAGGACGTAGGCATAACGATGCAAGAGACCTTATATGAAAAATCTACATGTTTATGAGAATAAAAACTTATTCAAAGTTGACACATTATTGCTTTGAGGAATATGTTCATCGAGGACATCTTTCCTATTTTCAATCTAGGAAGATTGTAAAACAAATGAGTTATTCCTGATGGACAATAGAGAGAAGCTAGAATTTGAAAATGCACGAGGAAATGGAAGAGGATTTCCATATAACCTAAGAAAGAAAGTTTAAAGAAGTCAATTCAGTCCTTAATCACATCATGAATCTATTTTTAATTAAGTCTAGGATACATATTTTTGATTTGTGATATGAAGAGGGATATCGTAATCACATCACGAATCTATTTTAGGTAGGTAAAAACTTTACCAATTTCTATCACAATGAAACTCCTAGATCTCTTGAGATTCAATGAACTATCAATGGAGTTTGAATCTCAGATTATGCTCTTTCATTTGTGACTTGGATACCAAGGATCACAAACAAGATGTGAATAACAATGAAAACCCGTGCGACACCCTCGTTCCCATTTATGATCTAACATTGATGTGTCGATTAGCCACACATGCTCCATCAACAATCATAAACTCAATTTGTACCATCATTTCAACTTCGTAGTCCTAAATTAGTGTGTCGGTTAACCACATGAACCCCATTAATGGCTCATAAAAAATTGATGTGTGTTTTCATGAATTAGCATACAATTTCATTTTTTCCTAATTAACTAGATTATTTTTTTAATAAATGTTCTAGTACTTTATGTTATACTTTTAACGAGATTAATGTCCTATTAGAACCCTTTCGGCTAATGACAATCCACCACACAAAAAAAACGCTAGGTGAAAAGGACACTCATTCAATGGTTATTATACAGGTTGTTTCCTTATACCTCTTCTCTTATAGTGCAGCTTCATGAATAAGGCCTATTCTTAATTCGACTGACTTAATATTTTACATATAGTGTTATAACTCTTATATATATATATATATATATATATATATATATATATATATATATATATATATATACACACACACACACACACACACACACACATACTAGGAATGTAAAAGGCATGTTCTAAGCACGCCCCACATATGGTTTTTGGTTGTTAAAATGATAGTCACTTATTATTCAGGTTAGGGGCTAAATCTTTTATGAAAGTTATATTGATCAAGATCTTATTAGTATAGTCCATACACTATTGCAACCTATTCTTGGCATCCTCATATAGCCAATTATCTAGGATAGAGTTTTGGATAGCGTAAGCACCACATCTATTCCTGCTTAGTTGAGACCTTCCATCACAAATTCGTGATGGATAATCTGAAAAGTTGTCATACGCCAAAACTATGTCCCGATTGACATACCAAAACTTTGTATTGTGGAAACCATTTATCATATTGATCAACATGCATGGAATCAAGCTTCTTCAAATTAGGGAAGCTTTTAAGAAATATATGCCACTCACTGTATTTCCAATACTTCATAAGATCCCCAGATGGAGATTATTGTATTAACAGTACAAAATCTATAATAGTCTCTTATAGATAGAAGTCTCTCCATATCCAATTTCCATATTGCCTCTTTTAAAGTGCTAATAGCTCCAACATCCATAGTCCCTAGATATAGATGCTTCCATTATTCAATCAGAAATATATCCTAAAGAATAAAATAAGGAAAACATAGAGAAAATAAAATTTCTACAATGTTATTGCAACTTAAATTAAAATTTCACCTACAGGTGAGAATTATTTTGTCAAATTTCTAGGGTTGCACAGAAACCTTTCTCCATCCGTACATGTATTATCTAAGTAGAAACTTACCAAACTCTTCCTTCAACATATCAATTTCATAAAAGTCATGGAAATTTGAACACAGTAGAGTGTAAAATGTGAGGGTTACATGAAACATCTTCTAGAGATCATAAACTGAAATGGATGTTTACATCAACCTACTTTCTTAAGAATATTTGGATATCAAAAATAAAGAAATCGTTGGACTTAAGGTGCAAGAGCACAACCCATTTTTCAAAAGACACATTTCACATGAATTGGTCTAACAAACTCTCATCGTCCAATTCGAGAGATAATTGAACAAAAAGTCAAACCAATCACATGTTAAAATAAGGTAAAAAAAAAGTAATTATAGACTCGAACATACTCTTCCTTTTGAAGTCTAGTTTGTGATTCTGTTGCAGCTTCCTCATAAATTTAGACTAAGAACTTTCACATGTATACAAGAAATAAAAGATATATCAATGTCAAACACGTAAAAATGTATGAAACAATAAATAACATACTTGTCTACAAGGTGATATGGATCCTAACATGGATGAAGAGTTATCGCTGCATCATCAACAATTCAACACATAGCCACTTCTCCAAAATGAACCATGAAATGAAGTGCCTAGTTTAACTGCCCACTTTCCATACGTCATTAAGACTCCATAACAACAATGAAAAGCATCATTGAAGTACCATCAAAAGCCACCAACAAAGCTCCCTTTTATAACTTGGTACTGATAGAAATATGATAAAATTATTGTAAATAATGAAATGTCATACTAAACCAACATTTTGGTTTCCTTTGTCTCTATAGTAGATTTAATATATTGTGTATGTTGATGTAAAAAAAACAAGAAGAATTGGATTCCACCATATCATAAGGGGGAATCATGTTAGCAATGTTTCTGACCACAAAGCCTCACATGCGTCGAAGTCCACAGTGCCTATACCGTTCCTTTTGAAGGGTTGCAATACCAATTAACATGTTCTCTTTTTCATCTTAGTGGAATATGATGTGTCAACAACTATAGGCATAATTGTATTGCAAGAAGCCAATAAATGCTAAAGAAGATGAGAAATATAAAATGATTGCTTAACAAATCTAAATTTAGATGCCTTCTAGATCCCTAGGGTTTACTTTCATATACCTGATCCTCCACCTCTTACACCATCATCAGTTCATCACCATTCAAATTCATTATTTTTTTGTCGATTAGAGAACTAGTATCTAAACTAACTTTTTCTTTCTTTTCTGAATCCCTTATATCGCTCTCAGTATCAGAGCTTTGTAACAGTCTTTTCTCATGGATATTTGTGGATTTTTTTCCTGATTCATGGAAAACTCAAAATACATCACATATATACATGTTTCTTCCAAGAATATATCTTTTCACATCAAATTCATAATAGATTTCACTTGTGATTTTGAAAAGTCAAGCCTGGAACTTTCCAAATTGAAAATACTCAATGATGATAGTTGAGTATGTGTTCTAATATGAAACCTATTTTATATAATAAATGAAATTTTAAATCTCTCCTAACAGTAAACACAATTCTTGTGAATTTTCAAGTTAAAACCTAACAAGATAATCAAACTGACCATCAAAAATCCAAACCAGAACCTAACCATCGTAGGTCCTTTACATCAAAAACTAGTAAAAATTATATAATTTCATTATGCATAAATCATTCTATTTATATAAATTCATATCTTACCTTAAAAAGCATATCCAGATGTAATTAAAAAAATTACAACATGGAATATTTGGAAGAAAAGAAAACGTCAACAAGTCTTGATGCCTCTGTTCACAAATGAAAGTGAACAACAAAAAACCAAGAAAAAAACACACAATGAGTGTTTTCTTGGGATTTGTTCACATGAATGCTTGGAAATAGCTTATAAAATCACTAAAGTTTACCTTAAAAACTTGAAACTTATAATTATGAGAAATAATGGAAAACAAAGGTACAGACAATATATATTACCTAAAAACCCTTAAAATAGATGAGGCAATTGTACATATGTTCTTACATCTGAGTATTCTTTCTTCTTTCTTTTCCATCTGCCCTCAAAATCTTCCACATATGTTCATGTATTTATTCAATCTAGTACAAATCCAATCAAAATCAACATTAAATTCAAAAGACTCGCCAATTTCTCTATCCATCCAAGAAACAAAACAAGTGATTATTTAGGTATAGGAACATCATTGAAATGACTAATCATGTTTCAAGAGAGAAAAAGAGTATGAGAGGTGTATTATTATGTAAAAAGACAATATTTAAGTAAATAGAATATCCTTAAAATGACAAAGACATAAAATGAAAAGAAGAAAACCAAAAACAACACCAGTCATATTCTTCATCAAGGGACCCCCTTTTCCTCCACATGGGTGTTCCCACATGAAAGATCCTCTGAATGACCGTCATCGCTAGTAAAAAAGGGATCATTGGGTGGGAAATAAGAGTGCATAATCGTCAATTGGATGATGCTTATAAATTGAGAAAAGAGGCGTCTATGTAATGTGGGAGAGGTTTATGGGTGTCATTAAAGGGAGTTTATAGTAAGAAAGTTAAGAGAGGGCGAAACATAGTGGATTCTTGAAGCCTAATCACTTTCATACTACACATTAAGTAACTTTGACTATTTTATGGATTCTTTAGGTATTGATTTTCAGTTTCATATGTGTACAAATGACAGAAAATACTAGGCTTTGATACCAATGATGGGTTTTCTAGGTAACAAACAAGAATAATTACATAGCAGATTCATAATCATATTATGGATACATGAAACCTACAAGTCTATGTAATTTTCTCAAGTTATCGCAACATACTTATGAAACAAACTTCTAACCTATGTAAATCAAAAATTACAAAGTTATAAAGCATAAATTTTACAAAAATCGAATAATGCAAACAACTCTCTTTGAATCTCCTTTAGAAAGCAAGCACCGGTAGTGTGGATGCCTTTAATGTTTCACACTCAAAACCCTATAACACTAGAAATCAAGAGGAGAAAGGAAAGATGAAGAGAAATTTGTTCTCCACCTTGTGAAATATAAAAGCCAAGAAATTTAGGAGCCAAGGGGTCATATTTATAGTTAGGGGTCTCCAAGATAAACCCTTATTTAAATAATAGAATATTCAGATTTTATCTATTCAATGCAAGTATCCTTATCAATTATAGAAGGCTTCCAGAAACCTAAGAATCCACCCAAAAACTATACCATGGATGGCTCTAGAATTCTCTTTCCTTTCTCAATTATGAAAAATTTAGCCCTTTAACCTTTAATTAATTGTAATTAATTCAAAATTGATTTCCAATTGATTCTAACTAATTCTTAATCAAATATTAACTATTTCTAATTAATATATTAATCATATAATATATTAACAAATCGTTTTATCTTTCTCCTAATATCAATTCTAGCTATTTCTGGTTATTAGGGCAACCTAAAAAGGACTTTACTTTTATTCACTATGATCATACCAATTTATATAAGACCTTAGACATCTTAATTCAACAATAAGTACTAGGTGTCAAGTATGGACCTAATACCCTGTATCCCAATAACAACAAACATCCTTATGCACATTATAAATACAAGAGTTGTCCCACATAAATGGGTCACATTTTTCAAGACTCTCCTACTAACATCCATTTTCGCTCAATGTTAACTTGATCGTTGGAACGTATCCTCATGATATGCATGATCATCATTTTATTGTGAGATTACATTTAAATCACACTCAACCCGAAGAACTTCGTGTATTCCTAAGATGACATTTGGTTTGTAGAATGTTTACGAAAGAATTAGAATCTGTTAGGAATTAAAATCTAATTTCATTGCATGTTTGGTTGGTATGAAATGGAATTAGAATCCAATTCTATATTTTGTTTGCTTTGAAAGAAATGAAAATGGAATGTTGTAAAATAATATAATTACCCTTCTCGTTTTTTTCTTTTTTTTGCTTAAATTTACCTTTTTATAAGCTATATGGAAATAGTAGCAATAGTGGGTGGTGATGGTGATTGTCTGTGATTAGTGGTGGTGGGTAGTAGTAGGTGGTGATGGTGGCGGTGGAAGCGATGGTGACCGTGATAGTGGTAGAGGTGGTGGTGGTGGTGGTGATAGCGGTGGTGGCTGCGATAGGTGGTTATAGGCGGTAGTGGGTGGTGGTGGTGGTGGTGAGTGGTAGTGGTAGCGGACATAATGGTAGCAGGGGCAGTAGTGGCAGAGGAGGTGGTAGTGGTAGCGACCATTGTGGTGGTGGTAGCGTTGGCAGTGGTAGTGCTATCGGTAGCGGTAGTGGTGAAGGTAGTGGTGGCGACGGTGGTGGTGGTGGTGGTGATGGTGGTGACAGTAATGGTGCCGATGGCGGTGGTGGTTGTGATTGCGGTAGGCAATGGTGGGCGTTGATGGTGGTTGTGGTGGGTGGTGATGCAGGTTGTGGTGGCGGTGGTGGTGGTTGTGGTGGTGGTTGTAGCCTTGTAGGTTGTAGTGGTGACGGTAGTGGGTGGTGGGTGGCGGTGGTTGTTGGTTCTGGTGGCAGTGAAAGTGGTTGTGGTGGCCGGTGGCTGGGCTGTTGGCAGTGGTGGTGGTGGGTAGTGGTGATGGTTGTGGCATTGGTGGTGATAGTAGTAGAGGGTAATATAGTAATCTTTTCATTTCCCTCATGAATTGGAATTAATTACTTCTATTTTCTAATGGAACGAACTTTCTTCTATTGATGAATTTCTTTCATTTAGGAACAAATTCCTTAGGGAAAAACTCATTTAGGAATTTCTTAGTAAAAGATGAACAAAACGTAAGAAATAGATGAAATTAGATTCCAATTCCCCTCAATTTCTTAGAATTCTGATGAACCAATTAAGCTGGAGGTTTTGTCTTATTTACACATAGGTTTTGTCACGTAGGTTTTGTTTTATTTACACATAGGTTTTTTATTGTCACATAAGCTTAGCATGCTTACATTGAAAAAGATATGGAGTGGTAGTCTATGATTTTAAATAGGTTTTATTTTGAAAAATAAAAATGGAAAAAATAAAATACAATAGCAAGAAGCAATCAGAACTCACTCTCTCTGTTTTCTCTCTCCTCTCACCTCTTGCTACACCCTTAGCAACTGCTCCTTAGGCTTCCCAGTGTGGTACACATTCTCACATGTAGAGGCTGAGGTGGCAGACTTTTTCGCACTTGAACACAGCCGCCAAGGGGCGTAGGTATCATGCGACGTGAATCTGACTACGAGCGAAGACGAGGAATTTGATTGGTTAATTCCATTTGACTATTTTTTTGTGTACGTTGGAGGAGTTTATATATATATATATATATATATATATATATATATATATATATATATATATATATATATATATATAACTTAACCTATATATACAAACACTTAAACATATTTTTACATCCTTCAAACACACTCTTTGAACAATATCAATTTCTTCAATTTCTTCAAACATCTTTATATATATATATATATATATATATATATATATATATATATATATATATATATATATATATATATATATATAAACACTTAAACATATGTTGGGTTGCCGACTTTTCTCTTTAATAATATTTTATTTTATTTATTTGATTTAGTTTTAAGTATTTATTATTTATTTAAAGTTTGTAAATAAACAAAACATATAATATATAAATATATATTATGGTAATATGTGAATCATTTCTATGTGAGTGAATGTTTGTACTAAAGTACGACATGTTTAAAAAACGACTAGTTAAATAAGGGGGTTTTATGTAACATTTTAGATAGATAAGGATAAATAGTTAAACTAATAAAAAAACTCATTAAAAAAACATAATCCTTGGAGTATAAAGAGATAATATTAAGACAAAACTACAAAAGTAGTCCCTGTGATACGTATTTTTTTTCCTAGGTTTAGTCCAAACTTTGGTTTTTTGTCTCCGTTTTCCTTTTGAGTTAATTTCATTGTGAATTTGATCCCTCAAAACTTTAATACCCTTGGGATATTTGTTTTCTATTTTTCTTTTATTATTTTAAATCTAATACTTATTTATTTATTTACAAAATAAAAAAATATGAGGACCCACATCCTCTCTCTAATTACGACTCTTTCCGATAGAGAACCAAAGAGCAGACAGGAGCAAGCCAGAGACATATTCCATATGATAAAGCTACACCAAACAAATTGTTCACCAAGAAATTAAGCCTGAGTAACAGGCATGAAATTGATTAGCAGCCCCAACGAAATCATTCATAAAATCAATCAGAAATTAAAGTACCAACTAAAGTTTTGAAAACAACAATGCAAAACAAATAACCAAAATAACTCTTTGATTAATTGGAAAATCACTCAAAACCAATGTTTTTACAATCTGTTCTCATAATCATAAACTCGATTATAGATAGGTATATATAGACTAACAAACCAACTTGTATTAGACTAGGAAACTTATGACCAACTTGCCATAAACTAAACTTTTCATAAATTAGATTGCTTGGTCTCCAAGTCCTCATCGACTTAGGATTCTAACAATCACCCCCGAATCTCTAAGTCCTTCTAGAGAATTCTTCAACCCCGATCAATATCCTATTATTTCTTTTCACCACCCCAACCTCTTTAATCAAGTTTGTTCCGAGAGCACTTTTCCGCTGAACAACAAGACAAGGTCACGACCACCTTTGTCGTCTTCCATCACCCGCAAAACGAGCCGAGTCAAAGTTACCCGCTTTGATGTCTTCCCGTCCGTTTATTCCGCGCTTCCGGTTAGCTGCTCTACCTTAGAACAAGATCGATCAAGAAAAATTGAGGCTGTTGTTGAGATGCTTCAACTTGCGCTCAAAAACAATCCACACCCCTTAAACCAAACCCGGTTCCCGTTGTGTCTGCCCCACAGCGAAAGGCTACAGTATTCTTGAAACCGACTCTCAAACCGGCACCGTCTTCACCTCACTCTGATACCAATTAAAGTTTTGAAAACAACAATGCAAAACAAATAACCAAAATAACTCTTTGATTAATTGGAAAATCACTCAAAACCAATGTTTTTACAATCTGTTCTCATAATCATAAACTCGATTATAGATAGGTATATATAGACTAACAAACCAACTTGTATTAAACTAGGAAACTTATGACCAACTTGCCATAAACTAAACTTTTCATAAATTAGATTGCTTGGTCTCCAAGTCCTCATCGACTTAGGATTCCAACACCAACAAGAAATCGAGAGGACGGACTCGAGTTTGTAGCTTCGATCTCCTAATCTTTTTCTCTCTAAGACGATCAGAAATCCCCCAACTTTATTCACCCGGTGGCTGATTTGAGGGAATGTATCGAAGAAAATGATTATTTGTTGTTGATGAGTATAACAAAAGAACGGATTAAGGAGTGTGAGGAGTTAGGAATATTAGTCAATAGAGATAATCAGGTATGCCCTTCTTCATCAACAGATTCAATAATATAGACCCTTAGCTTGGATATTGATCGATTCCCAAAATTTGTGATTGTTGTTTGTAAATATCTAAGCAAGCCAACCCTAACTTGAAACTGATTCCTCGATCTTGTGTGTGTGAAAGATTGATCCGTATAGCACCCTTTCTTGTGTGTGTGCGTGTGTGAAAAATAGATAAAGAGAGAAACAGAGGTATCGTGGGTGTGGGTGGGAAGCAGTGGTAGTCGACGCCAAATTAAGTTGGGTTATGTTCTCCGGTGACAGCAAATGGAATCGTGACAGTGATGTTTGAAAGAATTTAGCTTTCCGACTAGAGAATACAAAGCGGTTGTGATCATAGGTTGCTGATGGAGGAAAATGAGTGAAAAGTAGGAGTAGTCAAATGAGAAAAACTACTAGAGGTGTTGGTCTAGAATCCTTCATTCTCTTCATTATTCTTCTTGATTTTACTCTTTGGTCTTCTTGAAAAACTTGATCCATTTGAAAGTTTCTTATTGTCATGTAGTCTCAAATCAGAAATCTGAGATCTTTGACTTGAGAGAGAGGCATGTTTATTTAATAAAGCATTAAATTATATATAAAAAAAATTATAACAACATTTTAGTCTTTTTGGTTTTTCCATATACTAAAATCACAAGCAAATTAATTCAAAATGACTAAAAAAAAGGTTTGGACAAATCTAGAAAAAATACATACGGCGATAACATTTTTACACTTTTGTCTAATATTAATAAATGATAAGGAGACAATATTTTTAAAATACTAATAAAAATTTAATCATAAATATATATGTAAAAGAAAGAAGTGGATAGCATGCTTACCAAAAAGAACAAATAAAAGTGGATGGGTGCTGAGTTGATTGCACGTGACCTCGACCAGTCGACATCATCAACCCCACCAACATTCCGTACTATATATAATAAACCCATACAACCTCATTTCACTAACCAGTAGTAATATTGTCGAGATATGGCGACCAATACCTTCGCTATCTTTTTCACCCTCCTACTCATCTTCTCTTCTCGTTCGTATCGTTCTAAAATACCTTAAAGTCTTTCCTTGTTTTAATTAGTTTTAATATTAATGTGGTTTTAAATATTTATCGATGCAGAGTGGACGATTCCAGGAGCAGAAGCACGAGTGTGCCAGTCGTTGAGCCATATGTATCATGGATCTTGTCTCCGCCACCATAACTGCTCTGTCATCTGCCGGAATGAAGGTTTCTCCGGCGGAAGGTGCAAAGGTGTCCGCCGCCGCTGTTTCTGCACCAAACTTTGTTAGATACTTAGATCTGATAAATTTATCCAGTTTGTGGCGGAAACTCGATTGGTGTTGTTTCCTCTAGCTTGGTTTATTTAATTTCGATTTGAAGTGTTTGTTGTAAGAATCTTTGAATGATTATGGTTTGGAATGTAGTTTGTTATCGATTATGTTTTGAAAATGGCTCTTGAATTTTTGCCCTTATTCACTTATTGTAAGCTTGCAAACTATTTATAAGCAAACTCATTAACCTGAAAATTACCTAAAAAGAAACGTTTCTAAGATGATAAGATTAATATTAACTTGAAATAAGAAACGAATCAAATAAATTCAATGGAATGGATGAAAAATCTTAAAATTGTCTATGGATCAGTTACGTTACTATTCTAATAAATCCACGATAGGAGTAAATTATTGTTTTGCTCATGGTTGGTCTTTTAACGAGTTACCTGCCAAGCCACTTTTTTTTAATGAATGTAAAATGATCATTATCCTTAATTTTAACTTTTCTATTATTTTGTCCTTATATTAATTTTAGGGACCATTACGAAATGAGCTAAAACTCAAATAAAAATAAGCAGTTTCCAATGAATCTCGCCCCACCTCTGTCATTGTTGGCACCTCCAAGGAAAACAACCGTCTTTACGAGTGATAGGGGTGTTAACGGTAATAATAAAATTGTAAATTGTGACCATGAGACGGGTAAGCCGAACCGAATTGAAAAAAAAAACAAAAAAAAACAAACCGTATAAAAGTGGTTACCACGGTTCAATTCACGTGTACCTACTAAATATAAAATATCAAATTCAATCAAAACTATAAATTCCATTTCAACGTTTTTTTTCTAAAAATTAGTAAGTCTAAGAGTTTTAAAAAATCAAAAATAAATAAATAACATAGTTCAAATAGCATACCAGAGTTCAAATCGTTCGGTTCGGTTATCCGTAGATACCATAATATCCAAACCAAATCCGAGAGGACAACTTCTCTATCTCCGGCAGTGCCTATGGTTAATGAATGGCTCAGTCTGATAAACTTTTTTCCCAACGGTTCTTGACTCTTGCATCTTTGGTGGTGTGAGACGATGCGACGCCTTAGCAATCGGGGCCACACCAAGGATCATATCGATCCTAAACTCCACCTTCCTCACAGAAGGCACACCGGGTAAATCCTCTAGGAAAACATTTGGAAACTCTCTGACCATTGGCACATCTAAAACTGAAATCTCCCTTCATCCCGAGTGTCAACCACATATGTGAGATAACCTAAACATTCACGTTGGAGATACGGTCAAGCCCTGACAATCGAATAAAAAGTTGAACCAACCCTAGTACTCTAGGCATAAATGGTTAGTTACACCCCACTTGGGGTTCGAAGTACCACAAGCTACCTCCCATATTTGATCGTGGCTCCAAACCTGCTCAATCAGTCCATCCCCACAATCACACGCACATCCACCATAGGGATGGGGATCAAATCAATCGGGTAGGGCATACCGAATATCTGCAACGTACAACCACGAAAAACACTCGAAGCAGAAACCTTTTTTTTCCGTTGGCGATGGAAACTCCCAACGGACGCTCCAACTCCCAGAGATTATATCGAAATCCCAACTGAAGGACTGAGATACAAAAACACCGACTCCCACCCGAGTCAAAAAAGCACAAGAGCAGGCAAGGACTTCAGTAAGAAGGTACCTATCAAAAATACAAACATAAGCATATAGGAGATAATTTGATGGAATAATAAATAAATGCATACTAGTAACGACATCAGGCACCGCCCTAGCCTTCTCTGGTGTGAGCTGAAAGGCATGCCCTCTGGTCTTCGGGGCCTCTTCCCTCCCTTAGCATCCATTTGTGATCCAAAGAATGGTCGGAGACGGTGCCTGCACTGGCCTCGCAGCAAGTAATGTACGGTCGGCCTTCACATGGCCAACCTGATCACAGTGGTAACAAATACTGGTGCTCAGTGGCAGAGCATTCTCACGATAATCCTTTGCATAATGACCCTCCATGTCACAGTTGCGGCAACCTGTCGCTGATCGGCGAACCTGCCCATGCATCTTCCCGCCCTTGCCACAAGTGCGACCCTTCTGGCCTCTGGATCGTGAATCAGTAGGTTTAAACTGCCTTGTTGTTGGTTGTGTCTGAACTGGGGTCTGCCTTTTCTCCCACATCTAGGTCTCAATCTCAATCTCCTTCCTCCAAGCGAGAGACTATAGCTCGGAGAGGGAACTATACCTTAGGATCGACAAAAACTCACGGATCTCAGTCTTGAGCATGATCAAGTAACGGCACATCTAAACCTGCTACGAGGTGGCATACTAGGGGAAGAAAAGAACTCTCTCAGTAAACATCTTGGTAATCTTTGTCATCTGCCTCAACGACAGGTACTCCTGGGATAAACTCACCCTCTCAGCCAGTGGAACATACTCATCAAGGAACATATCAGCAAATTACTCCCAAGTCACTACGTGTCACACCCTAAAACCGGAACGGTAGAAACGTTCTGGGGTGGATGACGTCATGTCAAGTATCACAACACATGCATTATAGTAATCAAAGTACAACAAAACATTGCATTAATAGTAATAATTTTACATGGTTTACATTACAACGTATCAAAGTATACAAGCAAATATAAGTAAGTACGGCATGGCACTAAGCTATCTTCATCAACTGCTCCGGGGATGTACCTGTCTAATGCTAACCTGAGAATACAAGTTATTTGAAAAGCGAGTATCAGCATTTTTACAAATGCTGGTGAGTTCATAAGTATTTAGTGCCATTTATCCATATAACTTTATAAAGTAGTAGTTTAAGTGTTTACTGTGTATTAGAGTTCTTTCCAGAAAATCCTATATTTTCCTTAATAAAGTAGCCTTCTACCAAGACTGGTCAGTGTTATGTGGTAAAAAGTCATTTTCCCTAAATTGCTATCATTATCAAAATACTGAATTTGATTATTGAGGAAAGCAAACGACATCAGGGAATAACATATGCCTCAGCAGTGAGGACTGATGATGACTAAGGCAAGGAATCATAGACTCCAGGAGAGTATCGAACAAACGACATGCCTGGTTCAGTCTAACAAATAGAGACTCAGACCCCAGAAGGTACCAAATGAAAGGTACAGGTGGTAAGCTCTAAAACAGTGAAACACAGACCCCAGACATTATCAAATGAAAGATACGTCTTGTAAGGTCAAAACAGAGAAAACAGACCCCAGACAGTATCAAATGAAAGATACGTCTTGTAAGGTCAAAACAGTGTGACTCTGAAAATGAATTACCAGCATACAGTGTAGATTGCCGGTGAAATACCGTTACCTTAAAGCCAATGAATTATAAGGTAACCCGGGATACTCGTAACCATACTGACTAGAGTACCAGACGCCCTACAAGCGTCTAAAATATGACATTTGTCACCCGTTGGCTTGGTAGGCCGGGACAATAGCTAGCAGTCTGGGTGCGGGGTTGTCAATCCCGTATAGATCTATACACACAATGTCCGCTCTCCCTACAGGAGATTCTGGTTACCAACTAGACGACGGAGAAGGTCGTGTCCTGAAGATGCATCCCAAATAGTGGGTAGTGTGTAAGTGTTGAACTAGAGGTAAAGACTTCCAAATGGTGGGTAGTGTGTTTCTAATGTAAGTGTAGACTAGAGGTAGAGACTCTTAACTGAACTGACTAGAGACTTCCTGTATGACCATACTCATATACATAATATATAACTAATGACCCAAACGACCTTCGGATGGCCATCCGATCCCACCAGACCACATCTCAACGAAGAAAAGGAAATAGGGCGGACGAGCCTTCCTAAGTCTTTCAATCATTAATTATATGTACCTATACAAGCACAGACATACATCTAACTACGCTTGAGTGTGTATCAAGTGGAATCATATCGTGAAGTATAAGTTTACAGTGTGGAATAACCGACTTGTGAAGTATAAGCGTACAGTGAAATATCCGAGTCGTGAAGTATAAGCGTACAGTGGAACATCCGAGTCGTGAAGTATAAGCGTACAGAGTGTGATAATCGAATCGTGAAGTATAAGTGTACCAAGTGTAAGTGTATCACGAAGTGGAAACGACGATAAGTGAAGTAAGAGCGTCTATCAAGTATAAGCGACTACAAGTATAAGTGAAAGCGTTACTAAGTAGGAGTATAAAATAAGTATAAGGGAAGCAGCAGTAACTAACAAGTAAAAGTATATGTTGTGAAAGAGAACTTTCATTAAAATCTTGTAAAACCTTTATAAACCAGTTTAAAGTGATTTTTAAATAAAGCAGTATAAATAAGAGTCTTGAAACAAACGAAAAACCTTTTTGAAAACCATTATAGTGTCCTACTCGGTAAAACAGTGTACAATGTGGTAAAATCTTGAGCATGCGGGTTATCAATCACATGTGATTGATATGATAACTGGCATGTTTAACTTGTATTCCCCCCCTATAAAACATGTAAAAACATTAAAAGGTTCATTCAGGGGTATGAACTCACCTGGTGTAAGTAGGTCCGACGAAGGTGCCGTTTGGGCGTTCGGTGTCACGCAAGGACTCGAACACACTTAATGACCTATTTAACATATGATCACATATGTTCACATACAATTAGTATATTTAATACTAATTAAACAAGTATACGCGCTCGAAGGAGCGGAAAACACTTTGGATAAGTGTTTGGGTGTCCCGGGTAGCGTCTAAAGGTGTGTGTGGCTTAGGAATGGAGTTTACTCTCCAAGAGTAAGCCCTTAATATGATGTTTACGGCCCAAGGACTACTCACCATGAGTTTACGGCCGTAAACTCTTGGTGAGGGTATCTAGTGTGTTTAAGGCTTCTATCTTGTTCATGGGATTTTTCTAAGTACATTTCCAAAAAGGCATGAGTGGGTTTAAGGCTCCTAAGGGCTTCATTAGGGAGTTTATGGCCTAGGGATAACTCCTAAGGGATTTTACGGCCGTAAACTCTCATCCTTTGAGTTTTGTGAAGATTCAAGCCCCTATTACCTTGCTAGTAATTTATAATGAAGTGTGAGGCCATTTGGGGGAATTGAAACCATCATTTGGGCATGTTTTGGGGTGTTTACGGCCTTGACACATGTCTAGGCTGTAAAATCCCTTTACTCCTTCATTTTATTGAGTTTGATTGATCTAACCCAAAAGGACAAGCCCCTAATTTATGTCTTAGGCCTTAGTATGAATTTAGGGCACCTTTCTACATGTTTTTATGAGTTTACGGCCCTGGAGCTATTTCTTGGGAAGCTTTGGCCGTAAACTCCTAAATGGAGGGTGTTTGACATGTTTAAGGTCCCCAAACTATTTTTAGATGATTCTAGGATTTATTCCAAGGCTATTGGTGGAGTTCTATGGCTTTTAAACATGTAAAAATGAGTTTACTCCCCATGTTTGAGGGTTTTACGGCCCAAGCACATTCCTTGGCCGTAATCTCTTATTTTCTCCTCAAAACTTATGATTAGGGTGTTCTAAGTCCGGATTTGCAAGCCATAAGGTTGTATCTAAGTCCCAATGCTGGTTTGGAGGGGTTAAATTGCTTAAAAACCCACTTATTAAGTGTTTATGGCCCAAGCATGCTCCTTGGCCGTAAACACATGTTCCAAGTCCAATTCTATGCTATAAACATGAATCATAATGTTTAGATCAAGCTAGGGTAAGCGGACTTACGATTTGGAAGCGTTTGGTTGCGGATTCAGGGCGAAAACGAGTCTAGAGAGAGAGTATAGAGAGAGAGGGTGGAAAAGCTCCAAATGGAGTTTACTCCCCTTTATATATGGGTGGGAGTTGGAGCTCAGTGGAATTCTACCCGATACTGCCGTCATACGGGGCTTTTGGTCGCACCCGATTTAGTGGTCGTAATAATAAAACTTAACATTTTCCAACTAAATGGAAATGTGTGTTATGTGTTTTTATTCCCTTTTATCACGACTTAACGGCATATTAAATATAAACAATGAAATGTTTATTTAATTGACGACCTCTAATTAACGAAACTTTTATAAACTGGAATATTCCGTTAACAATAACGGGGAAACGTAACGGAACAACTTGGGTTGTCACATCATCCCCCCGTTAGAGGGAATTTCTTCCCGAAATTCAGGTCTAGGCAAGTAAGTAGGTATGAATGGCCAAGTAGAGGTAAGAGAGTACTTCCTATGCGGTTGTCCTCGCATTCCTAAGCGAACTCTAGTCTGTGTTTGTCATTCCAACAGACCTTCACGTACGGGATGCGGATTTCGTCTCGTGTAGCTAGTGGGTTCCGTCTGGTGTATCTACGAAGTTAGGGTTCTCAATGGATTCTATCAAGATGAGTGAGGTACGAAGAGTGATTTCGGGAAATCACATATCAAGTCTAAGAAGTGGATCGATCGGGTGTGAATCTTTGTGGTATATCCGAAGGTAGTGGTGGCCTGAAAAGGGTTGGACCAAGTCTCCATGAGGATTCTCAGATGGTCCTAAGCTCTCGGAATGGTAGAGCTTTTCAGTACTCAGAACATAGTGTACTTCTATGGCAAGATCATCACTGGCGTGATCGCCATTCCGAAGTTCCTAACGTACTCACCCGTACTGTGTGTGTAGTCCTTCAGGTTGGTTCTTAGGAATCTCGAGTGGTCTTTGGTTTCGTGTTTTCTGTCAACTGGCTGATAGAGACTTTCTAGATCGTCGAGTGGGTTGCGTGACTATAGATATCGGTTTGCTATAGAGTGTCTATCTCAAGCTTGTGCAAAAGGAATCTGCACTAACGAAGCTTGAGATGTGGAAACCCTAGAGGTCGGGAAGATAGGGTTTCACTAGACGAGTGTTGGACTATCTCTGGAGGTGGTTCTACTATCTCAGCGTGAGATAGTACTCATGGAACACCTAATAGTCCAATTAATCTCTAAGACTTTGGTTTATTCTGTGGTTCTCGGTATCCTAGTGTTCACTTTGGAAAGTGTAATTCATCATCTACAGGGCGACGACGATTTTCTCCTTGCGAGAGGGTGGAGGGTGATAGGCACTACCTGTCTATAACAGGTTGGGCAAAGTGCCTGAGTAGTAAGAGCATCTACTGCAACTACTCTTCTGAAGGTTCTGAGTTTCCTCGGTCTAGGTCAAATCTAGTGGGTATAGGGTCTCATCACTCGGAACTTTACTAGCTTAACCCGCAGTGATTCTCTTGACTCCGGCTCCTATGTTATGGAATAGGGTGAAAGTGTTTTGCGAAGAGGTTCGTGGCAGAGCTCATGCTTGGCTTAACCACCAATACTTGGTGTATGAAAGTAGTATACAATTGAAGTCGGCAGGATGTTCAGCTGTGCGACTCCACCCCAAACCCACAACCCAACGAGGAACAGGGAATAGGGAGGAAACACACACCTTAAATCTTTTTGATCTCAATTATATGCCACCTTTATGCATATACCTAGTTATAGTGGTCAGTCTCATGAGTTCTGTTCTCTGGGTTCATGAACCTGATGTGCGAGGTGCGAAGGGTCTCCCGGGGGAATCTACGGAGTATGCTTAAGTTGGTTGTCGTCTTCTGGAGTATCTACAGTGTCTTTCGTTGCGGTTTCCATCTGACTACGAGGGGTCAGTCAACAGCGCGAGGTACCCTCTCCTGGGTACTTCGGAAGGTTTGAGTTAAGAGGGACGATTGACGGATCGCATTAGGTTTGATTATTTGTGTTAGGTTTAGGTTCGGGAGAACCTTTATTTGCCGACATGGCTATGGAGAAAGTTCTTTTTACACAACACTAAGAATGTACACATGGTTGCACGAAGTCGAACCATGATCAATAGAGTCGTCGAAGTTGGCACACTCCGACATGGTATAAAATGAAGATCGATAGAGTCATGTGCCGAACAGGCACACAAGTTCTAGGCGTCTTGGGTTTCGTCCTGTGTATCACTACCATGGATACCTGGACCGATAGAATCGACGCGGAACTATAGAGAGTTCTAAGTGTTTCCGAATGGAGTATCTTTTCATGAAGGAATTCTCACAAGGCATTTCTATAATCGCCTCACATATACTAGTCATGTATATTTAAGGTGGGGAGGACTGTTGAATGAGCGACTCCGCCCTAAATCCACAACCAAACGAGGAACAGGAAATGAGGCGGCATTCGCTCACTCTAGGTCTGTCCATCTTAAATATACATGGCCGTAACGTATATGTTTAGCCATTATAGTTTTACCTGATGAATTTTTAAATTTTATAACAGTGTTGCGACTTTCGCCCTACTGGAAAGAATTTACATTTGAATTAGTCTTTTATTGTTTTTATTTTAGTTACCCAAGATCGAGAGACGTACCAAAATCTAACGAGTTCCTTGATGCTTCTCTCTAAGCAGTAGAGTCAGGCTCCTTCTGTGTCTTTGTTGTTTCCTTCAATTGGGCAATCCTTCTTGAAGTGTCCCATTTTACCACATAGGTGGCAAACTGTACGGGTCGCCACATTGGTGGTTGATGTAATGAACTCAACCGGGGTTCTGCAGACGCGAGCAGTATGCCCCAACATGTGGCACCTAGCACAATAGAGCTCTCGGCAGACACCATGGTGATGGTAGCTGCACTTGCTGCAGTGGGGAAGGTCTCCTAGGTATGGTCTTCTTGGAGTCGGGAGGGAAGGATTGACAGGGGTATAGACTGCCTCAGCTCGTTGCCCTTCGGAAGGTCCTTGAGCCGAGGTACTTCCCTCCTCAATCTTGAGTTTTCTCTTTAGTGGTTTCGGTGAAGGTTCTTGGGTGACTGGGTATGAAAGTGTTGGTTGCTGCTGTCCATCGCCAGGATTGGAAATCCCGACAGGGCCCTTGCTAACATTGGCGGTGTTAGCATTCAGGTGAGCCATGACAGCTGCTACGGCTGCTGAGACTGCGGCTTGGAATGTAGCTTCATCGAATAAGAGAGCAGGTTTCTTGCTTGTGGATTGGTTATGCTTCTTCGGTGGCATGGTTTTCCTACACGGAAAGGAATACAAGGTAATGAGAGACGATGGTTAACCCTGGACATTTTTGTCCTGAACGTATTAGGAATAAATTTTCCCGTGCCTTGAGTACTGTTCGTCTGAGTGTCGACCTACATCCCTATGATGTAGTCCTGGTAATCGAAGTGGGTGTATGAGTATCGGAAAAAGGCGACAAGATGCGAGTCGTTCCTACTAAGTTACCTTTATACTGGGAAAGGTTTCACTCTCCGGCCTGGAGAGATTTGAGAACGGTTCGGAACTAAACTGTGGAAAGAGAGGCTCGCAAGAGCAGATGGCTAAAATTCTCTCAATAGAGATGCGGGGATCCGCCCTAATCGTGTATCTGGCAACAGGAAACGACGATTTTACCTAACACATAGTGTGAGTAGTGTAACCACTAACTCACTAAATTGTATTATTTTATGGGTGTATTAGTGTGACGAACACAAGGAAAAGACAATTCCCGGGTTCCATGTACTGGCTCCCTCGGTCTGCCTCCTATCTTTGACTGGAATCGGCGTTGGTTTCCTTTGGGTAGTTTCCTAGGGTTCTCTTCTCGTATGGACATATTGAATTTCTACTCCGCCTTCCTTCTGATTCCAACTCTGGGTGTCATCACTTCATGATGGATGACTGGGAATCTCCGAAGTTTAGGCGAGTTTCTCACCGATGTCCCTAAAAGATATAGGCACTTGGTGAATTCAATAGTCTCCACCCAGTTCATTTATTTCCGAACCGGAAATCTTCTCAATGAACCTCTTCGGGGTCGAATTCAACTCTTCTGTCATGCACTGAAGTGGATAGGGTTGTCTACAGGGTTCGTGCGAGAACAGAAATGTCTAAAGAATCCTAAGAGATTATTAAAATTTCACTGTATGATCCATATCGAGTCCTGCTACGATTACACAGGGTATACAAATCATATATAGCTTAGATCCAATAGGCCTTCGAATATGTGATACTACTCTAGAACCACATCCCAATGAGGAAAAGGAAATAGAGCGAAACCACACATTCTTAGCCTATGGGATCCTTATTATATATAACCTTGGGAGTACACCCTCTGTAGTTGTAGGTATATCAATAAGGATCTTTTTAGTTCTTCACACAAGGTTATCTATGCATCCTAAAATACCCCTATGGTATTTTAATTCTTGTTTGATTCTTATCTTCTGATTATGATTCCGAGATTAGTGTGGATCTTTTAGTGTTCTAAAATACTCCTATAGTATTTTAACTTTATGTTTGGCTCTAGCATTCCTAGTTGGTAAGTTTCGGACCTGCTGCACACCACTATCACTCCCGAGCACACGTTCATCGCATCTCGAATAAATGTAGTTAATCAGGTTACATTTATTCCAGCTTACGATTACATAACTGCCCAGGTTTGACCGAAATGTTCAACATCCTAAGACTTTTATTCTTGTTCTTCTTGTGATACTTGTGTTCGAGTGTTTAGGTTTTGGATGTTATTATACTTTGGTAAAATATGGTTATATTTTAAAGAATAATTCTTGGTCAGAGTGTTTTATCCCTTTGTGTTTATAGGTTGTATATCTTTTATGAATTGATATACTTAACTACCTATAAACAATGCTCTGATACCAATCTGTCACACCCAAAAACCGGAACGGCAAAAACGTTCTGGGGTGGATGACGTCATGTCAAGTATCACAACACATGCATTATAGTAATCAAAGTACAACAAAACATTGCATTAATAGTAATAATTTTACATGGTTTACATTACAACGAATCAAAGTATACAAGCAAATATAAGTAAGTACGGCATGGCACTAAGCTATCTTCATCAACTGCTCCGGGGATGTACCTGTCTAATGTTAACCTGAGAATACAAGTTATTTGAAAAGCGAGTATCAGCATTTTTACAAATGCTGGTGAGTTCATAAGTATTTAGTGATATTTATCCATATAACTTTATAAAGTAGTAGTTTAAGTGTTTACTGTGTATTAGAGTTCTTTCCAGAAAATCCTATATTTTCTTTAATAAAGTAGCCTTCTACCAAGACTGGTCAGTGTTATGTGGTAAAAAGTCATTTTCCCTAAATTGCTACCATTATCAAAATACTGAATTTGATTATTGACGAAAGCAAACGACATCAGGGAATAACATATGCCTCAGCAGTGAGGACTACTGACTAAGGCAAGGAATCATAGACTCCAGGAGAGTATCGAACAAACGACATGCCTGGTTCAGTCTAACAAATAGAGACTCAGACCCCAGAAGGTACCAAATGAAAGGTACAGCTGGTAAGCTCTAAAACAGTGAAACACAGACCCCAGACATTATCAAATGAAAGATACTTCTTGTAAGGTCAAAACAGAGAAAACAGACCCCAGACAGTATCAAATGAAAGATACGCCTTGTAAGGTCAAAACAGTGTCACTCTGAAAATGAATTACCAGCATACAGTGTAGATTGCCGGTGAAATACCGTTACCTTAAAGCCAATGAATTATAAGGTAACCCGGGATACTCGTAACCATACTGACTAGAGTACCAGACGCCCTACAAGCGTCTAAAATATGACATTTGTCACCCGTTGGCTTGGTAGGTCGGGACTGTAGCTAGCAGTCTGAGTGCGGGGTTGTCAATTCCGTATAGATCTATACACACAATGTCCGCTCTCCCTACAGGAGATTCTGGTTACCAACTAGACGACGGAGAAGGTCGTGTCCTGAAGATGCATCCCAAATAGTGGGTAGTGTGTAAGTGCTGAACTAGAGGTAGAGACTTCCAAATAGTGGGTAGTGTGTTTCTAATGTAAGTGTAGACTAGAGGTAGAGACTCTTAACTGAACTGACTAGAGACTTCCTGTATGACCATACTCATATACATAATATATAACTAATGACCCAAACGACCTTCGGATGGCCATCCGATCCCACCAGACCACATCTCAACGAAGAAAAGGAAATAGGGCGGACGAGCCTTCCTAAGTCTTTCAATCATTAATTATATGTACCTATACAAGCACAGACATACATCTAACTACGCTTGAGTGTGTATCAAGTGGAATCATATCGTGAAGTATAAGTTTACAGTGTGGAATAACCGACTTGTGAAGTATAAGCGTACAGTGAAATATCCGAGTCGTGAAGTATAAGCGTACAGTGGAACATCCGAGTCGTGAAGTATAAGCGTACAGAGTGGGATAATCGAATCGTGAAGTATAAGTGTACCAAGTGTAAGTGTATCACGAAGTGGAAACGACGATAAGTGAAGTAAGAGCGTCTATCAAGTATAAGCGACTACAAGTATAAGTGAAAGCGTTACTAAGTAGGAGTATAAAATAAGTATAATGGAAGCAGCAGTAACTAACAAGTAAAAGTATATGTTGTGAAAGAGAACTTTCATTAAAATCTTGTAAAACCTTTATAAACCAGTTTAAAGTGATTTTTAAATAAAGCAGTATAAATAAGAGTCTTGAAACAAACGAAAAACCTTTTTGAAAACCATTATAGTGTCCTACTCGGTAAAACAGTGTACAATGTGGTAAAATCTTGAGCATGCGGGTTATCAATCACATGTGATTGATATGATAACTGGCATGTTTAACTTGTATTCCCCCCTATAAAACATGTAAAAACATTAAAAGGTTCATTCAGGGGTATGAACTCACCTGGTGTAAGTAGGTCCGACGAAGGTGCCGTTTGGGCGTTCGGCGTCACGCAAGGACTCGAACACACTTAATGACCTATTTAACACATGATAACATATGTTCACATACAATAAGTATATTTAATACTAATTAAACAAGTATACGCACTCAAAGGAGTGGAAAACACTTTGGATAAGTGTTTAAGTGTCCCGGGTAGAGTCTAAAGGTGTGTGTGGATTAGGAATGGAGTTTACTCTCCAAGAGTAAGCCCTTAATATGATGTTTACGGCCCAGGGACTACTCACTATGAGTTTACGGCCGTAAACTCTTGGTGAGGGTATCTAGTGTGTTTAAGGCTTCTAGCTTGTTCATGGGATTATTCTAAGTACATATCCAAAAAGGCATGAGTGGGTTTAAGGCTCCTAAGGGCTTCATAAGATAGTTTACGGCCTAGGGACAACTCCTAAGGGAGTTTATAGCCGTAAACTCTCGTCTTTGAGTTTTGTGAAGATTCAAGCCCATATTACCTTGCTAGTAATTTATAATGAAGTGTGAGGCCATTTGGGGGAATTGAAACCATCATTTGGGCATGTTTTGGGGTGTTTACGGCCTTGACACATGTCTAGGCTGTAAAATCCCTTTACTCCTTCATTTTATTGAGTTTGATTGATCTAACCCAAAAGGACAAGCCCCTAATTTATGTCTTAGGCCTTGGTATGAATTTAGGGCACCTTTCTACATGTTTTTATGAGTTTACGGCCCTGGAGCTATTTCTTGGGAAGCTTTGGCCGTAAACTCCTAAATGGAGGGTGTTTGACATGTTTAAGGTCCCCAAACTATTTT
Organism: Lactuca serriola; assembly: GCF_051521515.1. Taxonomy (NCBI): domain Eukaryota; kingdom Viridiplantae; phylum Streptophyta; class Magnoliopsida; order Asterales; family Asteraceae; genus Lactuca; species Lactuca serriola. Next base: position 173,915,866 of record NC_136412.1, on the reverse strand, counting down.
TAGATGATTCTAGGATTTATTCCAAGGCTATTGGTGGAGTTCTTTGGCTTTTAAACATGTAAAAATGAGTTTACTCCCCATGTTTGAGGGGTTTACGGCCCAAGCACATTCCTTGGCCGTAAACTCTTATTTTCTCCTCAAAACTTATGATTAGGGTGTTCTAAGTCCGGATTTGCAAGCCATAAGGTTGTATCTAAGTCCCAATGTTGGTTTGGAGGGGTTAAATTGCTTAAAAACCCACTTATTAAGTGTTTATGGACCAAGCATGCTCCTTGGCCGTAAACACATGTTCCAAGTCCAATTCTATGCTATAAATACGAATCATAATGTTTAGAATAAGCTAGGGTAAGCGGACTTACGATTTGGAAGCGTTTGGTTGCGGATTCAGGGCGAAAACGAGTCTAGAGAGAGAGTATAGAGAGAGAGGGTGGAAAAGCTCCAAATGGAGTTTACTCCCCTTTATATATGGGTGGGAGTTGGAGCTCAGTGGAATTCTACCCGATACTGCCGTCATACAGGGCTTTTGGTCGCACCCGATTTAGTGGTCGTAATAATAAAACTTAACATTTTCCAACTAAATGGAAATGTGTGTTATGTGTTTTTATTCCCTTTTATCACGACTTAACGGCATATTAAATATAAACAATGAAATGTTTATTTAATTGACGACCTCTAATTAACGGAACTTTTATAAACTGGAATATTCCGTTAACGGTAACGGGGAAACGTAACGGAACAACTTGGGTTGTCACACTACGGCCTTCTCCGTAAGTGAATAAACACCAGTCACTAGCTTCCACCAATCCTTCGCCCCCAAACAAAGAAGGTTCAAGGCAAACTTGACCTTATGGTCCTTTAGGCACAAGCACGTGAAAAAAAAAACCCTCAATGTCAGATATTCGCCTCATGGCGGCGATCGAGTCCTTAACCCCGTCGATCTCCGAGGGCTTCATGTTGTTGAAGTCCTGATACTGAACCATCCCTCTCCCCTGGAGCCCTATAGCAACAATAGTTGCAATGGTTGCGGCAGTAATAGCCTTAGTGATAGCAGCATAACGCTCGTCAAACAACTCGATCATGGTGGTCTTGAAACACCCAAACATCTTTGGTATCACCCCCTAACTGTTATGGTCACCTAAGTATTGATCATCTTGAGAATCTCGTCATCAGTCAATCCTGGCCATTGCAGGCTATCAGATCTTGATCCCAAACCTCTAGTGATCGCCACACTGAAAAATAAACTAGAATACATCAGAAAAGTCACAATTCATAAACACATCACTACTGGATCACTAAATCCTCGGATTTCATGACTTCCTTGATACGCAAACTGATCATGTGCTTCCAATAGTATGGGCTCATACTACTTTCCATACCAACTCGTATTTGTCTCAAAGGATCACCACGGACCCCCGGGTCACAGATCCCAAGAAACTAGGATACACAACATCCTATACTCACCCTCTCAAGAGAGGCTAATCATTCCTTATATTGGCCTTCAAACAACCATACTCACTCATGAAACTTCCACTAACCCTGCAACCACCTTGTGCATGCTAATCATACATAACACTGCATTTGATAGATAGTCAAATAATTGATTCTACCCTAAGCCCACAATTAAACAAGGAATAGGAAATAATGTTAAATCAAACATTTGCATGCTATAAAATCTTAGTTATTTAAAATTATGATGCACACTAAGTAACCATAGTAATAACGTCAGTCCCATATAACATATCAAGAAGTTATCATAGGCTATCAAGCATCATAAATCAGGCAATTCTATCATGCAATTCCTGAAGATCACTAGCCTACAAACTAGCATGCAATTTTATCATATCATTAATACAAAAACCAAGTGTGGGTATCTTGGGGAATAACTATCCTTGGGCTCTGGTTGATCATACACATCGCATCCCATCCTTTGATTATCTTGTATTTAATTATGAAAAATATTTTGCAGTTCCTTAGTTTGAATATGAAATCACACAAGTGTTCATCCATTCCTCTCAAACCAAGGCTCTGATATCAACTTGTAACATTCCAAAAACCATGATAAAATTTATCATTTTTATAAAAACATTTCCACGATAAACCATAGATAAACAACCATTATTTTTAAATGATATCCCACAAAATCAGAGTATCAAGTCAATCTCGTAAATCATAAAACAGTAGGAGGATGTGTACAATCACACCTTCGCCTTCCTCCAACCATCAGAAGTACCTGAAACCATGAATTCAACAACTATAAGCCAAAGATTAATGAGTTACCTCAATATACCCCACACAACAATACATAAACAATACATGCATATCAGGCCCACAGTTTTCCGACTGGATTACCCTAGGCCCACAATATCCCAACTGGATTGCCCTTAGGTCTACAGTCTCCTGACTAGATTATCGTTGGGTTTGTTGGACTACAGCATAAAGTCGTATTGCCTCAACGTAACTATATTATGTCAACATATGCAATAGATAAACAATGACTAGCAATACAGGTAATCATACAGATCTACCAAATCTAACAAACCACTAAAGAATAATAACATCTTCTACACAAGGATACATAATACAATCTAGTGGGCTGACATTGGTGCCTTCGGCCCACGAGTATAGTGAGAAAATTCACCTCGAATCCTAAAAGACGGTCAAATTCATCACCGACCCAAATACTGGCTATACGGGGTCACCTATACAACAAACAGGGATCGAGTCTCAAACTATAGCCTAAAATCCTTAATTTGACCTAAGGTCAAACTTGCTCAAAGTCAACATCCAGTCGTCACGACGTGGATAAGCTTATGCCATGTCGTGTGGATAATAAGACAAAATAGACGAGATTTTGCCAAACGTCACAGTGTGGTGACTAAACTTCCATGCCTTTGGGACTGTCCAGACTATTTTAATCCATTAAGCTCTTAATCCTTGTCCCCATACATCTAAACTTTCCAAAATGCTTCCATTCCCCCAAAAAATCATAAAAGTTGCAGCTTTTAGAAATACATGTCCAATTCATGTCTTGAGCTCAAGCTTCGTTAAAACAATGTAAAATGGGGCCAAAATCTCATGCAAGAGTTCAAAACTCTATCAAACTCCAGATCCATCACTTCCAACTATAAAGGGGCTCTAGTGATCCATAAAGTTAACAACTTTATCATGGAACTACAACACTCCAACTAACCTGAACATGAAGAAAAGCACAAGAAAACCAAGATCTAAGCACATGAAGTCATGAAGTTTGAACTTAAGGACTTACAAGAGTCCATAAAACATATACAAAGAGGATGGGAGAGTTTTTTTCTAGAACAAAGTTTCAAGGTTTACCTTCTTCTTCTTCAGAACACCACCAATCACCACAAAATCTCAAAAGTTAACAATGGATCCAGTAGTCAGTTTTGAAGTCATCACTGAGGTCGAGGTTAAAACCCACATCCGAATCGAAAGTTCTTGGTCTTTTTTGGAGCCGGTGGTCAATTTTGAATGTGTCATTTCTGGGTTAAGAACCCATTTCAGACCTTTATGACAAACATCCCACACTTTTTGATGTCTAAATGCTTTACCGACAATGGAAAGCTTGTATTGATAACATGAGGTTGATAAAATATTGACATTGTTGCTACCATTTTTATGCATATTTTTAAGATTTTCAAATATACCATTAAATTTGGTGGAAGCCACTTGTAGGCCATGCCATTTTCCATTTACCGCATCATATGCTCGACTTTTTTGCCTTCCAAATATCATGTTAAAGTGGTCTAAAACGCGATTCCAAAAACTTTTTCTCATTTGCGTTGTCGGTTTGCGCGTCTTGTGATTTGAAAATCCAAGCTTTCGCTGTAGCACCTGGTTCCTGGTACGTAAAATTTATCTTAGTATTTATCAATTCAGCCTTGGACTCGGCGAGTTGTAAGTCCGACTCGCCGAGTAGGGACGCGGTCCGGGGACACGTTTAAGTTGGTGACTCGGCGAGTCCATATCCTGGACTCGGCGAGTCCATATCCTGGACTCGGCGAGTCACCGCTGTTTGATGAAACCCTAAGTTTCAGGGGTTTGCACCCTATATAAACCCTCACTTCCGCCGCAAGCTCGCCCCCATTCACCCTCAGAGCTCCCAACATCGTTTTACCCTTATTCCTTGTGAGATTGAAGTGTTTTTGGTGTGTTCTTGAAGTTTTTGAGGAGAAAGAAGAGTAGATCAAGAAGAGGAGAAGGAGGCCAAGCATCCCTGTGTCATCTCAACGTTTTCCTTGAGGTATAGCTCATTTCCCCTCGGTTTTCAAGCTTGTAGTCTCTATTAGCTTCATGAAGTCCTTCTTGAGCCATTCCCCAAGCTTGTTTGTGCATTATGGGTTGTATTAAGTTGTTAGCCTTCAGATCTAGGCACTATTTAGTCCCTGGATCTTGGATCTACTGCCTTTATGGAGTCGTATTGCATAAAAGTCCTAGATCTACCCCTTTTGGTGCACTTTGAGCCCTAAAACCTTCATTGGCGATCATCTACACGTAAAGTTGGAAACTTTACGTGTAAACCAGGCCCTAGGAACCCAGATCTATGAATGGCATGGACTGGATTCAAGCAAAATCGCGTATATAGTTTTTGCATGAGGCAGACTCGGCGAGTCGTTCATCTGACTCGACGAGTCGAGTCGCGAGTCCCCGAGTTTGTCCCCTTTTCGTTGTGTCGAGTAGAGTACTGAGTCTTGAGTGGACTCGGTGAGTTGGAAGCCGAACTCACCCATAAAGGAGCTCGGCGAGTCAATGCCCTGACTCGGCGAGTTCAAGGCAATCTTCTTAAATCAAGAACAGACTCGACGAGTTGTTCATACAACTCGGCGAGTCACAACATAAAGTGTTCATCGGATGAAGATGAACTCGGTGAGTTGTTCATACGACTCGGCGAGTAGGATGAAGATCTTAGACATCAGTTTAGAAGGAGAACTCGTCGAGTCAATGCTAACTCGAAGAGTAGAGTCGGGATTCAGGACAATCGATTGGATAGGGACTCAGCGAGTTGGAGAGCCAACTCGGCGAGTCGGGTCAACTGAAAGTTGACTCTGACTTTGGTTTATGACTTGGCTAGGGGTAAAATGGTCATTTTACCCAAAGGACAGTTAGCAGTGATTGATTGAGTGTTTTGTGGGAATTATAGCCGGAGGATTTCCGGAGTAGCAGCAGCAGCAGACAGTCCATTCCCATACCGATCAACAGCTATTTCGAGGTGAGTTTCCTTCCGGTAGGAACGGGTCTAAGGCACCAAGGTCGGCCCGTATAGGCGAGATGTTAGTATTAGAGTGTGGGTCGAGCCCGTATCTCTTGGTTGAGTTGATCATGATATATTCCAGTATGATAGAGTTGTTTGTACTTGTTGTCTGTGTGATACTTGTATATTATGGGTTAGCGGCTGAGTGTGGGCAAGGCCCGTATCTCTCCGAGAGTGGAGTGTGGGTGAGGCCCGTATTTCCCAGATAGTGGAGTGTGGGCAACGCCCGTATCTCCCGGCTAGCGAAGCGTGGGCAAGGCCCGTATCTTCATGAGTGTGGGCGAGGCCCGTATCTTCTATCTGTATGTTGTATGATTGCATGGTATGAGGTATTATGGGGAGATCACTAAGATTCGTGCTTACAGTTTTCAGTTTTGGTTTCAGGTACCTCTTCAGCTAAGGGAAAGGAGCCGACGCGGTAGCGGCATATCACACACACTCTTGTTTTCCGCATTATGGATTTTCTGGGATGTACTCTGAATTATTACTATGATATTACCGGTTTTCAGACATGGAGTATTATTATGAATGTTTTGTAATGATGTTTTTATGTATTAACCTAAATTAAAAATTGTAGATGTTAGTTGTAAAAGTCGAATAGTGTGTCTTGTAATGATTCGCATTTTGTATGTTATTTTACTAAGTCTATTTTATATGATAAGTGTAGCATGCGAAGTTTCATAGTATAAGACTTAGTATAATTTTTGTAAGTTCCCTATAAATAGGGACTTAGGCTTGATGTTGAGAAAACAATATCAAAACACAAAAACTCTCTTCAGCTTACTCTGTAATCAGTCTTAATAAAACGAGATCTGATTAATATTTACTTCATGTGTTCTTTATCATTCATGATTCAAATCTATTGTTTCGCATCTTAATTCTCGATAACAATTCTCTTCAATTGGTATCAGAGCAGGATTCAAACTGCTTAGATCTGATTTTCGTATAAGAATCATTTGCTTTTTGAGTTACGAAATTTACTCAAAATTTTCCGCGCAATTTTGGTTTTGAAAATCACTTTTGATCTTCAGATTTGAATTGATTCTGCATTTGAATTGTTAAGTCGAGTATTCGATTAGCGATTTTTGATCAATTCGTTTGATCGATTTCTGAAATTCATCAAGTTCTCAAGTTTTCAGAAAAAAAAATTTGTTCATCAATGGCGAACTTCAACATGAACACGATGACTTCTTTCTCTCATTTGCTTGGTTCTTCAACCAAAATTCCGATGTTGATTCCAGAATACTATGATCAGTGGGATGATAGAATGGAAGATTACTTAAATGGAATTGATGAAGAACTTTGGAATTGTATCGATGGAACAGTTCAAGCTCCTGCAAATGTTCAACAAATTGGTTCATCCACTGGATCTCCTGATGTTGAAGATCAACGAAAACGACTGAAGGATAATGAAAAGAGGTGCATGAGAGAACTAAGAGGTGCTCTTCCTCCTGTGGTTTACAATTACATTCATAGTTGTAAAACAGCAAAAGACATCTGGAATACTCTAAAAGAGAAGTATCAAGGTAGCGAAAAGACGAAGATCAATTATGTGAAGCAATGTCTGATTGAACTGAAGGAATTCAGACAAAAGGATGCAGAAACTCTCGAAAGTTACTATGATCGTCTGAATGAGCTTGTGTTTCGCTGCAATAGGTATGGTATCACTAGATCTATCATGGAATTCAATTTAACTTTCATTATGGGACTTCGCAAGGAGTGGCGAAGTGTGAGCATGATGATTAAGAATCAACAAAGTTTTGATACAACCAAATTGAATGATCTCTACAATCAACTGAAAACACATGAATCTGAGGTCTCAGAAATGTATGAAGAATCAAAACTAGTTATTGGTGGTCCTTTGGCTCTAGTTTCAAAGGTATCAGAAAATGATGAAAAAGATGGATCAGATGATGAAGGATTTTTGATGAATTCCGATGATGAAGCTGTAGCATTCTATTCGAACAACAGAGTTAAAAAGTTTTTCAAAAAGCCTTTTAATCCAAAAGGAAAGATGAATGATGCGAAGAATGTTATCACAAGGACTGGAGGGGATGAGAGGAAGAAGATGGAGAAAATTGATGAAAAACAGAAAAATGCAAATGAAGAGAAAAAGTTGAAAGGTGATTCAGGAATCTATTGTCATTATTGCAATGGTGCGAATCACTTCGCAGCTGACTGCATGTTGCGAAAGAGAGAAGAGAAGAAAGAAAAAGTCAAAGATGAAGCATACTATTTTGAGAAGATTGAAGAGTTACGTGCTAAGACCAAAGGAGTGTCATTGGTTGCGAAGGGAGAAACTACTGAAGAAGAGAGTGGAACTTATCAGATCTGGTCTTCAGGATCTGATGATGAAGAAATGAGGCATCCCACACATGGAGCAATGTTCGCAAGCTTTGAAGATTGCGAAGAGAACATTTCAGGGAGATGTTTTGTGTCAAAATCCACTGACAAATCACCCATGACAACCAAGGTACGTACAATTCTTGAATCTTTTAATATTCCTTTATCTGCTTATGATGCTGAAATTGTTTCATTTGATGATACTGTGGCTTATTTTGATTCTGTTATTGTGTCTGCTAGTAATGAAGCTAAGAAATTAAATGTGCAACTTAGTGAGACACGAAGAGATTTAGAAATAAAGAAGAGAAGAGTTGAAAAATTAGAATTGCAAGTCAAAAATATAGACTGTGATAGGAATAATCTTACTAATGATGTTAGGTTATTACTAGCACAGAGAAACATATATTGTAATTCTGCAAAACGTTTGTATGCAAAATTAACAACTTTACATCACTCTTCTGATATTAGCAAAGAACAACATAGAAAACTTTTACCTTTTCTTGAGTATGAACGTGAAAAAGTTGATGTTGTTTCTTATGATTGCGAAAGCACAATTGCTCAATTTGACAAAATACCTGATGATAGATATGCATATGGTATTGTGAAAATTGATGAATTTCTGAATGCTGATGAATTGGTTAACATTGTCAATGAAAGTTTGACAAAGAGTGAACAAGTGAAAATCATAAAGAAATCTGAAAATTCAACTATTGCCTCACAGTTGAATTATGCTGATATTGATGAAAATTCTGATAATGTAAGTGAAATCAGTGAAATAGAAGAGGAAGAAGAGGTTGATTGTTCTCAATTGTCAATCATTAATATCACATCTTAGATCAAAGGTAAAGAAATAATAGTTGATTCAATAGTAGAGGATGAAATTGATAAATCTTCAACTTCGCAACATTATATGTTTGATAATGTGGAAGTTGAAAGCTGGAAATCTGATGACACAGATGTAAATAAAGAAGAAAAGAAAGTTTCAACTGAAACACCTCAAAGGATTGTAGTTGATCAAGTGTTTGAAAATACAAAAGAATTTGATAAAATTTTAAATGATAAAGGCGCACATTATTTGGAAACCAACACTGTGGTATATCCAAATTTTGTATGTACTGATAAAACAATTTTTCCAAATCAAGTTTTTGTCACTACTGGAAATGCTGAGAAAGTTCATCCTGATTTCAATAAAATGATTGAAAAAGATAATCAAAAGTCCACAACTGAAGGTTTTTTCGCAAATCAAAACACAGAAGAAAACAATTTAACGAAAAATACTTATGTGTTTCAAAAACAAAAATCAACACAAAAATGGGTGGTTAAAGGTGAAAAATCAAACAAAGTTTTTGAAAAAGATGAAAAACCAAATGTTGAAGTGAAACTAAATTCTCATGAATTCAAATTGATGGTTGGAAATTTTTCAACAGAAAATAATGTTTCAAAAAGAAAAGCAAGAAAAGCAATATTCTGGCAAGTTGTGTCTAATGAAAAATCAAGAGATGAAAAAGAGCAAATTTCAAAAACATCATCAAGTTTTCATAAACAAATCAACTATGTTGACAAGGTTCCATATGTTCGCAAATATGACAACAATCGAAAATTTGAGAATTCGCAAAAATTTGCAAATAATCAAAAGTTTCAAAATGTTGGCAAATTCACGAATACTTCATCAAGTTTGAACAACTCAACTCAAGTCAAAAAGAAATTTTCACCAAAACAACCAAATTTTCCAAATCTTTCAATATCAAAACCAAACAAAGTTTCATATACAAAAGAAAAATCTGATGTTAGAACGTTCAATCATTGGTTTGAAGGAAAAAGAAAGAAATATCAAAATGGAAAATTTTCAGAAGAACAAATCAAAAGTGCATTTAATAAGTACACAAATAATTCTTCAACTGAGAGTACATCATCTAATACTTCGCAAGTTCCAATTCAAAAATGGAAACCAGTTATCAAAAATGTGAATGTTGTGAAGGATAAGATTACAATTAATGGAAATCCAAAATTATTGAATGATTATATTTCAAAATCTAGAACTGATGATGTTGATATAATTGATTCAGTCACAAACAAAGTGAAAACATGGTTCTTAAATTCCAAAAATTTGTTTCATTCTACTAATGATGGACCCAAAAAGTCTTGGGTTCCTAAATTTTTTCAATAAATGCAGGTGATATGTGACGAGCAATATGACATGAAATGGCACATTGATAGTGGTTGCTCTCGTCACATGACTGGAAGGAAAGAAAATTTGCGAGATTACAGAAGCTTGGAAAATGCAGGAGTTGTCAAATTTGGAAATAATCACAAGTGTCAAGTGAAAGGATATGGGAAAATCACAAATGGAAACTTCACAGTCAACAGAGTGGCATATGTTGAAGGACTTCAACATAATTTGATAAGTGTATCACAACTTGTTGTGGGTACTGGAAATCAAGTTGTATTCAATGAAGAAGGTAGTATCATTTCAAATGTCAAGACGAATGAAATACTCCTCAAATCCAAAAGATATGGTGATATGTTTACACTGGACATCAAACCGATTGTGGGAAAACCAGCTGTGTGTTTACTATCAAAAGCATCAAATGATCTTAGTTGGCTTTGGCATAGAAGATTGTCACACTTGAACTTTCGAAATATAAATAAACTAGTAACTGAAGATTTAGTTCGAGGATTACCAGTACTGAAATTTGACAATGATTCTTTGTGTGCAGCTTGCGAACAAGGAAAACAACATCGAAAGGGTCATCCGATTGTGATAGATTCAAAAATAGTAGAGCCATTGGAACTTCTTCACATTGATCTATATGGACCATCAACTGTTGCAACAATAAACAAAAAACGGTATATTTTAGTTGTTGTAGATGATTTCTCTGGATTTACGTGGGTGTTTTTTCTCAGGTTGAAATCTGAAGTTGCTCAGTCGATGATTGATTTTATCAAAAAGATTGAAGTTAGTCTGAAGAAGAATGTGCGAAAAATTAAAAGTGATAATGGTTCTGAGTTTAAAAATCAAACTCTTGACAGTTTTCTCACAAGCAAAGACATTTCGCATAATTTTTCATCACCGTATACACCACAACAGAATGGTGTAGTTGAAAGAAGAAATCGATCTCTATGCGAAGCTGCCAGAACAATGTTGACATATGCGAATCTACCTCAATATCTTTGGGCAGAAGCTGTGTCCACAGCATGTTTTACTCAAAATCGATCATTCATTCATCGAAGATTTAATGTTACTCCATATGAAATAATCAATAATCGGAAACCTAATGTAAAATTCTTTCATGTTTTTGGTTGCAGGTGCTTTATCATGAATCTAAAAGATAATTTGTCCAAGTTTCAAGCTAAAGCTGATGAAGGCATCTTTTTAGGATATTCACAGAATTCAGTTGCATACAAAGTGCTAAACAAACGAAAAAGAAAAATTGAAGAAACGCTCAATTTAACATTTGATGATTACTATCTTAAACAGATTGATAGTAAATTTGATAATAAACCAATACTTGTAGATTCACTTAATCCAATTGATAATTCTGAAATCAATGATTTTGATTATGACTTGATTTTTGGAATTCCTGACAGGGCCATTGATGCAGAAAGTAATGCTCCTGATAATCAAACATCAGAATCTTCAAAACATACTGATGAATCAACGATAACTTGTGAAAGCACATCAGATATTCACAAGGAACAAGAACATCCAGTTGAGGGGGGGCCTTCGCAAAATCAACTAGAACATCAAGTTGAGGGGGAGCCTTCGCAAAATCAACAAGAACATCAAGTTGAGGGGGAGCATTCGCAAAATCGACAAGAATATCAAGATACAGATCATGTTGAGGGGGAGCATGATGAAACAGAGACAATTAATCTTGATAATAATGAAGAATTTCATGAAGTTAATGATAATTTTTCTGTTGCAGGATCTGAAAATGAAGATATGTTTGAAGATGCACCATTAGAATTTGATCCAAATTTTCCACCACTCGAGAAATGGACAAGAAATCATCCAAAAGAACAGGTAATTGGAAATCTAGAAGAAGGAGTGTTGACTAGAGCTCAAATTCGTGCGAAAAATGAGGTACTGAATGCAAACCAAGAACTTTGCATGTTTAATGTTTTCATTTCGAAAATAGAGCCAAAAACTGTCAAGAATGCTATGGAACACTCAGATTGGGTTGTTGCTATGCAATCTGAATTGGCAGGATTTGAACGAAACAAGGTTTGGAGATTAGTTTCTAAACCATCCGATGTTTCAATTGTTGGTTTAAAATGGATTTTTAAAAACAAAACCGACAAAGATGGCAATATTATTCGAAATAAAGCAAGACTAGTGGTAAAAGGTTATTCGCAACAAGAAGGCATTGACTATGAAGAAACATTTGCACCTGTTGCAAGACTTGAAGCAGTTCGCATATTTTTAGCCTATGCAGCTCACAAAGACTTTGATGTTTATCAAATGGATGTTAAATGTGCATTCTTAAATGGAAAACTCGAAGAAACAGTGTATGTTGAACAACCACCAGGGTTTGTAAACAGTGTATGTTTATCATGTGTATGTCCTTGACAAAGCTGTATATGGGTTAAAACAAGCACCAAGGGCCTGGTACGCAACACTTACAAATTTCTTGAAACAATCTAAATTTAAACAAGGATCAATTAACCCCACATTATTTCGCAAGAAAGTTGGGTGTCATCTAATGCTTGTTCAAATTTATGTTGATGATATTATCTTTGGTTCAACTGATCCAGCATTGTCAATTGAATTTGAAAATTTAATGAAAAGTCAGTTTGAAATGAGCATGATGGGAAAAATTAATAATTTTCTTGGTTTAAATATAAGGCAGAACAGAGAAGGAATCTTAATCAATCAAGAAAAATATACGAAGAACTTGCTTGAAAAGTTTGGAATGCTAAATAGCACAAAGCTCAGAGTACCTATGGCAGTAGGAACAAGACTAACTCCTTCGTTAGATGCTCCTGCTGTTGATCTAACACTGTATCGTAGCATGATAGGGTCTTTATTGTACTTAACTGCAAGTAGACCTGATATTATGTTTTCGTTTTGTTGTTATGCTAGATATCAAGCTAATCCAAGAGAGCCTCATTTGACTGCAGTGAAAAATATTTTTCGATATCTCAAGGGAACTGTTTCTTTAGGATTATGGTATCCTGCGAAAACAGGATTCTTCATTCAAGCTTTTTCAGACTCAGATCTAGGAGGATGTACTTTGGACAGAAAAAGTACGACTGGTGGATGTCAACTTTTGGATGGAAAGTTAGTGAGCTGGCAATCAAAGAAACAGACTTGTGTGGCTATATCAACCGCTGAGGCAGAATACATATCTGCAGCTGCTTGTACTTCGCAAATTATCTGGATTCAGAGTCAACTTCGTGATTATGCAATAAACATGAAAAAGTTTCCTTTGTATTGTGATTTGCAAAGTGCAATTCACATTTGTCACAATCCAGTACAACATTCAAAGACAAAACACATTGCTCTTCGATATCATTTTATTAAAGATCATGTGGAAGATGGGAATATTGAAATTCATTTTGTCAAAACAACTGAACAACTTGCTGATATTTTTACAAAACCTCTTGATGGAAAATCATTTGTTCGAATTTTAGCAGGTTTGGGGATGATTAATGCGAATTCAATTTTGTCAACACAAGAGTAAAAGCTTTGTTCAGCAGCTAAGAGTCGAAATCATTCAAAGGTGACTGTTCATTCAGAACGCTTCGCATGGCTTCGCAACCACAGTTTTTCGCATCTGGCTCATAATCACTATGGTAAGGTTTACGCATACTGTTTTAGTTATGAAAAATCAAAAATCCAAAAAGATTTTATTTTTTTAAAAAAAAAATTAAAAATCCAAAAAGATTTTATTTTTTTTGTTTTGTTCTTTAAATTTGAAAAATCAAAAATACAAAAAGATTTTATTTGTTTTGTTCTTTTGTTTTTGAAAAATTCCAAAATCACAAAAATATTTGTTTTCTTTGTTCTTTAAACTGTGTGTTGAGAATTTAATACAGGGCTACAATGCGAAGAGGTCATACATTTGTGTTTCTATGGGAAGGTATTAAATTTCTTTTACAAACTAGTTAGGATGTCCCTAGAAGCATGCTGTTGTATGTAGACCTCAAGCCTCGAATGATTCTATGTGTGAAAAATGAAAGCCTTGATGAAATTATCTCATGAACATTTCTACCCAACAAGGCTTGTATTCGCATAACTCAACAAGAGCTACCTTACTCTTCTCAAATGAGTTAAGAGTTTTCTGTTTTGTCCACATAATAACAGAGGTACACTTTGATTCTTAACCAATCTTTTTAAACCAAAATGTTCTTCAAATCCAATTTTTTTTTTTGAAAAGATTTGTCCTTGAGGTCTCTGGCAAAACCAATCAAAACCTAGACAAATCACAACTCTGTGTTTAAGATCTAACATCATGAGTCCGTGATGAAAGTGAAACCCAAAAATCATACACCTTTAAGGAATTGACGGGGAACTTTGTTCCAGATTTTTACGAAACATTTGTTTCAGTATCAAAAATTTCGAAACTTCAAATCATATTCAATTCGCATGCGTGGTCTTGATCAAATATTTACAACCAAGAATATTTGTTACCCAACAAGATCCAAAACAAATTTTCTCTTGAATATGATTTCAGTGTAAGTTTCATTCGCAAATTCTTGTCATGATAAATATTTTCACAAGCCAACTTGTCACTGACTACACTGGTCAAACAAGTAATTTCATTTACAATTTCTCACCTTATGTTAAGGCTGATATGTAATGAAATTTCAAACCAACTCAAAATGACTTTTAAAAGAAGCCCTTCGAAACTTCTTTACAAGTATTCGATTGTAATTCACGGGAAACTACACAAGCTGTTGATTATCTCTCTTGATAATTAACGAAGCAACCTTTGCCTGGGGTTTTACTGCATTCATGTCAAATTAACTTTTTGACATCACTACATTCCAAAATTTTCTTGATTCTTATCTTATTTCATTGGCACAATGCACACACGAAATCCTTGAGGTTCTGAGTAAAACCAACTCAGACTGATGATTTCGCAAGTCTGGCATATGACTTCGCTTTAAATCCCAAAAGTGAAAGAGTCTTGCTTCCATGCGAAGGGTTTTACCGGTTCGCATTCTATAACGGATATATGACAGACTGTCTACTAAAAATGTTTGGTATTCTATCCGGTTTTCGAGGAGATGTGACAGCTACTTTTTACTGCATAGTGATCTTTAACAGCAATGATCTGAGATTCAAGGTGCCACATCGGATAACATTAAATGCATCCCGCTTTAATTTCAAATCAAATTTTGAGTAACCTATAAAAGGGGCATGAAGAACACTGTGTACGGTTACGCAAACAAGAATTCTCACAAACCTTCAAAGCATTCATCTTGATCCTCAACTTCAAATTTCTTTCAAACCCTAACAATGGCAGTCACAAACTCAAACACTGATGAGGTCCTTTCTCAATCCCTCATGAAGATTCAAAGCACAAACTATCAAGTTGATCCTAATGTATCCGCTTATCCAGAAGACTTGAAGATGCTCATCGTGGCTTTGAAACGATCACCGTTATCAAAAGCCATGTTCCGATCATTCCCAGTTCCGATGATCTGGTTATCTCGTGTTGCATCCACGGCTTCCTACAATCACACGGTGGATTTGATTACCTTCAACCTAGTCAACAACAAAAGGGTTAAACTGTCCAAGAACTTGTTTATGGTGTTCTTGGAGATTCCCAACAACCCACCCTTTGTTAAACCTGTCAACTCCCAGATCATCCACATGTTCAACGAGATGGGACATCAACCGGAGTTGGAAAAGATTAGTGATTTCCAGAAGTCGGGATTGCCCTGTATTTGGAATTTTCTGTTTGGAATTTTCTTAAGGTGTCTTACAGGAAGATCAGTCGGCTTAGACAGAGGAAGAGTCGAAGTGTATGCCATGGTAATGGGTATCTACTATGACATCAATGTCGACTATGCGACTCAACTTTGGAAGGAATTCGTTAAAAGTCTGGAAAACACGAATTCAGAGAAGAGGATATCCTGTGCCAGGTACTGGAGTCTGATACTGGAGAAAGTCTATGAGAAAGAAGCAATTCTGATCGTATCGGATGTCGAAGTTGCTGAGTTTTCGCTTTACCAATTTCCCAAAGTGGTAGAAGATGATGAAGCCATATTCACCCGGGTAGCTCGCATTTCGGATGTGATGCTTCGCAAAGTATCTCCCACTCACAAAGTGTTGGTGAGGTATTTGCGAAACATTGACACAACTGATTAGTCGAGTGTATTACCTGAAGTTGCTTCTCCATCGAAGAAGAAGAAGGGGAGCAAGAAACCAGCGAAGGGTTCATCTTCACCAACCGTTCAAGAAGAAGTAGTGAAGAAGGATGTTTTACCCTCCAAGTCTGGGGTTTTAAAACAGATTCGCAAAGCGGAAGTGAGTAGTAAGGGAGTTACTATTCGCAGTATTCCTGCCCCAGTGTCTCCTGGAAAGAAACGTCAATGTGCAGAAGATGTTGCGAAAAATATGCAACGCACGCTGGGCAAGAGGAGGAAGATGGTGATTCGCAATGAATCATCAGACGAAGAAGTTGTCCCTGAAACTCCACCTGTCACAACCATGGCAATAGTTTCTTTACCTATCTCTCAACCTTCGCAAATTTCACCAATTATTTCTCAAACCCAACCACTCGAAATAGTTCTTACCAAGTCAGTTACTGAGGAGGTACCTATTTCGAATATGGTTGTCAACGTATCTGATACGGGGGCACCTATCCCGAGTGTTGCATCCACACTACCAATAACCACCACTTCATCCATATTCGACCATGCCCTTCAAAACCCATTCACCACCCTATTTCCATCTCAATCACCTGAGAATCCTCCACCTTCGCAACAAATGTCAGATCCAGAAATCGAAGGAGGTGCTTTTGGAGGAGTTCTTGATGACATTTTGTTTGATTCCGATGAAGAAGACATTCCTGATCATATGCTGATGGCTGGAAAGCAGTTCAAAATTCTTAATCAAAAATTGAAGACCATTATTCAATCGCAAGCCGATTCTGGAAGAATGTCTTCAATCTCAGCAATGGAGGTGGATGTAATGATTAAAGGGGCTGAGAAGAGAATCATGGAGAAAGTCGATCAGTCCGACAAAAATAACGAACTCCGAGTGCAAGCACAAGGGAATAATTTCACGACTACCCTTAAAGATCTTAAAGCTGCTACAAAAGAAAGACATCTTCTTTTTATCCAAGATGTAAAGAAAGTTCGT
This sequence comes from Lactuca serriola, assembly GCF_051521515.1. Classification (NCBI taxonomy): domain Eukaryota; kingdom Viridiplantae; phylum Streptophyta; class Magnoliopsida; order Asterales; family Asteraceae; genus Lactuca; species Lactuca serriola. The sequence goes on along the minus strand of NC_136412.1, from coordinate 173,898,938 downwards.
GAAGATGTCAACTTCAAAATTCAGGAGTTGAAGTCTGACCTTGCGAAGGATCTTCAAGCAGTAAATACAAGACACGAAGATCTTCACAAGCAGGTTGTGGAAATTTCGTCTCAAATCCACAAGCTCAACAACATTCCTATTGCTGATGATCACAAAGCTGCTACCATGGAGAAGTTTGATCTCCTGATCAAATTGGTCACGGAGCTCAAATCAGCAGTTTCGCAATCTTCCACTTCGCAAATACTTACTCCCGAATTCTTGTCTCTAAAGATTAACACTTTAGAACAAGCCATTCAGAAGGCTCTTGCTCCGATTTCAAACTTCAGTTCTTTACTTCCGAAGGGTGCTCCACCTGTTTTCACAGGGGCGCAAGGGGGAGAGAAAAGTCGAAGCAAAGAAGCTGATGCCAAAACAGTTGGAAAAGTCATCTCGACTCAACTGGTTGCAACTCTTCCAATTCCGACTAAACCGATTTCTTCAACAACAATAACTACAAAAACAATTTCTAAGGGAATTGTTATTGGAGGAAACGAAGGAGGTTCGAGTTCTCAACCTCATAAAGATATTACAGGAAAAGGAAAGGGCATCCTGTATGAGAAGTCGAAAGAGGAGATAAAGGCTGATGCTGAGGCTGAACTTGAAAGAATGAGACAAGTCCAAAGCATAATGCGACAACGAGCAAGTGATCCTCCCTCGATGAACAAAGGTGATCCTGCGAAACTTTACTCTTACGAAACAATAGAGTCTAAAGTTGTAGGAAGGGAGATGTATGAGTTCGAGAACAAGCCCAAATGAAGTTACGACATTGCAAACTCAGATCACTGTCAGCTGGACTTCCCTATCAATGAAATGCTGTTCATCACAGCTCAATACAAGATCAGTGAGAAATTCGATAATCCGGATGACTACACTCACATGAAAATTAGATTTCATGTTGTTCTTGGGAAGAATCCTGATGAAGTCTGGTCCCTGATGAAGATCAAGAAGGTGCTCACGATAAAGAAGGATGTTTTGTTTGAAGACATGCTTCAGAATTTTCGATATTTTGTCATCAGGGCAGACAACAAACAATACGACTTCACTGTTGCTGACTTTCCATTGATGAACTGCAACGATCTCATTCAAGTAGTTCTGATTCTGAAGCACATGGAAGAGAACAAACTCAAAGGCTCAAAGACTGATGTTTTTAAAGTCGGGTTCACACATGTGAAGACTTATATCGACAACTACTTCGATTGTCTTGCACTGACTGATGAGGAGTTAGCGAATGTACTTGGAAGAGAAGTTAAAGTTCCTTGGGAAGATACTTTGACACAATCAGCATTGTCGAAGTATGTAGTGGGTGAGATTTTCCTTAAACCATTTGGCATGGTGTTTTCAGGAAGAGACACTAAGGGCAAACCGAAGAAGTTCTTGTTCAAAGCTTCAGAGATTGAAAGATACAATTCTTCGCAGATACGCACTTCATTGTACGTAATTGCAAGAAAAATAACGAAGGTGACAAGGACTTGAAGAAGGTGATCTCCTGGTATGGAGAAGTGCGAAGAACGATTCACTCTGCAATTCAAAAGCTTTTAAGTTGAATTGTATCGACTGTTTACAAAGGGGGAGAATGTAGATGTTAGTTGTAAAAGTCGAATAGTGTGTCTTGTAATGATTCGCATTTTGTATGTTATTTTACTAAGTCTATTTTATATGCGAAGTGTAGCATGCGAAGTTTCATAGTATAAGACTTAGTATACTTTTTGTAAGTTCCCTATAAATAGGGACTTAGGCTTGATGTTGAGAAAACAATATCAAAACACAAAAACTCTCTTCAGCTTACTCTGTAATCAGTCTTAATAAAACGAGATCTGATTAATATTTACTTCGTGTGTTCTTTATCATTCATGATTCAAATCTATTGTTTCGCATCTTAATTCTCGATAACAATTCTCTTCAAAAATGAAATTTTTAACCGGTATTTTTTGGGACGTTACAAGTTGGTATCAGAGCCCTAGTTTGAGGGATTCGGACATACCTTCGGGGGTGTCTGAACTCAAATCGAGGGGTCAAAAGATTTTGAAAAAGAAAATGTTTCCTAAAGGGTTAAGTAAAGTATTTTAAGAAGAAACAAAGTGTGTGATGTGCGCAACCGGCCGAGCTCAAGTAGGTATTCCCCAAAATACCCATACAAGCTTATGTTGTGTTTATCAGTTTCAGTAGAACAGCATGCTAGAATAGGACTAAGGATCTAGGAGTGATGCTTTATGTGCCTGCTTTATGTGCTTCAGTGTATGAAAATTGCATGCTAGAATTGAGTAGACAGTAGTAGGATAGCCTGTTAGGGGTTATGCCTGATAGTATGAGTTTAGCACTATATGCTAGTTTAGCTCTCTCTATGGGAGCGGAGTTGCTTGAGATTGTTCCCTTAGTTCGAATGTTGCTTGCTTTGTGCTTTGTGGAACTCTGAGTGATGGGAGTTATCCATTAGGTGAATACGTCACGTCACATGTGATCAGGGTTGAAAAATCTTAGAGTGTTGGATTTGGCCCTATTGCGCAGCTCTCGTTTGATTCTAACCGTTGTAGGGACGAGTCTGTTACTCAAAGGAATATTTAAGCCTCATCACATGTGATGGTATTCAGGTAATGGCTAATTGGCATTACAAGGAGGCCTTCAGCAGCTGAGGACTGGGTAGGGTTGAATTAGAAATTTCCCTAGGGCGAGTCTAGGATAGGTATAGCAGTGATCAGTAATAGTGAAAGGGATCTGGTGGAGTCGAGGCAGTCCTTGAAGAAGGTACGGATAGATGTGGAAGGTAGTATGGGCCCATACTACTGAAAGCAGAGGATCCGTACCCGAACCAAGGGAGGCCAAGATAAGACCAGGGAACTTGTAGTAGATGCGATCCCTCAAGAAGTATCAGTATCACTAACGATTGCTATTTATGTATTGCAGAATGGTGGTACTACAATCGAGGCCGATAGATGGCGGTTCAGGCAAGGGATCAGGTTCGGGATCAGGTTCCGAGCCGGTAGATGAGGGACTACACGAGTTCATCGCGTCAGAGATCACCAGGGGTATCCTTGAGTCGACCCCCATTATCTTCGGGTCGATCAAGGAAGGGATAATTGAGTTGATGGAAGATCGCCTTCGGGCATTCAGGAGCGAAATGGCATATGGCCAGTTGGGATCTCGCACACTGTCCTTCAAGGACTTCAGGGGCAGTGGTGCGCCAGATTTTCACGGGGCGAAAGACCCCATAGCTGCCAGACGATGGATTGCCGACATTGAGTCTGCACAAATGATTAGCTTCTGCCCTGAGGGATCGAAGGTGAGGTTCGCAGCGGGGTGTTTACAAGATCGAGCTAGGGATTGGTGGGAGTCCGTGGGGGACTCATTGGGGGCCTCGGTTGTCGAGGCTATGACTTGGTCAGACTTTGCGACCAGGTTCAGGGCGGAGTTCGCGCCAGCTGTCGAGCTTCAGCAGCTGGCCAGGGAGTTCTTGGATATGAGGCAGACGATGGAGACTGTGGCGGAGATCACCGCCAAGTTCCAGGAGAGGGCTTTGTTGGTGCCCCAGTATGCGGGTGATGAGGATATGAGGAGGACCCGCTATCATGACATGCTACGGGCTGACATCCGGGAGCATGTTAGCTTTTCAGCTTGCCCTACCCTGGAGTCCATGATTTCCAGGGCAAGGGAAAGGGAGATCGATTTAGAGCACATTTGGAAGAGGAAAGCAGAGGCGGGGCAGGTGGTTGGGGCTTCGGGGAAGAAGCCCAGAGGATCAGATGGGAGGCCGAAAGGCCAAGGGGGGCCGGGCCACTACGGGAAATGCGGCAGGACGCATGAGGGAGCATGTAGGATGGGATCAGTAGGCTGCTACAAATGCGGCAAGGCAGAGCACTTTAGCAGGGATTGTACTACCCCAGTTTCGGCTATTCAGACATCGGAGTTGTTGTGTTTTCACTGCAACCAGAGGGGCTACAAGAAGGCCAATTGCCCCTAGTTGACAGCATCGGCGCCAGTGAAGGCGCCAGCTCCAGTGACCTTGCGGATCACTGATGAACGGCAAGGCAAGGTAGAGGCTCCGGTGGTGAGGAGCCGGGCATTTCAGCTGACTACCGAGGAGTCCCGTTCCGCACCCGACGTGGTGACGGGTATGATTCTTTCCCTCTACTTTATTTCATGATTTTATGATATTGATATGTGCTATGTGTATATATGTATGCATTAGGATCGTTCCATGTGAACGGCATCCCAGTTCAGGTGTTGTTCGACTCGGGTGCCTCTCGATCATTTGTTTCCCTTGTGCGTAGCAAGAGGTTTCCTGAGTCTTCGGGCGTATTGGATTGCCCTTTAGAGGTAGAGATTGCTGATGATCGATCGGTCCGAGCGTTGATGGTGTTTCGGGATTGCGTATTGCGGTTGTTTAAGGAGCGCTACTTGGTAGACTTGGTTCCCATTCCGTTGCGTGGGAACAAGGTGATTATAGGCATGGATTGGTTGAGCCCTAATTGGGCGGTGATAGATTGCGCGCAACAGCTAGTGCGATTTAGGACCCCAGGTGGGGGAGAGTTAGTGATTCATGGCGAGAGGCCACATTGTGGACCCACAGTATGTTCAGCAGCGAGGGCTAGACGCTACCTTCAGCAGGGATGCGCAGGGTATGTCGCGTACGTGATGGATACCCGGGAGGCGGGTAAGGCGACGGTGAGCGAGGTTCCAGTGGTGTGAGACTACGCTGATGTGTTCTCGGAGGAACTTCCTGGAATACCTCCGGAGCGTCAGGTAGAGTTCAGGATCGACCTAGTTCCTGGTGTAGCTCCGATAGCCAAGGCACCCTATCGGTTGGCTCCTCCTGAGATGCAGGAGTTGTCTACGCAACTGCAGGAGCTGCTAGACAAGGGATTTATTCGTCCGAGCAGTTCACTCTAGGGAGCCCCGATCCTGTTTGTGAAGAAGAAGAATGGGTCGCACCGGATGTGTATAGATTACCGGGAGCTGAATAAGGTAACGGTGAAGAAACGTTACCCACTCCCGAGGATTGATGACCTCTTTGATCAGTTGCAGGGAGCATCTTGGTTCTCCAAAATCGATTTGCATTCAGGCTATCATCAGATGAGGGTTAGATAGGAGGATATACAAAAGACCGCGTTTCGGACGCGTTATGGCCATTATGAGTTCGTGGTGATGTCGTTTGGGCTCACCAATGCTCCTGCCGCGTTCATGGACCTCATGAACCGCGTGTGCAGGCCGATGCTGGATCGGTCTGTGATAGTTTTCATTGACGACATCTTGGTTTATTCCAAGACACAGGAGGAGCACAAGGAGCATCTGAGAGAGGTTTTGGAGACCCTGAGGAGGGAGAGCTTGTACGCCAAGTTCTCTAAATGTGAGTTTTGGTTGCGCGAGGTGCAGTTCCTTGGTCATCTCATCAACCAGAACGGGATTTCAGTAGACCCGGCCAAGGTGGAGGCCGTGATGAGGTGGGAGGTTCCGAAGTCTCCATCCGAGATTCGGAATTTCCTAGGATTGGCAGGCTACTATCGGAGATTCATTCGGGATTTCTCCAAGATAGTCGTACCCCTGACACGGCTGACTAGGAAAGTCATGGTCTTTCGATGGGGGCCTGAGCAGCAGGCAGTGTTCGAGACTCTGAGGCAGAGATTGTGCGAGGCGCCAATCTTAGCCCTGCCCGAGGGCGTGGAGGATTTTGTGGTATATTGTGATGCGTCGATCTCAGGCCTAGGTGCAGTATTGATGCAGAGGGGGCATGTCATTACTTATGCCTCAAGGCAGCTGAAGCCTCACGAGGCGAACTACCCGACGCATGATTTGGATTTGGGGGCGGTGGTTTTCGCTCTCAAGATATGGCGGCATTACCTCTACGGAGTTCTGTGTACCATTTACACGGACCACAAGAGCTTGAGGTACCTCATGGATCAGCCGAAACTGAACATGAGGCAGCGTCGGTGGTTGGACGTGGTGAAGGATTATGATTGTGAGATCCTTTACCACCCAGGAAAGGCCAATGTGGTGGCCGATGTGCTTAGCCGCAAGGCGGCGCCGATCAGGGATATTTGCCTGAGGATGACTGTGGTGACTCCCCTGTTAGAGCAGATACGGGAGGGTCAACAGGAGGCTATGAAGGAGGAACATCGGAAGAGTGAGCAAATAGTGGGTCAAGTCACCTCTTTTGATTATGATAGCCGGGGGTTATTGACACTACACCGTAGGGTGTGGGTGCTGTATCATGGAGGCGTGCGCCAGATCTTGATGGAGGAGGCGCACAAATCCTGATTCTCTATTCATCCAGGGGTGACGAAGATGTATCGGGATCTTCACCCAGATTACTGGTGGCCCTGCATGAAGCGGGATGTGCTGTGGTACGTCAAGCGGTGTTTGACCTGTAGGAAGGTCAAGGCTGAGCACCAGAGACCGCATGGCAAGATGCAGTTGTTGGATATCCCGCTGTGGAAATGGGAGGATATCACGATGGATTTTATCACTAAGCTTCCACGAACGGCGCGAGGAGTAGATTCGATTTGGGTCATCATGGATTGGTTGACCAAGAGCGCCCATTTTATTCCGATTCAGGAGAGTATCTCGGCCGAAAGGTTGGCCGATATCTATATCAGGGAGATAGTGGCACGGCACGGGGTGCTAGTGTCAGTGATATCAGATCGAGATGTGCGGTTCACTTCCAGGTTTTGGAAGAAGTTTCATGATGAGTTGGGCACTCGGTTGCATTTTAGCACCGCCTTTCACCCGCAGACAGATGGTCAGAGCGAGCGGACCATCCAGACTCTGTAGGATATGTTGCGGGCATGCGTGCTAGACTTCGGTGGTAGCTGGGATACTTATCTTCCCTTGGCTGAGTTCTCGTACAACAACAGCTACCACGCGAGTATTGACCGTCCCCCATTCGAGATGTTGTACGGTCGGAGGTGCAGGACCCCGATATGCTGGGGTGAAGTTGGCCAGAGGGTCATGGGGAGCACTGAGGTGGTGCTCAAGATGACTGAGAGAATCCAGCAGGTTCGGAGCAGGCTTCAGACTGCGCAGAGACAGCAGAAAAGTTACTCCGATAAGCGTCGATCAGACCTGGAGTTCCAGGTCGGGGATATGGTTCTCCTGAAGGTGTCGCCTTGGAAAGGCGTCATTCGATTCAGGAAGCGGGGCAAGTTGGGCCCGAGATGCATTAGCCAGCTGAGCTCAGCCAGATCCACAACACATTCCATGTCTCCCAGCTGTGGAAGTGTCTCGTGGATGATTCAGCGGTGGTGCCATTAGAGGACATCCAGATTGATAACAGCCTGAATTACATTGAGCGCCCAGTCGCGATTCTCGACCGGAAGTCGAAAGATCTAAGGAACAAGAGGGTGGAGCTAGTGAAAGTGCAATGGCAGCGCCACAAGGGTTTAGAATGGACTTGGGAGCTGGTGGAAGAAATGTTGGAGCATTACCCCGAGCTGTTTCAGGATCGAGCGGCAGACTTCGAGGACGAAGTCTAAAATAAGTGGGGGAGATTTGTAGCACCTGGTTCCTGGTACGTAAAATTTATCTTAGTATTTATCAATTCAGCCTTGGACTTGGTAAGTTGTAGGTCCGACTCGCCGAGTAGGGACGCGGTCCAAGGACACGTTTAAGTGGGCGACTCGGCGAGTCCATATCCTGGACTCAGCGAGTCACCGCTTTTTGATGAAACCCTAAGTTTCAGGAGTTTGCACCCTATTTAAACCCTCACTTCCGCCCCAAGCTCGCCCCCATTCACCCTCAGAGCTCCCAACATCGTTTTACCCTTATTCCTTGTGAGATTGAAGTGTTTTTGGTGTGTTCTTGAAGTTTTTGAGGAGAAAGAAGAGTAGATCAAGAAGAGGAGAAGGAGGCCAAGCATCTCTGTGTCATCTCAACGTTTTCCTTGAGGTATAGCTCGTTTCCCCTCTGTTTTCAAGCTTGTAGTCTCTATTAGCTTCATGAAGTCCTTCTTGAGCCATTCCCCAAGCTTGTTTGTGCATTGTGGGTTGTATTAAGTTGTTAGCCTTCAGATCTAGGCACTATTTAGTCCCTGGAGCTTGGATCTACTGCCTTTATGGAGTCGTATTGCATAAAAGTATGAGATCTACCCCTTTTGGTGCACTTTGAGCCCTAAAACCTTCATTGGTGATCATCTACACGTAAAGTTGGAAAATTTACGTGTAAACCAGGCCCTAGGAACCCATATCTATGAATGGAATGGACTGGATTCAAGCAAAATCGCGTATATAGTTTTTGCATGAGGCAGACTCGGCGAGTCGTTCATCTGACTCGGCGAGTCGAGTCGCGAGTCGAGTCACGAGTCCCCGAGTTTGTCCCCTTTTCGTTGTGTCGAGTAGAGTAGTGAGTCCTGAGTGGACTCGGTGATTTGGAAGCCGAACTCACCCATAAAGGAGCTCGGCGAGTCAATGCCCTGACTCGGCGAGTTCAAGGCAATCTTCTTAGATCAAGAACAGACTCGACGAGTTGTTCATACAACTCGGCGAGTCACAGCATAAAGTGTTCATCGGATGAAGATGAACTCGGCGAGTTGTTCATAAAACTCGGCGAGTAGGATGAAGGTCTTAGACATCATTTTAGAAGGAGAACTCATCGAGTCAACGCCTAACTCGACGAGTAGAGTCAGGATTCAGGACAATCGATTGGATAGGGACTCGGCGAGTTGGAGAGACAACTCGGTGAGTCGGGTCAACTGAAAGTTGACTCTAGCTTTGGTTTATGACTTGGATAGGGGTAAAATGGTCATTTTACCCAAAGAACAATTAGCGGTGATTGACTGAGTGTTTTGTGGGAATTATAGCCGGAGGATTTCCGGAGTAGCAGCAGCAGCAGACAGTCCATTCCCACACCGATCAGCAACTATTTCGAGGTGAGTTTCCTTCCGGTAGGATAGGGTCTAAGGCACCAAGGCCGGACCGAATAGACGAGATGTTAGTATTAGAGTGTGGGCCGAGCCCATATCTCTTGGTTGAGTTTATCATGATATATGCCAGTATGATAGAGTTGTCTATACTTGTTGTCTGTGTGATACTTGTATATTATGGGTTAGCGGTTTAGTGTGGGCAAGGCCCGTATCTCTCCGAGAGTGGAGTGTGGGCGAGGCCCGTATCTCCTAGATAGTGGAGTGTGGGCAAGGCCCGTATCTCCCGGCTAGCGAAGTGTAGGCAAGGCCTGTATCTTCATGAGTGTGGGCGAGGCCCATATCTTCTAGCTGTATGTTGTATGCTTGCATGGTATGAGGTATTATGGGGAGCTCACTAAGCTTCGTGCTTACAGTTTTCAGTTTTGGTTTCAGGTACCTCTTCAGCTAAGGGAAAGGAGCCGGAGCGGTAGCGGCATATCACACACACTCTTGTTTTCCGCACTATGGATTTCTAGGATGTACTCTGAATTATTACTATGATATTACCGGTTTTCAGACATGGAGTATTATTATGAATGTTTTGTAATGCTGTTTTTATGTATTAACCTAAATTAAAAATAAGAATTTTAACCGGTATTTTTGGGACATTACATTCGCTAAAGCTTCCTTCTCTTCTTCACTCCAACTCTTAGTTTTTTTTACTATTTCCTTTTTTGTCTTCTTCTAGATGGTGGTTGTGTTTCTTGGACCCTTTCATCGTCGTCATTGTCGAGGTTTATAGGTTGGGATTGAGAAAATTGGACTTGAGATGGTTGTGTTTGAAATTGTTGAGGTTGAGAAGTAAGATTGAAATTGTTGAGAACGTTGATTTTGAAAATCTTGGAATTATGATTAATTGAATGTTATGGTATTTGTTGTTGATAGTAGTTTGGTGGTATGGAAGGTTGGTGAATAGACGTTGTTGTTGAATTTCAAAGGTTAACATTTGCATCTAACCAAGATGTGCATATGGATCACTTCGAGTGTTTGGGGTTGTTAGGATGTTTGGAGTGGATGAGGTATTTTGATTTGGATCCATAGTTTGAAGAAAATATGAGAAAATAGAAAGAGGTTAGTGTGATTGTAGTGTGAAATGTGTATAAAATGGTTGGTATCTATAGTTAGGATGTATGGTTTAAATTTGAAAAAAAAAATTATATACAAAATATGCATGCAAGGGTGAGTTTGTTGACCGTTTGGAAACAAACCATTTCATTGGTCGTGATAACTTGTGAAGGACTCCATCTGCATCACCCCTACGCACCACTGAAGCGGTGTTCACGTGTAAACATTGCCTCCACGTCATCTCTATTGAGGGGTTTCAGGTTACAATAACATTGTACATGCGGAATTTCACATTACACTTATGGGTACATGCAACCAAGAATGTTATATGGCTTTTCACTATTAATAGCAACATACTTTATGAAACAAAATTAACACCCTATGATAATCGAAATCATGAGTAGGAAACATACATTTGCTTAAACCGAATTAATCTAAGCAAAGTCTTGAAGTATCCTTGGAAAACCTGGCTCTAATTGTGTGCTAGCCTCTAATCCGTCACCCAAAACCCTAAGAAACCCTAGGATCGAATATAGGAGAGGGGGAGAGTAGAAAATCGGATTTCTTGAGGTATATGAGGAGTGAAAATTTTTTCTAGGGTACACCCCTATTTATACTTGCTAGGTACCCTAGAAACCCTAAATTTGAATAATAAAATAATAGTATTTTATCCCTATTCAAATTATGTTTCCTTATCTGACTATGAGACTTCTAGAAACCCTAAAAGAGCTCCTTAAAACTGTCCACCTCTTGGAAGGTTTTGAATCATCTTTTTTGCTCAACTATTGAACAATTACGGTCCAGTCCTTGTACCTGTAATTAACCCATAATTAATTCCAAATTAATTAGTTTAATTCTTATTTAATTATTATTATTTCTAATTAATATATTAATCATATAATACATTAATAAATCATTTATCTCTCTCGTATAATCTATCCAAGCTATTTCCTAGTTATGAGGGCAACCCAAAAAAGACTTTACTTTTATTCATCAAGATTATACCAATTTAGTTACGACCTTAGACACAATATTCCCTAGATAAGTGATCAACTATCCCTTCGTTCTTCGTGATATCATATGGACACGATACATGGATTAGAATCAATCTCATGGTCCAAGATTTTGTTTCTCGATTTCCCGATTTATGACGACATCATCGGACTACTAACTGAACACGTTAATTTAGTCCCGGTTGGGGTCAACACTATAATGTCAACATCAAATCACCAAGGGCCCTAAAGATATCATTTTTCTTTAAAAGGCAAAAGAAATGAATAAAGTTTGACTATATAATCATACATTATACTTGTCTTTTCATACATCGTATTACACTTTATAACATCTTATTACATATCCATTAGTGTAAACCAATGTACAACAGATTCGCAAACTAAGACTTATATATCTCTGTTTAAGAATAGAAGATATTATCATCTTAAAATTACTCTTTATTTAAATCCATGAAGTAATCTCTAAGCATGGGTTTAAACAATACTCAAAATCCCCATTTTCTAAGTACTTATGAATACTGCAGCAATCCCTATGCAATGTCTAATCCAGATGGACAATCTACAAACAATTTATAACAGTCTTATATCAATACATACTCCCATAGTATGACTGGACTTGGCATTTTGAATAAGTTATTATTCATGAAGTAAAACTTTCAAATTTAAACACAAGAATAGATTACTTGATGAATGGTAGCACACACTTTGAACATAAATAAATCTCTATTATTTAATCACCATTCAATTACAATTCATCGTAACATCTTGTTTCAAGAAGTATCTTATTTCAGGAATGTGGATAATAAATGGATCAATTAAAGGTCTTTGGCTTCAATGGAATGGGATTTAGACCTTATTGGATGATGACAATGTTTGATAAGTGATTAGAGCCTTGGTTTGTGTCTTGGGGTCAAAGGGTAAAATAGGAAAAGTGATGTTTTAAACTTCTTTCAAGAATCATGGGTTTTAGTTAGACATTCTCTAAGCCAAAATTAACTATATAGAAGTATAGGGCACGTCAATACCTTTCCGTGGATATAAAGATCTCCGAAAATGGTGGTTAAACGAAGAAGTTATGATGATTTGAAGTTGGAGTGATTTTGGGTGAAAACCCGATCTCATGAGGTGAGAAGTAATTCTCACGACGTGAGAGTGCTCACAAGGTGAGAATATATTCTCACGACATGAGAAGCATACAGCCTAAAGCCCACAAAATTTTTAGGGTTTTCAAGGTATTTAAAGGTAAGGATTCATGTTTTAGGGTATATTCTTAGCCTCCATCATATCTATAACCTCTTGGGAGAAACCCTAGCCTCTATTTTCAAGATTTGAGCCTCCCATCACCTCTCTCATCTATTTTTGTAGGTTTTTGTGGTTTTGGAGCAATGTTTTCAAGCAAGATTGATCCTTGAAGTTTGGCAATTGGAGATCTCAACTTTAATCTACCTTCTAGACTTTTGTAAGTTATAAGTTCCCATATTTGTTGCATATTCATCTTGGATCTAAGTATATTTGGTGTTTTGGTCCATCTTAATAGGGGTTTACAGAGAGTTAGGAATAAAGTTTGCAACTTTATTACTCTCCAAGGTCCCAAGAGCATTGTATGTTTTAGATCTGGACTCGAACACCCTTTTGATCAATTTAGAATGCTTTCTTGGACCTCGTGGACAAGGAAAGTTTTGATATTTTTCCTTCCCTTTCAACCATGCAATTTATTTTGGTCATTTAGGCCATTTTGGTGTATTAAAGTTTAGATCTTGAAAGCTGGAGACATTATTATGGATAAATTTGGAAACTTTATCCACCTAAATATCATGTTGCTTCAGATTTGAAGGTTTGAGTCTTGGACTTAATGGATTTAGCTGAGAAAGATGCATTCTTGGTCTCTTTTAGACTTAAAGACAAGATCTTGGTTATTTGAACCATCCTAATGGATAAATTTGGTTATTTGGTTAAAGACTTAAAGACGTGACATGAGATGTGTCATGACATGATAGTACCCAGAATCGTGATTTTTCGTCGTTGCATTCTCACGACGTGACCAAGGAATGGTCACAACGTGACGTTGACTTTGACTATTGACTTTTTAACCAGTTTGACTTTTGGTCAAACTTCGGTAGAATTGAGTATTTGACTAAGGATCTGCCTTAGTTTGGTTTTAGGAAGTTTGTATTGGTTGTTCTGATGTTGAGGAAGCTGTTGGGCTTCTATTAAATAGTTCAGGTGAGTCTCCTCATTGTACTCGTGGGTGGAAGGCACCAATGTCGGCCCACAAGGTTATGTATCCTGGTATATAGGATGATGATATGTTGATTATATGTTAGATTGGTAGATCTGTGTGATTACATGTACTGTCTATTTATATGTTTATTTGTTACATATGTCAACATGGTGTATTTGGGTTGAGGTTATACTGTTTTATGTTGTAAGCCAACAAACCTAGCGCAATCTAATCGGGAGATTGTAGGCCAAAGTGTCAATCCAATCGGGAGGTTGTGGGCCAGGGTAATCTAACCGAGAGGTTGTGAACCCAGCATGAAATATGCATAGCAATCTAACCAATAGGTTGTGGGCCAGGGTAATCTAACCGGGAGATTGTGGACCCAACATGAAATATGTATATTTGTTTAGTTGTGTGTGGTACTTTGGGGTAACTCACTAAGCTTTGTGTTTATGGTTTCAGGTACATCAAATGATCAGGGTAATGCGAAGGCATGATGGTGTACATCCTTTGGATTTTATGAGATTTTTTCTTGGGAAAAACCCAGATTTATGATTTCGACAATTGGGAATTATGTGTTGTAAACATTTATGGTTTTTGAGTTGGTTTTAAAATTGAAAATTTTACCTAGATTTTTTAAATGTTACATCATCATTGTTACATTGTTTCAAAACTATCAACAAACTACCAAAATCTAGAATCTAATATCATCTCTTAGCCCCATGCTCCTAGCATGCTCGAAGTGCTTAATCTTGCTCAAACCCTTTATGAGAGGATTAACAAGATTATCCTTTGATGATACACGAGTTCGCCTTCTTCAACTTTATGTATGATATAATGGTATTTCCTTTGGATGTACCTCGATATACCATGATCCTTTGGTTCTTTGGTCAAAACAATCACACCCTCTTTTTTGTAAAATGTCTCCATAGGTTCTTTGATTTATGGAGCAACTCCAAGATCTCCAATGAAATTATTTAACCATGTCGTTTCCTTCGCCGTCTCACTTGTTGCGGTGTAATATGTTTCACAAGTAGAATCAGCCACCCTCTGATGCTTGGAACTCTTCCAAGTCACCTCTCCACCATTCAGTAGAAAAAGACCAGCTAAATTGTGAATAACTATTATCCTAATCTATTTGAAAACTGGCATCACTATAACCACTCACCTTAAGTTCATCTTTGCCACCAAAAGCTAAGATTGTATCTTTTGTTTTATGCAAATACATAATAATGTTTTTCACTGTTGTCCAATGATCCATTCCAGGATTTCCCTGATATCTTCTAAACATGCTCAAATCATAAGCCACATCAAGTAAAATACATTAGATGACTCTACTAGATCGACGAAGAGGTAACGAATTATCAATGGGCTCAGCAAGTTCAGCCTCAGGTTGAGAACTAGTGTCATCAAAGGTTTATATTGGATGACTCATGAATTTCTTCAAGATTAATCCTACTCATGTTTTCTTCTTTGATATGAGCTCCCTCTTTGATATGAGCTCTCTCTCTCTCTCTCTCTCTCATGAAAGACTCCCCTTCGAGCTACAAAGACCATGTTCTCACTAGGTTTGTAGAATAAGTATCCAAACTAATTATTTGGGTAGCCAATAAGAATACATTTATCGTCTTTTGGTTCCAGTTTATCTTGGGTCTCATGCCTAACGAGAGCCTCACAACCTTAGACCTTAATATTAGCGAGCAAGGGAAGTTTCCATGTCCACATCTCATGAGGTGTTTTGACAACCCTCTTGCTAGAGACAAGATTGATAATATGGGCAGGGAGCGAAGATCAACTCATCATAGAAAGAACTATGTCAATCAAGGTTCGATTATTCCTTTCAGCTACTCCATTAAGTCGTGGTATCCCAGGACGTGTCAATTGTGAAACAATTCCACATTCCTTAAGATAGTTATTGAACTCGATACTAAGATATTCTCCACCTCTATTAGATATGATCATCTTTATCTTCTTACCCAATTGATTCTCTACTTCATGCTTAAACTATTTGAACTTTTCAAAAGCTTCTAATTTATGTTTTATTAAAGAGATATACCCATATCTACAACAATCATCAATAAACATCATGTAGTAGTTATTAGCATCCCTTGTGGCTAATCTGAAAGGACCACATACATCAGTACTAGGGATGAAAATGGGTCCAAACCCGACCCGGACAGACCCGGACCCGGTAAACCCAGACCGGTTAACACGATTTTGTAGGACTAGAAACCGGACCCGTATATAAGAACCAATTCTGGTTTGGTTCCAAGTACGGTACCGGGTAAAGTGGGTCTAGAACCGGAGAACCCGGAAACATCAAAGTGGGTAGGGTGGAACTAGGTAAAGTGGGTTTAGAACAGGAAAACCCAGAAAAACTAGAATTTTTTGGTAATTACTTGCTACTTACCTGGTTGAACTTTGAAAATGTCCATATTGATATCTCGACTTCGGGAGACTGTAAGTTATTGAGTATAAACCTAAAATTGACAAAATTATAGTCTAAAATCATGTACAAACTTTAAAATACTAAATTATACGTCAATCTGGCGTTAAATTAATGAGATGTGCATATTTTAACATTTTCACATAATACAAAGTACAAAAACAGATAGCTGAAAAGTTGAAAATTTTCAGTTTTGATATCCCAAATTTAGGGGACTATAATTCATTGAATACTAAAACAAAAATGACAAAATCATAGTCTGAACTCATCTAAAAACTGTAAAATACAAATTGGAAAAAAAATTGCATGTCAATCCTGTTAGATTAGGTGTCTAAGCCCATAACTATAATTGGTATGTACTTGACCCGATAGTAGCATGGTCCATTTTGGGCTGCCATCACCAGAACAATTTGATAGGATGGATATTTGAGAAAGATGTTATTTGTAGTTTATTAATATATTATAAGTATAATATATTAATTGAGGAATCATATTATTTAATTAGTATTGATCAAGAATTAATTTGGAATTAGTTTAGTGATCAAAAGAGACTAATTAAATTAACGGGGACTGATTAAGTAAATCAATGATACTTATAGTTTGGGCTAATAATCCTTGTTGATTATCGTGGACTAAATCTTTGTGGAGTCCATGAAGATTTAGTCCAAAGGGCTTATCATATAGGTTATTGGATTAAAGGACCAAGGAAGTGGATTAGGGTTTACAAGTTGAAACTCTAAGAATTCCACATTATAAATGTAACCCCTAATGCACCTAAAATTGGACAATGATTCCAAGGTGAAACCCTAGCCGATTTTGGTGCTTCATAACTTCTTTATCACAATCAACCATTTGTTCATGGTGTTTGTGAACCATTTAAGGCATCAAACTTGAGGTGCTGAGCTCTTAAAAGGCCAAATTATACAAGCTACAACAAAGAAGTATTCTTCTAACTAGTTTTTATGTTTCAAGTATCAAAGTTGTATGCTAGTTATAGGTTTCATTCTTTGGATAATTTTTTGTTGCATGTATAACTAGAGAAAACTTAGATCCAAAGCATTAGGGTTGTATGTGCACCATAAGAGTGTTATAGTACATAAAACCCAATAGTGGTATCAGAGCCAAGGGTTGCTTTCTGTTATATTGATGCATGGCTAATTGTTCAAAGTTGAATCAAGTCAAAAACGGCACTCTGACAGAAGGACTCGACGAGTCCATACATGAACTTGATAAGTCCATAAGCTGACTCGACGAGTAAGACAGTCTGTTGGCAGATTTTCGGATTTTTTGGCCAGAATTGGATTAGGATTTCTGATATGGTAGTGATTATCCTCATCCAGTTAAAAGATAATTGTCAAATTTTAAGATAATTACTAGTTTAAATGATAAAGCTAATTATTTGTGATTTTTGATTTGAGATTCTCTTGAGAGTTGCATTAGGTCAAATTGGTAAAAGATAAAATATATGATTATTTTATTAGTTTAAAGTTTGATCTAAATGTTTTTGAAGAGTTACAAAACTTGTCTTCATGTTATGGAATTCAAAAAGTTTTTTTTAAGAGTTACAAAACTTGTCATCAAGTTTTGGAATCAAAAGGTTTTGAAGAGTTACAAAACTTGCCCTCAAGTTTTGGAATTTGAAAAGTCTCTTTTATGAAACATTGAATTCTAAAACATCTAGTAATTTGAAAAGATTTCAAAAGGTGCAACTCTTGGTTTCATATCTCAAGAAATTAATTAAATAGTTTTAATTTTGAATTTTTATATTTAGAACTTTGATGTTTTTGAATAGTTCAAATTACACCCTTATGGAGTTTATTAAATTTATAAAGTGTTTAATTAAAAGAGAATTAATAAATCCATAATGATATGGTTTAAATATCATTAAACCAAAAGTCTAATTTATTAATAGTTTAAACCATCTAGTATTTTAAATGTGTAAAATACACCCTTATATTATATAAAATTAAAAGTTTAATATATTATATATATGTATAAGTAAAATGTCACTATTACCGTTAGTAGGCCTCGTTCACGATGCTGGTCTATAAGGGATGTTTAAGGAACCCGCCTGTAAAATGACCGTCGTTGGGTATCCACTCTTACCCACCGCACCCTTGACCGGTGGAGGGTCGTTAGCCGAACGGGTAGGATAGGACACGATTTCCATTAAAATTATAATGAAAATACCAAGTAACTAAATGTTGTATAAATTCCTAATCTTAGTTACTTAGGAAAAATGTGAATTTGGTGCTAATCCATGAAATTGCACATTGCACCTTATTGGTCGTTAGTGGAGCGTGTGTGGTTAACCGACACACTAATATGGAACTAATAAAAGAGGGAAATGGGTAGCTCGTAGTTTGTCATAGATCAATGAAGCGTGTGTGGTTAACCGGCACATTGATTAGGTGATAAATGACTTCGAGAGTACCAAGCTAATTCGCATGGTTATTCACACCTTGTTTGTGATCATCGGTATCCCAGTCACAAACTTGAAGGGCATAATCGAGATTAAACATGCCATTGAAAAGTTCAATGAATCTCAAAAAATCTAAGAGTTTCATTTAAAACTTAATTTGTTTAAAATTTTGTTTTTTTGGTGGAATTGGTAAACCGTCATTTACCTACCGAAAAATAATTTACAATTGGATTATGACATCCCTCTTCCGAATTGTGAATTATTGTGTTGGTTCCTAGCCTTAATATTTCATTTGGGTGTTATATTAAGGACTTAAATCAACTAAACTTGAATTTCTCCCTTGTAGATGTCTAGTTCTGACACCTATGGTCTTCCCAAATCTTTTGGAAAAACTTTTCCTCATGAAGATGATGTCCCATGATTGGATTGTTGAAATGGAAATTATACTTCACTTCCTCCACCTCTTCTAATAATTCTCCCTGACCCACATGTTCGTCGACTTGAAAAGTTCAAGGTCACTCAAACCCTATTGGCAAACAAACACCAAGACAGAAGGTTTGTGTGTGCACATGTCTTGGAGATGAAGTCACACATTGACAGGATGGGAATGTTAGGAGTCATTGTCTCGAGGAAGTTGGTTGTTGATTTGGTTCTTCAATCACTTCCTAAGTCATATAATGAGTTCATTAAAGATTACTATATTACAAAACGCGACGTGACCCTTATTGATCTTACCAATTTGTTAATTGATGTTGAATCAAAAATGATTTGGCGCACTGGTAATGCAAATTTGATTGGAAGATCTACTTCCCAAACTTCCATGGACATTAACAATGGAAACATTAGAAGTCCAGAACAGTCTTCTCTTCCCAATGGAAAGGGATCGGCCATGGTCGAACCATTAGACCAAATGGTAAAGAGAAAGGCTAAGTATGAGATTGTCCCATGTGCCATTCCATAAGAGTCTATTTGTTACTACTGCCAAGAGAAGAGACATTGGTTGTGAAGCTGCCTTATATACCTGAAGGATCACAAGGATGGTAAAGTCAAAGTGTTTGACTATGCTTCAGGTAAGTCCACTATCTAACTCTATTAAGTTCCTATTTGTAGATTCCTAATACATGATGTGATGAGATTACATTTTGATGTTTTGTATGATCGTAGAAAAGAAAGGAAGCTTAAAGGAAGATTAAGCTGAATCTGATCGCGAAGAGATGGATTTCGATCGCATGGTTCGATGATCGGATTTTTGAGTTGCTACTTAGGAGTTATGATAGATTGCTTAGAAATATGTAGTAACATATTTTTCATTTGTAATCGCATTGCAAGGACCAGATTTTCCGTAATTTTATAAATAAAGAAAAATTTGATTTTTATCTTATTTTATATTTCCTTGCAATGGCATTTGTGGAAATTGATTTTTGTATGTTTCTAATTTTAGCAATATGGATTTGATTCTTTCGTTTGTGGTAGTGTCTAAATTTAACAAATAAGGAAAGATTCTCATCACCCAAGTTTCAATTGGAAAGAAACTTGGAATCATGCGACTTGTATTGTATGATGAATGCGAACCTTCATCTTTGGGAAATTAAGACTAATTCATTGTTCGCATATAGATGTGAGTCAAGTGAAGGACTAAGGGATTTAGTACAAATTTTTGTGCACTGGTCAGGTCCACCACAAAGAACGATAAGACTATTCATCATGATTTACTAAAAGTTTAGTAAATATGATTAAGCTTACAAGATTAAGTGTAATTTTGAATCATTGAAAAAGTTTCAATATATAGCAAGACGAATAAGAAGAATCAATTAGACAGAAAGATAAACGTTTCTCCAATCTAAAAGGAATGAGAGTACTTTAGTATCATGTTTAATGATCATCTTAATGATTATAGAACCATATCACAATTGATCCTCTGAGGACACCTTAGTGCACTTTTATGGCTAAAAAGAGGAATCGAAAATTGTTGTAATGGTTAAATCAAAAAGGTGACTCATACTTCGTTCCAAAATAAAAGTCTTAGAGTCATACTCCAAGATTGAGCATTAAGTGACATATCTTAAGCAGGTTTATAACACCTCATAGAATATGTAGGTAGTTGTGATGTTTTGGATAAAACAAAGACCAATTATATGAATTGTCATTCTTGATAAGAACCCGCAATAACTCTTGGATACTTGTTTGTCAAGGAATGGTTCTTGACAAGAGAATCTTATATGTCAAGAGGTTAGTGGGATTCTTAAAGATTTTGATATGTTTCAAGAACTAATCAAGAATAAACCTATTGTTTGTCACTAATACACGACTTGAGGTTTGTAACCCATCATGTCGACATATTCTTGTTTCTATGCCCGTTCCAGTTAAAGTTGACTATGCATGTGAGTTCTATGATTTCTCAATTTTTTGCATAAGGCAAAGCACCTTGATCAATGAAAATCCGTTGATCAGTAAGGGTGATCTGCTCAACAACTTGGAAGACATGGTAGGCCCTTGTGCGGCCAAGTGGCAAGAAATTAAGATTGAACAGGTTCAGTCCATACGAATTTGAAGTTTTCTTAGACCTTGTCTTATGATAATGACAAATTCTTGTGGACAGGAACACATACACCATAAAATCTAAGTGGCATAAGGTTTCTCTCCAATTTGTGAAAATGATTGTGAAGAAACACTTCCACTAAGAAGATTTTAAGGAGATAGCAGTTGTGTTCATGGCATTCTCAAATTCGATTATGATTACGGCATCCCTCTTCATAGTTCGAATTGTGAGAAATGGATAATAGTTTGAACATTTGGGACTTACTGCCGTAAGTTCTGAAATAGTTTAGACACGCATATGAGCTTTCTTATAAAAGGTGTATAAGCTTAGATAAAGGCTTATGGAAGCATCTTGTATCAGAAAAACTGAACTTTGCAAAGAAATTCAATAAGTATTGATTTCCAGAAGTCCAACTAATTTATGGGTACATGTCAAAGCTAGTGGGAGCATAAGTGTTATGCTAGTAAGGATAAAATTATTATGCTAATTGGAGCATGGGATAACTATTGTTTTAATTCAAGTATTAATTTGATTAATCGAACATTATACAATGAATAATGTATAATCAATATGGTGATTAAATAATAAGTGTATTTATATTCAAAAGTTTTGAAACCATATTGGATTAAATTGCTCTTGTGTTTCGCTTTACATGTTTTGACTTCTCGAATAATAAGATTATTCAAACATCCACAGTCAATCATACTTTGGAAGTAGGTAATGAGGTAAGACTGTCATGAATCCGTCTATAGATTGACTAAAGTGTTTAGACATAGCAAAGTTTGTTGTAGTGTTCATGGTACTTCTGTAATAAGATTAGAGTATTGGATTAAACCCACGCTCATCTGAATCACTTCATGGATTTTATCATGAGTGATCATGAGACAATAATATTTTATATTCTTGAAACGGAGAGATATGAGTTGCAGTTTACAAGTCGGTTGCACATTGATGATATGTAAATGCACCAGTAACTTGGTGTTATAAAACATATTGTTGTGTATGGTTTGATGAGTAAATACAGCAAACATGTGAGTGGAAGTTTATCTGTTCCTTTTAGCCTAAGAGGGATAAAAGCGATATCTGTGGGCCCCTTGATGATTTAGTGATGATAACCCTAAGCGCTTGGCCAAGCCTGGACTGATTTGATTTGTTCAATTAGTCGGTCGTCATAAATCGAAAATCGAGAAACAACATATGGACAAACAGAATTATTATAATCTATGTCTCATGTCCATATGATCTCTATAATGGAGGAATATATGATCCCTTATATAATGGGCGCATTATTGATCAGAGTTCACAGCGGCTTTTGAGAGCTACGATTGCTAATCGGATTTTGGAGTCGTACTTGCAATAATAGTTATTAGACTTATCCAAGTGGGAGACTATTGGATTAGGTGTCTAAGCCCATAACTATAATTGGTATGTACTTGACCCGATAGTAGCATAGTCCATTTTGGGTTGCCTTGACCAGAAAAATTTGATAGGATGGATATTTGAGAAAGATGTTATTTGTGATTTATTAATATATTATAAGTATAATATATTAATTGAGGAATCATATTATTTAATTGTTATTGATCAAGAATTAATTTGGAATTAATTTAGTGATCAAAAGAGAATAATTAAATTAACAGTGACTCATTAAGTAAATCAGTGATACTTATAGTTTGGGCTAATGATCCATGTTGATTATGGTGGACTAAATCTTTGTGGAGTCCATGAAGATTTAGTCTAAAGGGATTATCATATGGATTATTGGATTAAATGCCCAAGGAAGTGGATTAGGGTTTACAAGTTGAAAATCTAGGAATTTTACACTATAAATGTAACCCCTAATGCACCTAAAATTGGCCAATGATTCCAAGGTGAGACCCTAGCCGATTTTGGTGCTTAATAACTTCTTTCTCACAATCCTCCATTTGTTCATGGTGTTTGTGAACCATTTTAGGCATCACACTTAAGGTGCTAAGCTCTTGAAATGCCAAATTCTACAAGCTACAACTAAGAGGTATTCTTCTAACTAGTTTTTATGTTTCAAGTATCAAAGTTGTATGCTAGTTATAGATTTCCTGCTTTGGATAATTTTTTGTTGCATGTATAACTAGAGAAAAATTGCATCCAAAGCATTAGGAGTGTTATAGTACATACAACCCAACAAATCCGACTTCAAACGAATTAGATGTTCATGTTTTAAAAATTTTACAGGATACAAAAAAGCTGAAAAACTAAAACCTTTCAGCTTTGATATCTCGACTTTGGGGAACTGTAACTCATTGAATATGAACCTAAAATTAACAAAATTATTGTCTAAAATCATGTACAAACTATAAACTATACTTTGGACAAAACCGTATGTCAATCCGACATGGAATGAATGAGATATGCATGTTTTAAACTTTTCACAAAAACAGGGTCTGGCCCCTAAAAAAGGTTTCAGTTCCTAACACCGGTTCCTGTTCTTAAACCTAGTTTACCCAGACCTGATGGACCCAAACCCAGATTACTCGGAACCTGGATAAAGCCATTCTTTAAACCCGGAACCGAGACTGGTTCTATATATTCCAGTTCTAACAGTTTCGGTTCTGGTTCAGTTTTCTGGTTTTAAATCTCATCCCTAATCAGTACGGATAGATCTAACAATCCTTCACCTGTTTCACAAGTACCCGTGAAAGATGACTTATTCATCTTGCGTAATAAACAAGATTCGCATTCCATGTCTAATTTGAGGTCAAATGATTCCAACACTCCATCCTTTTGGATGTGAGCGATATGTTTCTTGTTAATATGCCCAATATTGTAATGACATAAGCATGCCTTGTCTAAAATATTAAAAGAACCGATACTAAAAACACCATTACCAAGTTCATTCACACACACAACAATTTCATACACACCATGTAACGACCCAAATTGATGATACCTGAAACCAAAACTGTAAACCGTAAGCACAAAGCTTAGTCAGTCCCCCAGATCATACCCCACACACAATCCACATAACCATATCATATTAGCTATAAAGCAATCTCTACCAAATAACGCATATCAAGTAGCTATAAAACAATCTCTACCACATAACACATATCAATTAGCTATAAAATCTATCTTTACCATGCAATATATATCAATTAGCTATTCGAGCTACCACTACCACATATCACATATCAACTAGATTTAGAAGCTATCTCTACCAATAGCCATAAAGGCTAACTCTACCATTAGCCATAAGGCTATCTCTACCATCAGCCACAAGGCTATGTCTACCATCAGCCATAAGGCTATCTCTACCATCAGCCATAAAGGCTATCTCTACCGCATATCATGCATATATACATATCACACACCTCTACATAGCAAGTATACCAACTATTATAAAATGGGTCTGCCTTGGTGCCTTAGACCCATTGGTATCGTGAGAAGACTCACCTGACATTGCTGAAGTCCCACGAATAAAACTCCAACTGCTGGTTGACAGATTCCCGAACTGTCAACATCAAACAATACCCAATTAATAATTGGATACCAAGCCCGAGGTCCAAATCATACTCCAAAGGCCCAAAAGCCAAGTAATGGAACAAAGCTCAACATATGGCCTAATTTTCCAAATTGGGCCCAAGACTTTACTTGGTCTTATTCAAAGGCCCAACCATTTATTCCAACCCAACATTTGACATTCTAATGGCCCAATATCATATAATCCTTAAGGCCCAAACTATGGCACATCTATGGCCCAATTTTCCAAATTGGGTCGAAACCCTCATATGGGCCTTACCCTAAGCCCATCAACATACACTAGAGCCCATATAATTATTCTTGGATGGCCCATTAATAATCAAATAACCAAAGCCCAATGGAAAGGTCCAACTGAAGGCCCAAGTGAAATTAGGGTTTCACATAAAATGATGATTAGGGTTAAGTTTTCCTACTTAACCCATTAATGACTTAATCCATTAAGTCCAATATGGCCTTTGGTTAATTTGCAATGATTATTAATTAATATTTTGAGTCCATTAAATATTTCCGATGCGGTCCTGATAATTCCCAAATTAGGGTTTCATGGCATTAGGGTTTTCCAAACCCTAATTAGGGTTTCCTACCTAATACTAGCCCAATAGTCAATTGGTTGGGCTTCTAGGTCACTTTGGGCCTTATTGGGCCCATTAGGGTTTTATTAGGTCATTTATGGTTTCCTTAGGCCCAATAGGACTTCATTGGGCCCACTTTGGTTTCTTTAGGCCCATTAGGGTTTAGTAGTCTCTTGCCCTAACATCCAAACGAGTCACAAACCAAACAAGGCACACCGCCACCCGACACGGCGGCCAGTGGCGGCATCCACCACCTTACGGTGGTGGTTTAGAATTTTCTATTATCATTTCGGTTACAACTTTACAACAATACACACACCCAACAAAATAACACACTTAAATAAAATATACAATCACCTCATGGCAGCAAGGGGCGGTAGGGAGTGGCAGCCACCACCTCACGGTGGTTGTGGTGGACCTCCTTGAGACTCCGACCTAGACCACTACACACACGACACACACATAGCCACCTTATGGCGAAAGGCGGCTGAACATGGTGGTAGCAACAACAACAAAAACAGGATACTAGAGGCATCAGCCACCATGGCCGGCAGCCATGGTGGTTTATCTTCAGCTCTTTCTATCCTTCAAGTATCCATATAGAAATTAGCAACCCTCAAAATACTGCGAAGCCTGGTACACAGCTGAAACACATACACACACACACACTCTTAACAACGGTGGTGAGCGGTGGTGCGACAGAAGAGAGAGACGAACGGTGTGTCACCGGGAATATAAACAACGACAGCCCCACGCTTGCCTCATTCGATCACTCGCTATCACAACATCCATCGGCGGCCTTGTCTTCAACGGATGTAGGAGCAGCGACGGAGATTGGGGAGGGTTCGGTGGTTCACGACCCTAAACGGTCTTCAACGCTTTCTCTAGGTCGGTCCCGTCGTCCAGTATCGAAGTGGGACACGAAGTGGTTGTCTGGTGGCTTGGGACTTCAACAGATTGGAAGACAAGAGGGAGCAGAGGTGGTGTGAGACTTGACGGAAAGGAGGTAGCGGCGTCGGGACGGAGGGTGAAGAAGATGACGGCTGGACAAACACATCTAGGATTAGGGCAACGTACGCATATATATCCGGCTCCTCAACCTCTAACCCATGTTGACACTATCGGTCTCGCATCTCAAAATTCATTTTCAAACATAGTCCTTATTTTACCATTTCAACCCCAGCATTGAAATCCCTTACGATACAGGTCCAATATTCACCAAAAAGCCCATTAGCCCCAAAATCACTTCAAATGAAGTCCTAGAAGTTACCATTTAGTACCTGCTTACATAAATACTCACAAAATAAATCTGAAACTTACACTCTTAACCCCCAAGTTCTAAAATTGTGACAATTAGCTCTTCGTAACACTCCTTTGATATATAATTATTTATTTTAGAGCTACTATTCGTTCATTAATTTATTTATTTATCTAATAAATAAACGTGGTGTTATACACCATTACAAGGAAAACTTTGAAAACAAATGCACCATTTTTATAAACTAAAATTGCACCATCATTATTATGAAAACTATAACGATATGCTTGTCTAAATAAAGCATGAAATGAAATTATGTTCCTTGTCGTTTCTGATGAATAACAACAATTGTTTAAATCAACCCTAAAATTATTATCAAACACAAGCTCATAAACTCCAATCCTGGCAACAGCCGACTTTTGCCTACTCCTCATGATCAGGTTCAGCCTCCCATGCTCGACCTCTTCACTTTCTATAACGCACGCAGATTCGGGCTAGTCAACTTAGAGACAATGAGCGTCAAAAATAACTTTTTGATAGAATATTATTTGGAATAAATAATCTTAACCAAGTTATAGTATATGTCACAAAGGTTCCATACATATAAAGAACGCCTAAATCCGAGTTATAACGAATAAGTTATGAGCTGTCGAAGTTTTACGGCAAAATCGGCACGGCACCGGGAATCGTAAAAAATGATTTTTTTGATAAACTACTTTCTAGCCTTAGCAATCTAAAAGAAAGTCGTAGTATATGTTAAAAAAAGAGTGTGTATAAAAATAATGTCCAAATCTGACTTCGTATGAGGAAGTTATGATTTTTCTAAGATTTAGCATAGCAGTGCACAACCCGAAATTCGAATTTTAGGTCGGTCTATTTTTAATCAAAAAAGTCTAAACGAGAAATGAAGATATGTTAATAGGAGTTCAACAATAAAAAATCAGTTGAAAACGGAACTCGTATGCTAAAGATATGGACGAAACTTAGTCCCTACTCTTCGAGCGCGACGAATTCAATACAGTTTTGTAAATCTGAGATAGAATGAGAATTAGCCGACGAGATCTAAATGAAATTTCTATTACTCATAAACACCAATGCGTGGATATAAATAACATTGATAATAGAGCTCGTATGCGAAATATATGGACGAAACTTAGTCCCTACTCTTCGAGCGCGATAAATTCGATACAGTTTTACAAATCGAAGATAGAATGAGAATTAGCTGACAGGGTCTAAATGAAAGTTGTAGTAATCGTAAATACCAATGTGTGGATATAAAGAACTTAGAAAACGGAGCTCGTGTGTGGAAGATACGGACGAAACTTAGGGCCTACTCTACGATAAAACCCCTATAAATAAAGGGTGAATCATTCATATTTTCTTCACACCATAAGCCTTTCTTTCTCTTTATAACTTCTCTCTAGACTCCCAAAATCCCTATAAATCCCTAGTAACCTCATGTTTCTAGAGGAAAGACCTGGAGCGGACGAAGGCTCCGAGAAAAAGGGATTTTCGGCTAAGAAGCTCTGCTCCAGTGGAACCCGGTTTTTAGCAAAACCCGCTGTAAGTGAGATATGCCTACCCTACTTTAAATGTAGCTTATATTTAAATATAATCGTTGTTATAAACCTATAAATAGAATTTATTAGTGATTCAAATTCGTTATACTGGTTAAACTACTTACAGGAGAGGTGTCTAGAATGGTCACGTTGGGTTTGGTTGTTGGATTTCAGAAAGCTATATGATGAAATGGTCCTGCCTCCCAACTGTCCTGCCTGGCTGATCCTTACTTGACAGATCATGAAATTAGATTTTGATTTAATGATGAATCTAGACTAATAATTAGTCGCAATAAATATTAGACTAAAATCTAGTGGTAATAATACTAGGTTTCATCGAAGGAAATCATATTGTTAAGAAGCGAAGCACTGCTCGAATTTCGATTCGTCACTTTAACAAGTGAGTGCATGGTTACTTTCATCTTACACATAGATATGAAGTATTTTATCTAAATTACATGCTATGTGTGTATATTATTTTTATACTTGCTATCTATGTTGGATGAACGATTTTATACAAGTCTTAAATGATTTAAATTGTATATGTATTTATATCTACAAAATATGTTGGACAAAACATGGGTAGATGAAATATGAGTTGGATGATGAGATGAGAGGTGATATAGACCATGAGATAAGGGTGAGACGTGAACAATGAGAGAAGCCTTTTACCCAAGCATTGGCCCCGTCATCTAGTAGAGTATGGATGACAACCACGGACTATTCTAGACGGTCTAGTGGAACACTATCAGGCTCGTAACCTGTAGGTGTTGTGAATGAGATGTTCACTCGGTGTACTCTAAAAACCCATTGACATGTATTACGAGTGGACTCTCAAAAACGATATTGTCAATAAACGAGATAAACCATGTTGACTATGCAGACTTAGTGCCTAAACCCTGGCGACAATGCGACTTAGTGCCTGTTGTATAAACCTCGGCGACTATGAGACTTAGTGCCTAGACCCTGACGACTATGAGACTTAGTGCCTAAACCCTGGCAACTATGGATTTAGTGCATGTTGAGTAAACCATGGCAACGATGGATTTTGTGCCTATTCTTTAAGATAACCGTTATGAATGAATGAACGAGGAATAGCTGATTCTTAAAGTAGAATAAAGAAGATAATGGGGATGGTAATTGGGTTGATTGTTTTGATGTTTAAACATAATAATTATATTATTGTGGGTTGAAAGCTCTATGTACTCACCAGGTTTTCCAACCTGACCCACTCCAGCTTATTTGTATCAGAGATGTCGATATGAAGTTACATTACACTGAGAGATTAAGGAGATGTAAATCACTAGTGATAATGAATGTAAGTTTTGTTTATGCTTATGTTTCTGTATTGATGATGACATCCCAATGTTTTAAAATTGAATAAAAATACATTTCTTCAGAAATGTTTGATAACGTATTTATCATGTTTTTCTGGGAACAAATTCCGCAACATATTTCTTTAAAAGATACTCTGATTTTCAAAATAAAGCATAAACAAATCGGTCTTTTCTGGCCGTGAAAATGGGGATGTCACACTTTCTCTTCGCCTTTTCATATCAGAACAAATATGGAAACCACATCCCATATCAATGATCCAAGAGTTTGAAACATAAGTGTTATTGATTTCAATAGAGTACATACCATATGAAGAGACATACACATTACCCTTAGCCTCTCTCACTTCTTCTAGGTATATGGGGTAGCTTCTCTTCTAATGTCTCTTTTTCCCACAATGAAAGCACACGACTTCTTTCGGATCACTGGCAGCAGGAGCATCCAAGTTGAAATTTTCCTTTAACCCATTGGACTCTCCAGTGTGGGCTTTCCCTTTCCACTTGGGTTTGGAATAGGCATTTATCTTTTTTCCCTTGCCTTGTTGAATAGCCATGATAGGAGCGCTTGCATAACTATTTGAATGAGACTTCGTCATTCCATCATCAGTTGTTTACAAGATATTATGAAGCTCAATCAATGTGGTATCAGTGTTGTTCAAATAATAGGTCATGATGAACTGATCATTACAACCGGGGAAGGAGTTTAGCACCATGTCAATGGTAAGCTCCTTGTTGAAGTTCACATTGAGCTTCTACAATCTTTCCACGTGTCTTTGCATTTTTTACACATGAGCACACACAAATCCCCATTCTTTCAAGTTGCACGCCGTCATATCCTTGACAACTTCATAATGCTCTTGCCTCTATAACGTCCTGAATTTCAGAAGTACGATTTAAGAGTTTAAAGTGTAATTTCGAAGAAGGGACTCGACGAGTAGGTACGCTTACTCGCCGAGTCGGAGCGGGTTTGGGTCGCGAATTAAGTGACCAACTCGTCGAGTCGGAAGCTGGACTCGACGAGTTGGTGTTAGGATGAGAAAAACACTAATCTTAGGGTTTGTACCTTATTTAAAGGACTTAATATCCTCCCTTCAGCTCCCTTAACCCCCTTTGAGATCCAGTAAACCCTAGCTTGTGTGTATAAGGCCATTGGAGGGAGATTGAAGCTTTGAGAGGTGTTCTAGTGGAAGAAACATGAAGATCAAAAGGGTTTGCATCAAGAAAGTAGTGTAGATCCAGAATCTACTATAGTTTTGGGCACATCTTGAAGGTAGTGAGCTGTTACCTTTCCTTTGTTGCTTCTAGATATTTTCTTGAATGAGACTTGGGGCTATTTTGGTATGATTGAGATCCACTTCGGGTTTGGAGTCCAGATCTGAGGTTGCTACTTTAGATCTAGACTTTTATTCGTCCAGAAAGTCATAAAGCATCAGTTATTGAATTGTTGGTGAAGCCCTTTTGTCTAAAACCCAAGCCCTAGTGTGTTTTGGGCCCATATCTCTTTGGTTTCACGTAAAGTTTGCAACTTTATGTGAGGGATAGATTGTAGAAGGGTGGATCTACGGATTGGAGCCTCAGCATGGCTCGAAAAGCCTCTGAATGGATTGAGAACTGGAGAGACTCGGCGAGTCACATGGGTGTACTCGACGAGTTGTATGAACACGTGCAAGGACTCGACGAGTTGGAAGAACAACTCGGCGAGTCTGTTGAAGATTGCCTTGGACTCGGCGAGTCTGTTCTTCGACTCGGCGAGTCAGGTCGCAGAACCCCAACCTCTTTTGGTTAAAGCCTTGGATTAGTGAGTCGGTTGGCGACTCAATGAGTTGGACAGGATAGGACTTAGAGATCATTGGACTCGGTGAGTTAAGTTGTGTCATAAGATTTTTCTGGGTAAGGAACTTGGTGAGTCGACGGGGTGACTCGGCGAGTAGAGTCAACCAGGAAGGTTGACTTTGACTGAGGACTTTGACCTTGACCAAGAGTTGACCAGTTTGACTTCCAAGGGTACTTTGGTAATATTGGTATTTA
Source organism: Lactuca serriola (assembly GCF_051521515.1). NCBI lineage: Eukaryota > Viridiplantae > Streptophyta > Magnoliopsida > Asterales > Asteraceae > Lactuca > Lactuca serriola. The sequence goes on along the minus strand of NC_136412.1, from coordinate 173,868,039 downwards.
TGGAATTGGTTCTTTGGTAGTGTTCTGTGGCGGCGATCGTGTCGGAGGTCGGAGCAGCTTGGTCTTATCTTTTGAGTCGGCAATTTCAGGTGAGTTATCCTCACTATATCAATAGGGTCTAAGGCACCAAGTCTGGCCCTTTTAGCTGTTATCTTGGTTACAGTATGCTACATGTGGTTATGATCTATTAGATTGGTATCAGAATAGACAATATGTTGTTATGCTCATGTGATCCGTTAGGATTGGTATGTTAGTGACCTAGTTAAGTCGATGCCTTGGTCATGAGAGATTTCTATGACCGATGATCTGTGAGATAGTTATATCTGATATTTGTACTTGTACTGTTGATGTGCTTGTTGATCTGTTAGATCGGCGTCCTGGTAATTGGGACAGTATTTTGTTGGTGACCTGGTTCAGGCCGGTATCCTGGTATATAGGATGATGCTATGTTAGTAACCTGGTTTAGGTCGGTATCTTGGTATATAGTATGACGTTATGTTAGTGACTGGTTAGGTCGATATCCTGGTATATAGGATGATGCTATGTTAGTGAACTGGTTTAGGTCGGTATCCTGGTGTATAGGATGATGCTATGTTAGTGACCAGTTAGGTCGATATCCTGGTAAGGATGATGTTATGCTTTATGATCTGCTAGATCGATTTGTTTGCCTATGGACTGTTATGTGATTTCCTATTATATGTACACATGGTTATTTGCTTGATGTTTAGGTTGAGGCGGTCCTGCTTTGTACTGAAAGCAAACATACCCTACGAACGGTCCGGATAGATTATAGGCCCGTATGGCGGTCCATTCATACCGAAGGCTCGGATAGATCCAGATAGACTGAAGGCCCGATGCGGGCGGTCCAGTCGTACTGTAGACTCAGAAAGTGGACCAGCTGAACTGAAGGCCTGTTGAGGGCGGACCAGTCACGCTGCAGACTTAAGAGGCATGGTTGTTCTGTATTGTGATACAATATGTTATGATTATGGTTGTATGTGGTTGGTATTTTGGGGGTAACTCACTAAGCTTTCGGGCTTATAGTTCAGTGTATTGTTTCAGGTACTTCAGGAGATTCTGGCAATGCGAAGGCATCATCGTACCGCTCCTCATGTTTTATGATTCATGTGATATGGTTATGGGGGATACTCTGATGTTTAACCTATTTTGAAAATAAGATGTATGAACTTAATGGTTTTTTAATGAAATAAAATGCTTAAAATTGGCTCAAATTTTTGGTCATTACAAGTTGGTATCAGAGCCTTGGTTTGAGTGAATTGGAGGAACATTCGTGTGAATCCAGTCTCAAATCAAGGAGGGATTTACAAAATGGTTTTCAAAAGGTTTTCGAAATAAGTAAGGCGGATGCAGAGGGTACGATCAGCCAGAGCCAGAAAATAGACCCCAAAATACCACACAGTTTATTTGATTATGTGATATGTTAGAACAGCATGCTAGTACTAGGCTAGGGATCTTCAGGAATTGCATGATAGAATTGTCTTATTTCATGATGCCTATTAGCCTAGGGTTTTCCTTATATGAAATTGACATCCTTACTGTAGTTGTTTAGTGTATGCTTCACGGATGTGTATAATCAAGATCTTATAGCCTGAGAATGTTTGATTCTACCTTAGGGTAGAATTGGATATTCGAAAGTCTATCGGGTCCAGCGTTATGTGTGGCTAGTATACACTAATGTTGCAGGGTCGGTGGAAGTTTCATGGATTGGGTGGGTAGTGAGAGGCCGGGAGGCCAGATATGAGATGTTTAGCATTCCTCTAGGAGTGAGAATTTAATCGCTCGCTACATTTATGTATATTGTTAGGGCGTTGTGATGATACTTGAGACAAATATGGGTAGGTGTGGAAGTTAGTATGGGCCCGTACTACTGAAAGCACAAGACCCATACACGTGGCAAGGAAGTCACAACCCCTAGGGTTGGGTTTTGGAGTTGTTTCCCTATCATTATATAGGTTATTAGAGACCTTTTGGTGTATTTCTAGAATGGTGGTCACAAGACGTCTTGTGACCGGATCCAGGTTAGGATCGAGAGCTGGCAACCAGGATAAGCCAGCATTGTCAGGGGATCGTGTTAGGGAGATCCTCCGGGAAGAGACGATCGAGATTGTTCAGGGATAAATTCCGAAGATGATTGGGTCTTTCAAGACTGCCATGTTTGAGTATTTTGTCGAGCGTCATGCAGACATTGTTGAGACGATTTTTGCGGCAGCTTTGGCAGTTGTAACGATGGCAGGGAGAGGAGCTGGACGAGCTTTCCAGGACCAAGACATGTTATCGGTACATAATATGATGAGCAGAAGGATACAGTTATCTGGGAGCAGGAAGATGACCTATAATCGTTATATTTTTGCGGGTTGAGCGGGAGAGTCTAGCTTGTGGGTTTATAGATTTGAGGCTCGGGGGTTTACTCGAGGTCGGGTTATGGGTAGTGGGAACTCCGGAAAGGAGTGATGATTATGTTCAGCTGGGGTTTTGCAGCTGGAAGTGAAATGGTTGATTGATGAATTGGACCGTCGTTTTGTAGGGCAAGGATTGCACCCTCTCAGTTTCCGATCTCGAAGGAGTGAGCAGGCTTGTGACCCCAGAATCAGGTGTATTCCAGCTCGGGGTCAGTTGGTTACAGGAATAGGTAACATTATTTCAGCACCGGTGAGCTCAGGACGGTCGGCGTGGCATAAGTGTTGTGAGGTCCGGTTTTCCTTGGATATCTTATATCGGATGGAAAGAATTGATTGTGCGATCTATTGCACTTTGGGGACTATATACTATGTCTTGGGAGTGTTTTGTAGCCCGGTTTAGAGCAGAGGTTGTTTCAGCTGCTGCCGTTCAGCTGTGGGCATTTGAGTTAGTGAGTGAGTCAGGGTGTGAACCCTGAAGAGAATGATTTCTAAAGCCCGAAAGCGGGAAGCTTGTTTGGAACACCTTTGGAAAAGGGGTTTTATGTGGGAGGACTGCGGATGGAGTCCCACAAAAGGGTTATTCATCATTATCAGGATTCAGTGGCTAGCAACCATTAGTGGTTGACAGATTAAAAGCGCCAAGAGAAGTAACTCGTTGTCGAGGTATTAGTTGGAGCATCTATATGGTGGTCTTCAGGAAGTGAGTGTGGATTCATTCACGCATTAGTGGCTGTCGGTTTCACTGGGATTCAGGAAGTGATCATCTGATTCTTAGAAGTGTGTGATGAGTCGGGTCTAGCTAGCAAACGAACACTAGTAGGAAAGAGTTGGTTGTCATCGGATAAATCGTTGGGAAGTGAGGAGGATTGAGAATCCTCCAATCTTCATGTATTATGAAGGCTTAGTTGAATCTAAGTGGGGGAGTGCTACCCTGAGATGCTGAAGTGGAAAGGTTTTGAAGCGGGGATAAGTTTCACAACCCGACAGGGAGAATAGAGGCCCTATTTGCTGCTTAGTTGAGGGTTGTGTTGTTTGGGGGTCGGCAAAACTCCCCAACATAAGAGCACGTCTTCTGGATGCTTGATAGCAGAAGTTGAGTAACCATGTTGGGGTCCTAGTCAAAAATCGAGTTCAGTTCGAGTTTTCGGTCGAGGGTGTGCTCGACTCTGAGGGTTTTGGATTGATAGATTGAGGGTTTTGTTAAATGCCAGGGCTCAGCAGTGCATTCAGCACGGGAGTGCGGGTTATTTAGCGTGTATGGTATACACGCTGGCCAGGGAACAGACCTCGGATTTCCGAGAAGGTGAACAATTGACTAAAGGCCTGGTAGGGCGGTCCAGTCATGCTGAAGACTCTGTTTATGTTTGTAGATCTATGTTCGGGTGTTGAGTAGGCTGTTATGCATTAGCACTCAATAGGTCTGTTCCACGTTTTGGGCATGCTGCTAGAGTAGGCTAAGGACTCCGGTGTATCTTGGTTGATCGGAAGTTATTATTAGGGTTCGGACGGCGTTCAAAGAATCTTGGTGATCTCATCCGTTCGGAGTGTCTCCGAGGGTTCATCTTCTTGGATCGGGTAATACTCCAGTTGGGGACCGAGAATAGATCCAAATGGGTGTTTTAATTAAAATGTTGGATCCAGCGGTGTTGTTAGCCGAGAGTGTGGCATGATTGGAGCAAGTGATAGACAAGTGGGGCAGGGAACAAACCATGGTTTCAAGAAAGGTAGTTGGTCGATGTGAGGCTTGGGTTTAGGCCATGGAAAGGATTCCGGGAACGGAACTGGAGTTCGGAACCCCAAGAGGGCTAGAACAAACTGCATGGGAGAGAATCCTGGGAAGGATGGTTCAGGGTGACGTACGAAAGTTTTGAGCGGTTCGGATAGACTGAAGGCCGAAAGGCATACCAGTCAGGCCGAAGGCTCATGAAACGGTCCAGACATGCTGAAGGCCTGGGAGGGCGGTCCAAACATGCTGAAGGTTCTGAGAGTGGTCCAGATAGGCTGAAGGCCTGGTAAGGCAGTCCATTCATGCTGAAGACTCTGTATGTGTTAAGTGGATCTGTATGCGGAGAATGATTGGATATGTCGCCATGCAATAGTAATTGATATGGTCTGGCCACAAGTGTTGATCATGATGATGGAGTTGGGTGGAGGCTGTGCGTGAATCTTGTTGGTTATGTGATCAGATTCGGGGTATGTGGGAGTTCGAGAATAGCAGTTGCTCTACATGGATAGTGTAGAGTGGAGTTTAGCTCAGGGGCACTTATAGGTGCGGTAAAATTTGTTAAGTAGACTTCTTGGAAAGGAAATGTATGTAGCTCCGAAAGGAGTGTGAGTCCTCTGAAAGGAAGGCAGTAGAGTAAATGGATGATCGAAAGTGCTCCAGTTGATGGTGATAAGCACTGAAATTGTACCAGATGTGTGGAAGCACATAGGGCTTGGATGCCCATTGAGATTGTGGAACGATTAGCACTGACACGGAGTCAGGGGAGATCGGAAGTGATGCACGGGTAGATCCTTGGATCCAGAATTATGGTTGTGGTCATGAGTTATGTGGGTAGTGGTGTTTCATCCTAGGGATGGTTGGACCATCGTAGGCGTGCCTGGTCTTCCAGCCCGAGGCTGAGTGGGCCAGGTACGATGTGTATGAACGTTATGGCTGGATTTTCAGGAGGGTTGCTCGGAAGCTGTGAAATGTTCCATCATGTCAGCGCGGTAAGGGATTTGATCCAGGGAGGAAACAGGATGAGTTTCCATCAGTGCAAGTTAATAGAAGTGGGCCAGATGGGCGACAGATAGTGGTGTAATACTGGGTCAAGACCTGGTGGTTTAGAATGGTATCCAGTTTTCGCAGGTGGCGAATGAATGCGTAAGACGGAAGTAAGGTAGTGTCTTCTGGCGGCACTTAGTGATGAGTGTCGTTATCAGAAAAAGGAAGTCGGTGGCCGACTAGAAGTAGTTATCAGGACCCTGCAAGGGAAGAGATGGATTTTAGGGATTCGATAGCAGTGTTTGAAGCAATTTGGGTCGGTTTGAGATCAGTGGATGCATTGTGGGAATATCATCCGGAAGTTTGTGTTGCAGCAGGCTTCGAGGACGAAGCCTAATTTAAGTGGGGGAGAGTTGTAACATCCTAAATTTCAGAAGTACGATTTAAGAGTTTAAAGTGTAATTTCGAAGAAGGGACTCGACGAGTAGGTACGCTTACTCGTCGAGTCGGAGCGGGTTTGGGTCGCGAATTAAGTGACCAACTCGCCGAGTCGAAAGCTGGACTCGACGAGCTGGTGTTGGGATGAGAAAAACACTAATCTTTGGGTTTGCACCCTATTTAAAGGACTTAATGTCCTCCCTTCAACTCCCTTAGCCCCCTTTGAGATCCAGTAAACCCTAGCTCGTGGGTATAACGCCATTGGAGGGAGATTGAAGCTTTGATAGGTGTTCTAGTGGAAGAAACTTGAAGATCAAAAGGGTTTGCATCAAGAAAGTAGTGTAGATCCAGAATCTACTACAGTTTTAGGCACATCTAGGAGGTAATGAGCTATTACCTTTCCTTTGTTGCTTCTAGATTTATTCTTGAATGAGATTTGGGGCCATTTTGGTATGATTGAGATCCACTTCAGGTTTGGAGTCCAGATCTGAGGTTGCTACTTCAGATCTAGACTTGTATTGGTCCAGAAAGTCATAAAGCATCAGTTATTGAATTGTTAGTGAAGCCCTTTTGTCTAAAATCCAATCCCTAGTGTGTTTTGGGCCCATATCTCTTTGGTTTCACGTAAAGTTTGCAACTTTATATGAGGGGTAGATTGTAGAAGGGTGGATCTACGGATTGGAGCCTCAGCATGGCTCAAAAAGCCTCTGAATGGATTGAGAACTGGAGAGAATCGGCGAGTCACATGGGTGTACTCGAAGAGTTGTATGAACACGTGCAAGGACTCGACGAGTTGGAAGAACAACTCGGCGAGTCTGTTGAAGATTGCCTTGGACTCGGCGAGTCTGTTCTTTGACTCGGCGAGTCAGGTCGCAGAACCCCAACCTCTTTTAGTTAAAGCCTTGGATTAGTGAGTCGGTTGGCGACTCAGTGAGTTGGACAGGATAGGACTTAGAGATCATTGGACTCGGCGAGTCTTGGGGCTACTCGGTGAGTTAAGTTGTGTCATAAGAGTTTTCTAGGTAAGGGAACTCGGTGAGTCGACGGGGTAACTCGGCGAGTAGAGTCAACCAGGAAGGTTGACTTTGACTGAGGACTTTGACCTTGACCAAGAGTTGACCAGTTTGACTTCCAAGGGTACTTTGGTAATATTGGTATTTATGGAATTGGTTCTTTGGTAGTGTTCAGTGGCGGCGATCGTGTCGGAGATCAGAGCAGCTTGGTCTTATCTTTTCAGTCAGCAATTTCAGGTGAGTTATCCTCACTATATCAATAGGGTCTAAGGCACCAAGGACGGAACTTTTAGTTGTTATCTTGGTTACAGTATGCTACATGTGGTTATGATCTGTTAGATTGGTATTAGAATAGACAGTATGTTGTTATGCTCAAGTGATCCATTAGGATTGGTATGTTAGTGACCTAGTTAAGTCGATTCCTTCGTCATGAGAGATTGCTATGATCAATGATCTGTGAGATAGTTATATCTGATATTTGTACTTGTACTATTGATGTGCTTATTGATCTGTTAGATCGGCGTCCTGGTAATTAGGACAGTATTATGTAAGTAACCTGGTTTAGGCCGGTATCCTGGTATATAGGATGATGCTATGTTACTGACCTAGTTTAGGTCGGTATCCTGGTATATAGGATGATGATATGTTAGTGACCAGTTAGGTCGATATCCTGGTATATAGGATGATGCTATGTTAGTGACCTGGTTTAGGTCGATATCCTGGTATATAGGATGATGCTATGTTAGTGACTGGTTAAGTCGATATCCTGGTAAGGATGATGCTATGCTTTATGATCTGCTAGATTGATTTGTTTTCCTATGGACTATTATGTGATTTCCTGTTATATGTACACATGGTTATTTGCTTGATGTTTGGGTTGAGGCGGCCCTGCTTTGTGCTGAAGGCCAACATACCCTACGAGCGGTCCGGATAGATTGTAGGCCCATATGGAGGTCCAGTCACACCGAAGGCCTGGATAGATCCAGATAGACTGAAGGCCCGGTGCGGGCGGTCTAGTCCTACTGTAGACTCAGAGAGTGGACCAGGTGAACTGAAGTCCTGTTGAGGGCGAACCAGTCATGCTACAGACTTGAGAGGCATGGTTATTCTGTATTGTGATAGAATATGTTATGATTATGGTTGTATGTGGTTGGTATTTTGGGGGTAACTCACTAAGCTTTCGGGCTTATAGTTCAGTGTATTGTTTCATGTACTTCAGGAGATTGTGGCAAGGCGAATGCGTGATCGTACCGCTCCTCATGTTTTATGATTCATGTGATATGGTTCTGGGGGATACTCTGATGTTTAAACTATTTTGAAAATAAGATGTATGAACTTAATGGTTTTTGAATGAAATAAAATGTTTAAAATTGGCTCAAATTTTTGGTCGTTACAGCCTCTCTTTCTTATGGAACATTTGAGCAAGATCCAAGTTCATCTCATAGGGCCAGTAGTCCTCATAGGACTTTTGAAGATCATGTGTCATGGTTACCATCATAATGCAAGCAACCTCGGTGACGTCATCAACGTGTTAGTGTATTCAACCAATTCCTCAAGAGCAGTAGTTTCTTTATCATTTTTTAGGACTAGAGTGTCAAGAACATACTCTGTGTTTTCATAATGCCATGTCATCTTCAAATTATGCATCTAGTATAGGTAGTTTGGACCAATAAGCTTGTCATTTAAGAAGATCGACAAAATAGTGAAGTTATGAGTGAGTGGAGGAGGATGCGGAAGATCACCAATTCTAGACATCAAAAATAAGAGATAAGATTTTAGCTAGTTGATTCGGTCCTTAATATTTTAACCCAAATTAATATTCAAGGCTAGGATCCAAAAATACAATTTGAAATTAAAAAGATGAATGTTGTAATCTAATTGTGAATTTATTTTAGGTAGGTAAAACACTTTACCAATTTCAATCTAATATGAAATTCCTAGAACTTTTGATACTTATTGAACTATTCAATGGCATGTTTAATCTCATATTATGCTCTTCGATTTGTGATTGGGTTGCCTAGAATCACAAACAAGATGTGAATAACCATGCAAACCCGTATGACATCCTCAAGGTTGTCTATGGTCTCATATTGATGTATCGGTTAACCACACTCACTCCATCAACAAACATAAATATTGAGTATGTACCGTAATGTCATATTTGTAGTCCCACACTAGTGTGTAGGTTAACCATGCACTCTCCACTAAAAACTTGCAAAAAAATTATGTGTGTTTTCATGGATTAGCATACAAGTTCACATTTTTCCTAAACTAAATAGAGTGAGATTTTATAAAAGGTTCTAGTACTTTTACATTATACTTTAAAGTGATTATATCCTATCAAACCCTATCGGCTAGCAACACTCCACCACATAAAGAAGCGGTGGGTGAAAATGACAATCATTCAACGATCATTTTATAGGTCATTTCCTTACACATCTCTTATAGTGTGGTTTCGTGAATGAGGCATACTCTTGATTTGACTGAATTTTAGTTATACATATAGTATTATACTTTTATACATATGTATATGGTGTATTTTATAACTTTTTCAAAACATTAAGGTTTAAATTTAATTAACTAAATTAACATTTAATTAATCAATCTTTTAAACCAATTATGAATTTAATATTCATATTTTAATTATACAATTAATTAAATATATTAAATTCCATTTTAAGGATAATTCAATTCCATTTAATGATCTTACAGTCAAATATTTAGTTTCCTTTTATATTTATTTCCTCAAAATTCAGTTTAGGTTTTATCTAGCATTAAAGATCAGTTTTAATCAGATAAAATAACTAACAATCACTAACAATTACCCTACAACTCGAATTAGGTTAGTAAATACTAAATCCCTAAATTAGTCAAAAGTGCATTGCGTGTAACCCTAGGCGCATTGAGCTTTGCGACTAACAAGTTTCTTTTTATCATTTTCAAATTTCATCTTCATATACTAATAATTGAACAAGCATGACTCTGATACCACTATTGGGGTTTTTAGGTTACAATAACATTGTACATGCGAAATTTCACACAACAGTTTTGGGACATGCAACCTAAAAAAGTTCTATGGCTGTTTACTATTAATAACAACATACTTTATGAAGCAAAACTAACACTCTATGATAATTGAAATAATGAGTAGGAAACATACCCTTGCTTAAATTGAATTAAGCTAATCAAATTCTTGAAGTATCCTTGCAAAACCTAGCTCCAAGGTGCAAGTTGTAGGCTTGAATCAACGTTGGAGATGTAATAAACAATGCCTAAAAAAATGAAGTTTGTAGAAGATCGAGGAGTCGACTACTTCTCTAAATCCATTGGTTCTAGATCTAATTTATACCTTTTTTCTTTATCTCCTATTTCTTATTCGTGATTTGCCTATTTGTATGAGTTGGGGTTCCATCTAAGATTGCCATTCTTGTATTTCTAATTTCGAGTTATAATTCTCCTATTCTTTTTATCAGTGTTCTGATTCGATTTGAGTTTAATTGTTCAAGTTGGATACATGGAGTTCTTCAGTACAAAGCCATCAGTTAAAGATGTGATTATATGTTCTATTTTTTATTTTTGATTCCCAATTTGTTCGAAATGTATTAGTTAATTTTCAGAATGTGCATCTTTGATTTCATATTTATTTGTTTGATTATAGTAGTTTTCTTCAAGAGGTTCGATTTTTTGATTTCTTGTGGTTTGCTTTAAGATTAGGTATGTAAGAGTCTGAATATGTTCAGAATATTTTAGTTCGAAATAAGGAGTTCATAGTTCTGATTTCTCCTATTAAGTTTGAAATCAGTAGTTGCTTGAGGTATGATTTTTTTGGTTTGATTAGGTATAATTTATTTGGTTTTATGTTCTAGAGTTTATTTATGGATTTTTATGGTCTGTTTATGTGAATTAGGACGTATACTTTACTTTTGAGTTATGAACTTTTGATTATTTTGAATATCTCAAGACAGCAGCTAGGAGTTGTAGGTATATATTTTCCATTGTTATTTGTTGATATAAGATATAGTTTGTTTTAAATGGATCTTTATTTATGATTCTTTGATTCGTTTTCTAGATCACTTTACATATTGAAAATCGGAAAAAAAAAAAAAAAAAAAAAAAAAAAAAAACACTTTTGCCTTTTTTTTGGTTTTGAAACATCAGGGGTAAATTAGGAAACTTGTTAAAATTATATGATCTAAATATCATGAACTTTAGTTTTTGTTTTTCTGGTTTTTAGAGAGAAGGGCTAAATTAGGAAAAATTGTTACTGTAGTTTTACTACTTCATGTTTGTAGTAGAGTGTATTTTATTTTTCCTAATACTGAAAAAAAAAACTCATATCTTTGTCTACATTTTTGTTCTTTAATTTTATATCATCAACATATCTATTCACTTTTCTTTACATTTTTACAGTAAGTGAATGAAAAAACAAAGTGGGACAAATGGGTTATGAAGCAATGTGTAATGTTGTAAGAAAATGCATTGTCACCCTTGAAGAAGGAAGAATTGTTGAAAACAAATTATATGTTGTTGAAGACGTTGTTTTGTGATTTATATATGTTTTTTTATTTGTAGTTATAAGGATTTTGTTTTACAAGATTTGTATATATTATAGCACACTCATTTTGTGTAAATATAAGGGCACTATTTTGTTACCTTGGCCCGGGCATAAAAAACCAATGGACTGCTAATGGGGTATGGCAACAACCCACGTAATACCATGCCAGCCAACGAACCTAGCCTAGTATATACATAAAAACGATATCGAGCACATATAGCAAGAATCACCCTACTCCCGTACACAACCTATGAATCATCCCTAAGAAACACGAAAAAGGCAAACCTGCTTTATTAATAAAGAGTCTTACCCTTGCGACCTAAAGACCAGTGCAAAACCCATAAGAAGAGACCATGAACTAGTTCGATCACTAACTATAAAGCAAGGTTCCACCCAATCCAAGTGAGGAAAGCATACCCTTTGGAATTCTATCTAACCCATTGTGACAACCCGAAATTTCCATTCTGAACAAACCATATCAAGCCAATAGAAGTTAGAACAGTTTCAGTGAAATTCCAGACTCCGAGTATAAGTTTGGAAGTTTTTCAGGATTTACACTTAAAGAGATATCAGTAGAGTGGATGCACTAGGGTTTTGTGCAACACTGTTATTCCAATACTCAAAGATATTAGAGTTCATTCCGGAAATAAAAATATTTTCTGCCAAAAATATCTCAGGACTATAAATAGAATTCTGAACCAAATTGGTTCATTAGTTACATTTCCAACTAGAGAAAAGCCATTTTCTCTCTCACGGATCTTCGGGTTTTTATCCCAAATCGTGAGTACACTTATCTAGTTGTCTTATAATGCTTATTATGTGCTTAATAACTTAGACTACATATCAAATCTGTGAGATTCGGGAGTTTACCGCCCAAGAATGTTCTTGGAGGGTAAACTCCAAAATGAGGTTTAAATGCTACCTAGTCTTTTCCCCATGATAAGTAACAAACTTAGGCTTATTTATAAGTGTATTTAGGACTAGAAAAAAATCCAAAACCCCAAGATTTGGGATTTTACCGCCCAAGAACACTTGGGGAGTAAACTCCATTTTAAGGGCCAAAAGAGTCCCAATGCTCCTCAAAGCCTCGGATCTCAAACTAGAAGCCTACATTACATGTTTAGACCACCAAAACAATTAAGATTCAAGGGAGAAAGAGAGTTCACGGCCCAAAAGGTTCTAGGGCCGTGAAGTCCAATAAATGGTGCCATAATTCCTCCTAAAGCCTTAAACAATTGCCTAGAACATATCCTATGTGAGTATGGGACTTGAAAACACCATAAACACCCTCCCAAGGGAGTTTACGGCCATAAACTCCAAGGGAATATGGTCCTAGGGTCGTAAACTCCTAAAAGGATTTATATTATGCCCTAAACTCTTCCATAGACCAAGCCATTAAGTAGAAATGCTTATTAGGGCCTTATAGAGCATCAAACATCAAATGGACACATAAGTATGAGTTCACGGACGTAAACTCATGAGTTCACGGCTGTAAACTAATTTGGTAGTGTTGTTAGGGTCGTGAACTCCCTTATGGAGTTTTCCTGGAGCCCCACACACAATAGCTTCCCTTACAAACACTTAGATGCAATCCTAGAGGCTAATAACACTTGATAAAGGTGTTTAGCATGTCCTAGGGTGTCTTGACTTGTTTATTAGTTGTTTATAGACTAATTTGTTACATATATGTGAAATTATATGTTAACTAGGATCATAAGTGTGTTCAAGACTTCACTTGACACCTAGCAGTCCTACCTCTTCAGTTCATCCGTATCACCCACAACAGGTGAGTTCATACCCCTTAATCAATGTTTTAACTATTTTTAAATGTTTTATGGGGGGATACAAGTAGAATCATGCTACTTATTATATCAATCACATGTGATTAATAAGCAGCATTTAAATGATTTACTACTCATTAGCCGTTTTACCAAACAGTTTCCTTCAAATAATTTTCATAAACATTTTATATGTTTTAAAACTCCTTATTACACTGTACATTTTACTCTGTATGTTTTATTTCAAACTTATTTATAATTGTGATTCAAACAAATGTTTCCTTATACTAAATTGTTTTATCAAACCCATGCCTTCAAACCGTTTTATAGATTGACATCAAGTCGATCTTTTCTTAAGATAATAATTATGTTCAAAGGTTTTACAAAACTTATTTATGCTTTTATATTATAAATTGCATGCCTCTATATGTATAGTCATATAAGAAATGTTTAAAAGACTTAGGAAGGCTATCCACCCTATTTCCTTTTCGCACTTGAGATGTGGTCTGGTGGGATATCGGGTACTCGTCCGAAGTTCGTTTAAATATTAGTTATATAACATATGTACATATATAGTCATAAAGGTCCTTCCAGTTCATCCAATGCCCTTGGGTAGCAAGGGTATACATCCATGTTCATACTTACCAGTTAGATTACTAGTAAACTACCATATGGGTAGTTTAGGAAGATACTAGAACTATTACTAGAACGCGATATCATACTATGAGTCAGTTCATTCATGAGTCAATACTTACTACTAGAAGAACATATACAACTATACTAGAGAAGAACATATACAGCTATACTAGAGAAGAACATATACAACTATACTAGAAAGAGAACATATACAACGATACTAGAACGATTACATTACTATACTTGCTAGGTATAGAGCACGTACATTACAGCTAGAACATTACAGTACATTACTATACAATTACATAATTATGTTTACATAGAGATTTTGTTATAAGCATGCCTATATTTGTATAGCTATATAAGTAATGTTTAAAAGACTTAGGAAGGCTATCCACCCTATTTCCTTTTCGCGCTTGAGATGTGGTCTGGTGGGATATCGGGTACCGTCCGAAGGTCGTTTAAACATTAGTTATATATCATGTATACATATATGGACATAATAGTTCCTTTCAGTCAGTTCAGTGCCTTTGGGTAGCAAAGGCATACGTTCATATACTTTTACATGATTACGCTTACATAAGTACAATTACATGATCACACTTACATGAGTATGCTTACATATACATAGAATAGACGTCACTAGGTGCTATAGCATGGAACCAGTTCAGGATCTAACTATACCGATGAATCACAACACAATTATGATCGTTATATCGAGTATACATGATCATAGTAATGTGGATGCTCATGGCTTGCATACATGCAGGGATCGTGGGTAGATCCCAAAATCCCTTTGATGGGGGAGCGTATAGTTTGGGATCTAGACATCACATTATACCTTATCCCTCAAATAAGGCAGTTGAGTACCGATGTAGTTATTTATATCAAATACTACAGTACTTAGAAGAATTACCCTAGACTTTAGGTAATTGGTACGGTTGTAGTTCAACGCTACATCATAATACTATTTCTTTTTCCCATTACATTCACTTCGTGAATATTTACACGACGCACGGTAATGTAGAAACTATCTTTTTGATTAACGGTAGTCAGGCTTGGGAAAATACACACTCTTACAAGAGACACACACAGACACTAGATGCCTTGGTAGAAGGCTACATAGAGATCAGTTAAGTCTTGGTAGAAGACTCCATGTTATAATAGTAGGAATCATAGGGATTTCTAGGGTTTTTCAAACGTTTACAGTTGTTTTACAAACATTTCCATACTTACAGTTCATCTAAATTTTTCCATACTTACAATTCATTTACAAACAATTTCTTACATACAAATTAAGACACTAAAATACTTATGATCTCACCAGCTTCAAAGCTGATACTCGCTTTCAAAATTACTATTATCCTCAGGTCATCATAGACAGGTACCGATGCAAGGATTAGGGAAGATGGAGCTCGTTGAAGACTCATCTTTTATTTTGATTTATGCTTTAGTGTTTATCAAAATTTGACAGAACGCACTTGTATAATAATTATATTATTAATGCAATGGATGATGTTGTTGCTTGTTTACTACTTTTCATTGTTGTGATACTGTACATGACGTACTCCGCCCCAGAACGTTTCTTCCATTCTTGGTTTTGGGGTGTGACACCCATCTCCATGCCCTAAATATGACACCTAACTTAGGCATAAAAAAGCAATATCGGGGTTCCACCCATGGTATGGCTTTCTAACCTACCTTTGTAAAATTTTTGCAATGTGTTTCCAAGACTACTCATTGGAAGAAGTCCGCAATGGGATAGCCATACATGCATCTAGGATTCCACGTAGTAACATTGGTGCCATCCGTATATAACCATGCAAGAAAATCAACAAACAAGTCGTCCCACTAATGATACGCCTTTTAACCCAATCAACTTAATCCCTACTTTTACACCAACAATAACAATGGTTCCAGTCATCGATCCAACACACACCACTTCTTGCTTAACCAAATGAACACCATGAGATGGACGCTAACGAGCAAACAACATGAAAAGCCAAAAAAATCTAGGCAAGCAACCTCGGCCACGATGGAAGTTGTCAGTGGTTCAAGTGCAACATGAGGAAATACATCTAGAGGACCCACAAGACCTACCACAAAACATAACGATGCCACGATCCTAGAATTGTCGTCATTACTGCAACAACACCTTACGAATACCATGACAAATCACCAAAACATGCAACCATACATGTCACTACCGCTACCATTCCCATATGCACATTACTAATCATATTGGTTACCTCAATATCAGCAAACATACAACCTGCAACCCACTCCAGAAGGACAACCAGTGCCTCAAAAAAAACAAGCCACACAACTTGTGCACAATAAACAAAACGATGCAAATGGAGACGCAAACACTATGACAGGTCCTAAGTTCAGATAATTCACCGTTAGTAAGAAGTATAAGGGAATACCAACTACCAGCGGGAGTAAATATACCATAGATCACAAAATACGACAGAACATGAGATTTAGATGACTATATAGAAAATTATAGATGGATAATGGACGCCTACTACCTAGATGAAAATTATTGGTGTATTTTCTTCCCAGCCACCTTATCCGGAGCAGCCCGGTTATGGTATAAAAATTTGTCGGCAGAAAGCATACACAATTTCAACCAACTGTGATAAGAGTTTATGGAACATTTTGTACAAAAAAGGTGGTGCAAGATAGATGCATAAACCATCCTGGATGCTGACAACGGGAGGACAAATCTCTAAGTTCTTTCGTATGCCGATTCAGTAAAGCCACACTTAATATGCCAGAGAAAGCAGATAACATGGTAATGGCCGCTTTCACATTCGGCTTGCATCCTGGGACTTTGTTTAAATAATTAGTTAGAAAACAACCATCCTCCAGAATAGAAATGATGGAAAGAGTCCATCGGTACATGAACCAGGAAGACGTAGCATCTGAAAAATTCAAAACCGACCAGGGCAAAAAAGCAACCCAAGCACCTTATGCTAGAGGAAATGCATTAGAAAATGCAAAACACCAAATCGTGAAATAAACTTGCTTCAACCGCTTCTCACATCCGAACTGCAACACGCCAACGTCTCGACATGGCCCTCGAAACGATGTAGTTGCAACAAGTGAGAGCTGAAAGAACACAAGAAACAAGAACGGATAAAAGATACTGAACAAAGATCAAAGGAGATATTACGAGTTTCATGAGTCCACAAAGCATGACACCATTGAATGCACCATTTTACAACATGAACTAGAGAACAAGATGCAGGTAGGACAACTCATTGATATGATCAAGAGACTTTGATCAAAGTACTTAGAAAGCATTGCACCAAAAGAGTTGAAGGTAACGAACACAAGAAAAAAATGAGATATTCATGATAGGAGATGCTGATTGATAGGAGCTAACCAGTGACTCGGAAAATTGCACTTCACGTTTGACGAGTGGGATTAGAGTCATGACCATCACAGAGGAGACAAACCGATTATAATTGGCTGATAAATGGGAAGAAGATATGTAAGTGATATTTATGTCAATAGTGGAAGTTCTACAAATGTTATGTACAAGAACATCTTCAAACAATTACTTGGGTACGTGCAAGTGAAAGTGGAACCATCGGAGAATCACCTAATAAGCTTCGTCAGCCACAACGTATGGATAGAGGGAACAATCACACTACCACTAACCCTTATCAATTATCACAATATGTAACACCTGGTTCCAGGTATGCATCTAAGTTAAGTTAATTTTATAATTTTTACCCTTGGACTGGACGAGTTGAAGGCCCAACTCATTGAGTAAGAACGAATCCAGGTCGGGGACTAAGATGCCTACTCGACGATTCGGAAAAACTGACTCGGCGAGTAGGCGTTGTTTGATGGAACCCTAATTGCAAGGGTTTGCCTCGCTATTTAAAGAACATAACGCCCCTGTGGCCTCCCTTATCACTCCTTCGACGTCCAGAAAGCCCTAAACCGCCACCCTGGAACTTTGTAAGTATTTGAGTGTCACTTCTTAAGTTATCTTGTGTGTTTGAAGTTGGGTGAAGAAGAGGAAGAGAGAGGATTCAAGAGGTGATTTCAGATCCATAATCAACACCATCTTCTCCTCATTTTTTGGTAATAAAGCATCGCACTTGACTTATGATTTCCTAGACCTTCTTATGGTTATTTTGGGCTTTGAAGCTTGATTCTTGGGATTTGGATGTCCCAAGTTGATACACCTTCAGATCTGGACTTTGAAGGGTCCTCATGGCATAAAGGTACCATCTTTATGGCCATAAGAACCCCCCCCCCATGCATGCTATTAACCCCCATTTTGACCCTTTAAGCTCAAATGTTTCATGCAAGCACGTAAAGTTTATGACTTTACGTGATATATTGGCCTTAGGAGCCAAGATCTACCTTTTGGTTAAGTTTTGCACATCAAAAATCGACTTATGGGCTTGGTCATTCGTAGACTCGACGAGTCAGTTTTGGCGACTCGGCGAGTCATGGGTTGATTCCCTAAATCAGTTCAGGGTTCAAAGGAACCCAGTTGAGTTTTAGAATATATTAGATGAGTCCAGAGGAGTGACTCAACATATTAGGACATAGCCATGGCCTGGAAACCATGGGAATCGGCAAGTGGAATAACACACTCGGCAAGTCCAAGGTAATCTCCCAACCCATGAAGATAGACTCGACGAGTTGTTCATACAACTCGGCAAGTCACAAACTGGACATGTTTATATGATAAAGATAGACTCAACGAGTTGTTCATAAAACTCGGCGAGTCGGTTAAAGGTTGTCCCAATATCATGAATAAAGGAGAACTCGTCGAGCTCTTGCTAAACTCGGCGAGCAGGATCGGGTTGAGGACAAATGAAGGACTAGGGGACTCGACGAGTTAGGTTAACCGGAAGTTGACTTTGACCAGGATGTTGACTCTAGCTAGGGGTAAAATGGTCATTTTACCCTGACAATAGTTATCAGTGTTTTGACAAAGTGTCATTGTGGAAATTATAGTCGGGGAGTCGTCGGAGCAACAGTCAGACATTTCCTGCTCAGTATTTCAGCAGTCAGCTACACGAGGTGAGTTTCCTTCCAGTAGGAGCGGGTCTACGGCCACAATGTTGGCCCGTTTAGATGATAGTAGTTTCGGACTTGGGTCCGATGCCAGGGGTAGTCCCGAGAAGTAGTTTGTATGCTTGATGTCTTTGTGATTCATGCATGTATATGTGATTATGTTATATGTTACGATCATGTTTATGCTATGTTTAGTTTATTCTGGACTTCGGTCTGATGCAGCAGGCAAGGCCCTAGTTATTCCAGACTTCGGTCTGATGCAGTAGGTGAGGCCCTAGTTATTCCGGACTTCGGTCCGATGCAGTGGGCGAGGCCCTAATTAGTCTTGACTACGGACCGATGTAGTGGGCAAGGCCCTAGTTATTCCGAACTTCGGTCTGATGCAGTAGGCAAGGCCCTAGTTAGTCCAGATTTCGGTCTGATGCAGCAGGCAAGGCCCTAGTTATTCCGGACATCGGTCCGATGCAGAGGGTGAGGCCCTAGTTAGTCCGAACTTTGGTCTGATGTAGTGGGCAAGGCCCAGTATTTGCTTTATATATTATTGTATGGTATGTGGTAGTTTGGGGGAGCTCACTAAGCTTCGTGCTTACAGTTTTCAGTTTTGGTTTTAGGTACTTCCACTAGGAAAGGGAAGGGATCGGGATGATCGCATGGCACACACCACATTCTTCAGCCTGGGAGTTTTACTCGGATATTTTGATATGACATTTGGCATGAGATTTGATATGTGATAGATATTGTGAGAATTTGAAACTCATAGTTTATGATTTTATACTTTGGTAATGAAATGATGGTTTTATTGATGTTTTAAAAACGAAAATTTTGGGTTGTATTTTTGGGATGTTTCAAGTTGGTATCAGAGCCTTGGTTTGAGGGATCCGGGCACACTCTCGGGTGTGTCTGAACTTAAACTAAGGGATGTGTATGAAATTTTTTAAAAAGGAATATCATTTTTTTAAAAGAAAAGGGGTTTTAAGAAAAAGCCAAAAAGAATTTTTGTTTTTGAAAGAAAAGAACTTTGAAAAGAGAAAAGAATGTGGTGCATGCAATCAACCGAGCTCAAGTAAGTACTCCCAAATTACACATACAAGTTTATGCTATGTTTGATTGTCAGCTTATTTAGAACAACATGCTAGATTAGGACTAAGGATCTAGGAAGGATGCCTTATGTGCCTGTTATATGTGTTCCGGCTCTATGAGGACTACATGCTAGTACAAAATTGTCAGTAAGATAGCCAGTATAGTATATGTTTGATTATGTGTACTTGATGCTCGAATGTTGCTTGCTTTGTGCTTTTAGGAGTCTTAGTTACCTCTTACTAACCAGTAAATGAATATGTTACGTTACATATTGTGAAGATTAAATAATTTCAGAAGGTTAGGTCCAGCTCTATTACGCAACTCTTGTTTGAGTCCAACCGTTGTAGAATAGGATCTTTCATTCGAAGAATTATCTAGTCTTAATGATATGTAATAGTGTTCATGAGCTAGTTAGGGGGAGGTAGCCGGGACTTCTTGTGCAGCTGATAGCGGAGAGTGGGTTGGCGATTACCCTAGGACAAGCCTAGGATAAGAGTAGCAGAGAGCAGTAGTAGTAGAAGGGACTTGGTGGAGTCAAGGCAGTTCTTGAGGAGAGTACGGATAGATGTGGAAGGTAGTATGGACCCGTACTATTGAAAGCAGAGGATCCGTACTCGAATCAAGGAAGGCTGAGACAAGACCAGGGAACTCGTAGTAGATATGATCCCTCGAGTTATAATTGTATTCTGAGATTGGTCATTATGTGTTTTCAGAATGGTGGCTCTACGCCCTAGACCAGCAGTTGGCAGTTCAGGTGAGGGATCAGGTTCAGGCTCGGGGGCCGAGCAGCTAGATGAGCAGACTAGGGAGTTCCTTTCCTCAGATATCACACATACTAATCTCGGGCAGACTTCTGTGATCTTTGGTTCGATCAAGGAGGGTATATTGGAGCTTATGGATGAGAGGTTGAGTGTGTTCCGTGCTGAGGTGGCGGCCATGATGGGGTCGCGCACGCTCGCCTTCAGGGAGTTCAGAGCATGTGGAGCTCTCAATTACCATTGGGCCCGAGACCCTATTTCTAATACTAGGTGGTTGGCAGATGTTGCCAATGCATTCCGCACCAGCAGATGTCCCGAGGGGGACAAGGTCAGATTGGCATCCAGTCTTCTGAAGGACAGGGCACGAGACTGGTGGGAGGAGGTCGGGAGAGCCATTAGCGACGACGCAGTTTTGGATGCGATGACCTGGGGTGATTTCACGACCAGGTTCAGGGCCGAGTTCGCACCAGTCATTAAGGTGCAACAACTTGTTAGGGAGTTTCAAGACCTTCAGCAGACGACAAAGACTGTGGCGGAGATTATCGCCAAGTTTAGGGAGAGGTCCCTTCTTGTTTTGCAGTATGCCGCGGATGAGGAGACGAAGAAGGCCTAATATCATGAGATGTTGCAGAGTGATATTTGCCAGTTTGTGAGCTGATCCGGCTGTAAAACGCTAGAGGATATGATAGCTCATGCTTGGGAGAAGGAGATCGATCTAGAGATGGAGAGAAAGAGGAAGTTGGAGTTCATGTCTGGCGCAGCGAGTTCGGGCAAAAAGCCCAAGGTGTCTGATCATAGGTCTAGAGGTCAGCAGAGCCACGGTCAGTGTGGCAAGTGTGGTAGGTTGCACGATGGGGTGTGCAAGGTGGGGAGTTCCGGCTGCTACAAGTGTGGTCGGACCGGGCACATGAGTAAGGATTGTAACGCTACTACCATTGCGACCCCCATCCCAACATCTGATCTGATTTGCTTTCATTACAATCAGAGGGGACACAGAAGGTCCCAGGGTCCGAGTTTAGCATCAGCGGGACGGGTGGTGGCACCCACTCCTACTACCCTGAAGATTACAGACGGCCGAAAGGGTCGGGCCGAGACGCTAGTGGCGAAGAGCAGAGCATTCCAGTTGACAGCTGAGGAGGCTCGGACGACTCCTGATGTGGTTACGGGTATGTATCTTCTCCATCATATTTTTATTATTATTATTTATTGCTTATGGTTATGTGTTTGTCTATAGGATCATTCCTAATGAACGACATCTCAGTTTTAGTATTGTTTGATTCGGGGGCCACCCGATCTTTTGTGTCGTTCGCGCTTAGCAAGCGATTTAGCAGAGCTCCGGGAAGCTGGATTGCCCACTTGATGTGGAGATAGCTGATGACAGGACTGTCAGAGTCGCGAGGGTTCATAAGGGTTGTAAGTTGCGGTTATTTGATGAGCAGTTCTTTGTAGACTTAGTTCCTATTCCCCTGCGAGGGAATAAGGTTGTAGTAGGTATGGATTGGCTGAGCCCCAATGGAGCAGTGATTGATTGCGAGCTGCAGTTAACGAGGGTTCGCACTCCTAGCGGGGGAGAGTTAGTGATTCAGGGCGAGGGGACACAACGCGGACTGATTCTTTGTTCAGCAGCGAGAGCGAGGCGCTACTTTCATCAGGGTTGCGCAGGGTACATCGCCTATGTTATGGATACCCGGGATAAGGGCAAGGCGACGGTTGATGATGTACCGGTGGTACGAGAGTACACGGACATATTCCCGGAGGATTTGCCTGGGATACTTCCTGAGAGACAAGTTGAGTTCCGGATTGACCTGGTCCCTGGTGCGGCTCCGATAGCCAGGGCACCATACCGGTTGGCTCCTCCAAAGATGCAGGAGTTGTCTACACAGCTGCAGGAGCTGCTAGACAAAGGTTTTATTAGACCAAGCAGTTCACCTTAGGGAGCCCCGATCCTATTTGTGAAAAAGAAGGACGGGTCGCATCGCATGTGTATAGACTACCTGGAGCTGAATAAGGTAACGGTGAAGAACCGTTACCCACTCCCGAGGACAGATGATTTGTTTGACCAACTTCAGGGAGCATCTTGGTTTTCCAAGATTGATTTACGGTCAGGATATCACCAGATGCGGGTCCGAGATGAGGATGTGCAGAAGACCCATTTTAGGACCCGCTATGGTCATTATGAGTTTGTGGTGATGCCGTTTGGGCTCTACCAGAGGGGGTATATGGTTTCGTAGTATATTGTGATGCTTCAATCATAGGACTGGGAGCAGTGTTGATGCAACAAGGTCACATGATAGCTTATGCTTCGAGGCAATTGAAGCCTCACGAGGCTAACTATCCGACTCATGAATTAGAGATGGGGGCGGTGGTTTTCGCCCTCAAGATTTGGCAACACTACCTCTATGGGGTCCGGTGTACTATCTACATGGATCACAAGAGTTTGAGGTACCTCATGGATCAGCCCAATCTGAATATGTGGCAACGTCGGTGGCTAGATGTGGTTAAGGATTATGACTGCGAGATCCCTTACCATCCAGGAAAGGCCAACATAGTGGTTGACGCCCTAAGCCGCAAAGCGATGGCGGATCCGATCCAAGACATATGTTTGAGGATGATAGTGATGACTCCATTGCTAGAGCAGATCCGAGAGGCGTAGGTGGAAGGTATGATGGAAGAGTGCCGAAAGAGTGAGAGAATCGTTGGCTAGATGGCGTCATTTGATTACGATAGGCGTGGGTTGTTGACCCTGCATATGAGGGTCTAGGTGCCCTACTGGGGAGGGGTACGACAAGTACTGATGGATGAATCCCACAAGTCCAGATTCTCCATCCATCCCGGGGTGACGAGGATGTATCGGGATCTTCGCCCAGATTATTGGTGGCCCTGCATGAAGCGGGATATAGCATGGTATGTGGAGTGATGCCTGACCTGTAGGAAGGTCAATACAGAGCTTCAGAGGCCCCACGACAAGATGCAGCCGCTAGACATTCCCATGTGGAAATGGGAAGACATCACCATGGATTTCATCACAAAGCTTCCTAGGACCGCACGTTGAGTAGATTCGATATGGGTCATCGTGGATCGATTGATCAAGAGTGCTCACTTCATGCCGATTCAAGAAAGTATCCTGGCAGAGAGGTTGGCTGAGATCTATGTTCGAGAGATCGTGGCACGTCATGGGGTGCCGGTCTCGGTAGTATCGGATCGAGATATATGTTTTACTTCCAGGTTTTGGAAGCGGTTTCACGACGAGATGGGTACTCGTTTCCATTTCAGCACTGCCTTCCACCCTCAGACCGATGGACAGAGCGAGGGGATGATCCAGACTCTCGAGGACATGCTTAGAGCATGTGTGCTAGATTTCAGGGGCAGTTGGGATACGTATCTTCCGTTAGCAAAATTTTCGTACAACAACAGCTATCACTCCAGTATAGACCGACCTCCCTTTGAGATGATCTACGGGAGGAAGTGTAGGACCCCAGTCTGCTGGGGAGAGGTCAGTCAGAGAGTCATGGGGAGTACGGAGGTGGTACTCAAGACCATGGAGCTGATTCAGCAAGTCCGGAGCAGGCTCCAGACTGCTCAGAGTCGGCTGAAGAGTTACGCCGACAAGCGGCGTTCAGACTTAGAGTTTAAGGTGGGCGATATGGTCCTCCTAAAGGTATCACCCTGGAAGGGTGTTATCAGATTCCGGAAGCAAGGCAAGTTGGGCCCCCGATTTATTGGTCCATTTAGGGTTCTGGCCTGGGTGGGTCGGGTTGCTTATCAAATAGATCTTCCAGCAGAGCTCAGCCAGATCCACAGCACAATCCATGTTTCTCAGTTGCGGAAGTGCCTAATGGACGAGTCCGCGGTGGTACCCCTTGAGGACATTCAGGTTGATGATAGCCTGAACTATATCGAGAGGCTGGTGGCGAATTTGGAACGTAAGACGAAGGAGCTGAGGAACAAAAGAGTAGAGTTAGTTAAAGTGCAGTGGCAACACTGCAAGGGTTCAGAGTCGACATGGGAGCCCGAGGAATGTATAACGAGGCACTACCCCGAGATATTTTCAGAGACAGTAGACTTCGAGGACGAAGTCTAAGACAAGTGGGGGAGAATTGTAACACCTGGTTCCAGGTATGCATCTAAGTTAAGTTAATTTTATAATTTTTACCCTTGGACTCAACGAGTTGAAGGCCCAACTCGTCGAGTAAGAACGAATCCAGGTCGGGGACTAAGATGCCTACTCGACGATTCGGAAAAACTGACTCGGCGAGTAGGCGTTGTTTGATGGAACCCTAATTGCAAGGGTTTGCCTCGCTATTTAAAGAACATAACGCCCCTGTGGCCTCCCTTATCACTCCTTCAACGTCCAGAAAGCCCTAAACCGCCACCCTGGAACTTTGTAAGTATTTGAGTGTCACTTCTTAAGTTATCTTGTGTGTTTGAAGTTGGGTGAAGAAGAGGAAGAGAGAGGATTCAAGAGGTGATTTCAGATCCATAATCAACACCATCTTCTCCTCATTTTTTGGTAATAAAGCATCGCACTTGACTTATGATTTCCTAGACCTTCTTATGGTTATTTTGGGCTTTGAAGCTTGATTCTTGGGATTTGGATGTCCCAAGTTGATACACCTTCAGATCTGGACTTTGAAGGGTCCTCATGGCATAAAGGTACCATCTTTATGGCCATAAGAACCCCCCCCCCCCCCATGCATGCTATTAACCCCCATTTTGACCCTTTAAGCTCAAATGTTTCATGCAAGCACGTAAAGTTTATGACTTTACGTGATATATTGGCCTTAGGAGCCAAGATCTACCTTTTGGTTAAGTTTTGCACATCAAAAATCGACTTATGGGCTTGGTCATTCGTAGACTCGACGAGTCAGTTTTGGCGACTCGGCGAGTCATGGGTTGATTCCCTAAATCAGTTCAGGGTTCAAAGGAACCCAGTTGAGTTTTAGAATATATTAGATGAGTCCAGAGGAGTGACTCAACATATTAGGACATAGCCATGGCCTGGAAACCATGGGAATCGGCAAGTGGAATAACACACTCGGCAAGTCCAAGGTAATCTCCCAACCCATGAAGATAGACTCGACGAGTTGTTCATACAACTCGGCAAGTCACAAACTGGACATGTTTATATGATAAAGATAGACTCAACGAGTTGTTCATAAAACTCGGCGAGTCGGTTAAAGGTTGTCCCAATATCATGAATAAAGGAGAACTCGTCGAGCTCTTGCTAAACTCGGCGAGCAGGATCGGGTTGAGGACAAATGAAGGACTAGGGGACTCGACGAGTTGGCGGGCTAACTCGGCGAGTCAGGTCAATTGGAAGTTGACTTTGACCAGGATGTTGACTCTAGCTAGGGGTAAAATGGTCATTTTACCCTAACAATAGTTATCAGTGTTTTGACTAAGTGTCATTATGGAAATTATAGTCGGGGAGTCGCCGGAGCAGCAGTCAGACATTTCCCGCTCAATATTTCAGCAGTCAGCTACACGAGGTGAGTTTCCTTTCAGTAGGAGCGGGTCTAAGGCCATAACACCGGCCCGTTTAATGATAGTAGTTCCAGACTTGGTTCTGATGTCGGGGTAGTCCTGAGAAGTAGTTTGTATGCTTGATGTCGTTGTGATTCATGCATGTATATGTGATTATGTTAGATGTTACGATCATGTTATGTTATGTTCAGTTTATTCCGGACTTTGGTCTGATGCAGCGGGTAAGGCCCTAGTTATTCCGGACTTCGGTCCGATGCAGTGGGCGAGGCCCTAGTTAGTTCGTACTTCGGTCCGATACATCGGGCAAGGCCCTAGTTATTCCGGACTTCGGTCTGATGTAGTGGGCGAGGCCCTAGTTAGTCCCGACTTCGATCCGGTGCAGCGGGCAAGGCCCTAGTTATTTCGGACTTCGGTCCGATACAGAGGGCGAGGCCCTAGTTATTCTGGACTTCGGTTTGATGCAGTGGGCAAGGCCCAATATTTGCTTTATATATTATTGTATTGTATGTGGTAGTTTAGGGGAGCTCACTAAGCTTCGTGCTTACAATTTTTAGTTTTGGTTTCAGGTACTTCCACTAGCAAAGGGAAGGGCTCGGGATGATTGCATGACACACACCATAATCTTCGGCCTGGGAGTTTTACTCTGATATTTTGATATGACATTTGACATGAGATTTGATATGTGATAGATATTGTGAGATTTTGAAACACATAGTTTATGATTTTTATACTTTGGTAATGAAATGATGGTTTTATTGATGTTTTAAAAACGAATTTTTTGGGATGTATTTTTGGGATGTTTCACAATAAGAGGAATAATACAAAATTCATACGTTTCGTTATCATAAATGAATGTGCACCATATGATAACATCTTTGGGAGGACGACAATGCACAATTTCAGAGCCATAATGTTAACGATTCACAGAGTAGTCAAGTTCCCAGCAATGTCCGGGATCGGAACGATGTATACCAAAAGGAAAGTAGGGCAAGAAGAAAAATACAGGGGTGCACAAAACATGAACAATAATTTTGTCCGATCCAAATTTAGTGGGGGTAACAAGATGTTGTTGGAGAAAAAAGGAGGAACAACAATCGGATTACATTGCAAAACGAGCGAGAGCCAACTGAGGAGGAAATAGAAGAAGATGGATGCTTAAAGTTTGCAAAATGTGATAGTTTTTTTATAAAGTGCTTATGACTTATTCATTTAAAATAAGGTTTTTTACCGTAAAAATCCTTAGGCTTGTCAAAATGTGACAGTTTTTTTTTCCCTGCAATGATTTTAAGTGTGTTATGCCTAAAGTTTGCAAGTTATTATTATTATTATTATTCAATTTTGCCCTCGGGTTTAAACTTTGAAAAAAAACATGTGAAATCAAATTTGCAAACAAAAAAAACCCTTAAGCTTATAAATATTTTATGTTTTTACCTTAAATATGTTTTCCAAATTTGAAATGAAAGTCTTTAAAATTGTCAAATTTTATCGGTTTTGTTATTACTAGTTAAACAATATAACAATAAAATAAAATAAACAAACCTTCAACATTAACGAACAAAAAATCACAACATGATAAAACCAACAAAATTATGGATTTTTATGTCTAAAATCCCTCTAAAATAACTATAAAAATGACTATAAGCAAATCCAAATATTTTTTAAAAAGAGTTTATTAATATATAGCTTTTGACACCACATACGCTAATCAAAACAATTTTTAAGTTTTTTTTATCATCAAATATGCTAATAAATATTTGATATTTTTATCAAAAAAATGATTAAGCAATTCCAAACACCCTTTAAAGATGTTAGGGCTTGAATTTCATCACTTTCAAAATTTCAGCGTTTCTCCCGCCCTGAAGCAACTTTGAAATACATTCGAAAGATCACCATTTCTCTTTAGTCGATCAAATCGTTCCAAGGTATCCTCTTTTCTTCTAGTTTCTACTTGATAATTTCGTTTTGTTCGTTTCGAATTTGCTTTTAAGGGTTTCGTTGTTTCCTCCTATTTTAGATTTTTTGTCAGTAGTTAGAACGAGGATTCTGGTGTTAGAAACGAATCGCCAAAAGTTAAGTTTTGCGACTAAAATGGATGAGCATCTGAAGTGAACATGTTATAATATCATTGACACCTTAAACGAACAAAGCTCTTCATTCCAAAAAGAAAAAAAAATTCTAAAAATCTACCTAGATCGTGGTGTCTTGAGGACGACGTGATTCAACAAAATCAATTTGGCGATTCATCTATACAAATCACACAAAAAAAAGATTCTGACATGAACATGTTGAAACATCTTCAATTCTATAGTTATTTTCATCTTTTGCTAATGCCTAATTGTGTCTGATTCTTAAAACCATGACATGTTATTTCATCAATGGGTACTAATTTAATATATCAATGATGTGTAAATTATTCATATTTCTCAGAAAGAACTTTGTGGCTTGTGCTGCAGGATCATTATTTAAACTTGCACAAAGAAAGAGAGAACAAAAAATGTCAAATCAACTCATTCAACAGCGATTGATCATTCAGAATGAGAATTCAAACATCATCCCAAAGAGTATATATACTCTTTCTCTTCTCATTATTTTCTTTAATATTGATTAAAGTTGATTTTGTTTCAGAGACGATGATGATTTCTGAAGAAAAAAAGAAATCAAAGTTGGGTTTAGGGAAAGGAAGTCGTAAAGCACTTAATGACATCACAAATAAACCCAAAATCCATCAACATCAAGAAGCATCAACTAAGAAAAAGAATTCACAAAAGGAAAAGGAAAAGGAAGAGTTTAATATTGCAGAAGAAAGGTTTTTGCATGACCACAATAAGTGTATTCAGGCACAACAAACAATCACTGAATCAATGTTTTGGGACATTGTTCTTCCAGGACATTATGGTAAATTTCTTCTACCCTTATATCCATTGAATTGATATTTCTTGCATTCAATGTATAATATATCATGTAAAAAAAGCATCACATTCTCATTTTTTTTTTCAGGGAATTTGCCATTAGAAGCTCAGTTGCCCGATCCTTTAAAGGTTCTCAATATCTTCTCTTGGAAAACATTTATGCAAAGGTTTAATGTAAATATCTGACTGGATTTTTTTTTTTTATATTCCTTTCTGGTGATGCAGATTGACCATTATACCCCTGTGGAGTTGGAAATGTCAGAATTCTGTGATTGGTTGGAGTTGGGACCTCCATCGGAATCTCCATTGCATTTGGAATCTACCCCATGCTCTCCTCGTGCTTGGGATTTTGAAGAGGTTGAATTCTTTTTGAAGCCGGAAATTGATATTTAAAACAGCCAAAACCATTATTTCATTATATATGATTATTTAGAGAATATTAATATAGTTTGTATGTACTTTTGTTGCCCAAATTACTTCAGCACCAGTTTGCAAAGTACACTAACGAGAATTATGTAAATGTTTGTGGATCAGTTGCACACAACAACAAACGGATTTTGTATATTTTACAAAACAAATCATTATTTCCTTATAGTTTTAAAAAATTGTCAATTTGTGACACTGCAATTCAAATTTTGGACATTTTAGAGAGTTGCCCCACTTCTTTTCCTATTAGTTGATTTGTAGTGAGAAATTGGTATTAGCTTTTGTATACAAGTGTCATATTTTTCTAGGACGGGGGGTGTTTTTAGTAATAAAAGATATGTATACAGGGGCAGTTTGGTCACAACCAAGGGCAGATTCGTCTTTGTATGTAAATGGTCTTGGATACTAACAGTTTCTGAACAACACCTTAATTGACTGTTAAAATCAGTCAATTCTAACAAAAAAATAACTGTATACAGGGGCAATTTGGTCATAAGAAAGATGTATGTGTGATTAGCCCAAAGCAGGAACAGGTCCGTCAACTGTTAAAATCAGTCAATTTGACAAAATGGTAAACTTGGTTGGTGTTTTTTTATACAAATATATAGTTAGATGGTATTTTTTTAAACAAACAATACTTTGGTCTTTTTTGAACGTTTTTAAAACTTTATTACTCATATAAGTCATTTTCCTGTTTATGTTGTTACTAGTTGAGGGATACTATTATTTTTTTTTTTTTTTACCTTTGAGACATTAGTTTTCCTATTTTATTTATTTTACAGTACATTTTCTAAGATATGTGTCAACATTTGGTTTTACATTAGTTTTCTCTTATTTCCTATGTAAGAATCAAATTTTTTTCTTCGGTTTTGTATTATGTTGATGCATATATCTTTTTTTTCTTTGGATCTTGATACCAATATGCATCAACAGTTTTAACTTTTTATAAACACTATCGGTATTAACAATCTTTACTTGATTGTAAACACACCCCAACTCATATAAATCAAATTTAACACAATTCTTCCTTAAGGCGGCTCAATAGAAGGGGACAAACGTTAGGAAATAGAGCCTCCACTTTCCATCAAAAAAATAAGGTATAGAATGTGCTACCCACATTACTATTTTTTAAAGAAGGCAACTAGAAGGATGCATTTGTTACTTATCATAAAGACCATTTCTTGGGAACCATGACAAAATTCATGTCTTTCGTAGACGAGAGATCAAGAGTGGGTTCTTCCTCCGTCTTTTTGGATGGGATTGAGGATATGCAGAAATTAACTAATCTAGTTCAAATTGACCAATTCAAGTAAAATGGACCCATGGACACCGAACATCCAATTATAATTGAATTGGATTAGTTGTCGTATCTTTGAACCATGATTCTTTGAAGGGTATACTCTTACATTATTTATGGTAATTTTGGTCAATTGGAGATTGGATGAAAATTTGATAAAGATTGGATACTTTGAATATTCAATCCATATAACCAATCCAATCCAATGTCCAATTAGATCATTTCGATTCGGTTAATAATAATTAATTTGATTTGATTTGCTCGCAATATCGAACATTCAATGGATTATTCGATCACATTAGTTCTATAAAAAAAAAAAAAAAAAAAAAAAAAAGTGGATGTGAACCGATACACACTCCTAATTGGACCAAAACTTGCAACTTCCATCTCATATACATCAATCTTGATCTCAATCCAATGCATACACAAAAACAATAGCAAACAACTCTAAAAAACAAAGATTGTACCCACAGATAGACAATCATGTATGTGTGCTTATCAAAGTTCTCATAACATGATTAAACGAAACTAGACAAGCTTTTTACAACTATTTTACAAGGTTGAGAAGGACATTCACTTTTCAGATGAGACATAAATTTACAATTTTTGTCTGGTCCAATGCACGTCAAACGCAGTACAAAACAGGACTAACTATATGTGCAAAACTTGCAAAGAAACGGTTTTAGTGAAAGTTGTTGGAGTTTAGGCGTTAACATAAAAGCAAAAAGATTTATATGTTTGATTCTTCAAAGAAAACATTACTCTTGTTATGAACATTATGTGATTATGAGAATGATATTACATATATGGAAGTACATTGTCATTTCTTGCGTGACAGGGCCGCCGCAACTCCACCAGCCAAAAGACCAACAGCCGTCGCAGCAATGCCTATGCCAATCACTCCATCTGCATCCCCACCATAATCAAAACAAATTCAAAAAAAAAAAAAAAAACAATTTCACTTTCATTTATTTGGAAAATAATAAAATGTTGTAATAGAAAGAAATGAAAATAAAAGTAGGTTGCTATTTCTTGCATTTCACCTAATAGAAATGATATTACCTTTCTTGATACGATCTTCGATTGATTTCTTGAGAGATATTGCCTGCCTCCATTCCGGTGCAATCTGCAATATCCACATTTTGCAGTAAAAATAGCAATGGACTTTTTGAAATTAAAATATAAAATTATTTAATATTTATACCTCCAAGCAGCGATCAACAAGGTGTCTGCTCCTTGAGTAGTCCCCACTTCTATAATACCCAACAGCAAGAAGATACATTTTTTCTCTCATTTCCAAGGGGCTACTTGTGCTGCTTGCTAATGAACCTAACACACACACACACACAAAAGATTTTGCAGATTACAATATCTTCATAAGAAATCATTTGAAAAGTAAAATCAAGAGAACTGGACTTTTTTTTGGGGGAAATGAAAAAGGTTGACTAAAAATGCAATATTTTAAAATTTATATTTTCACCTTCAAGCATAGCTATCCCACGTTGTACATCTTCAGGTCGCTTTGAGTGAACAAGAGCCCATGACAAACGCAAAAGGCACTCACTTTTGAGTTCATTTGAAGAGCCTTTCTCAGCTTCAGCAACCTCACGCTCACAGCCCTAAATTGGAAAATTCAGATAATACCTATCATACCTAAAGCTCAAAAAATTTATCTATCTATTTATGTCTTCAAGCTTCGAATGAACTGATAACATGAAAAACTTCTACCAATTACAATCCCACACAAAACAATGATCAAATATAGGTATTTCATAGCATACAACTCAACACCGCTAGTTACTAGCTAGCATCTCATTTAATGACTTAATCATCATGTAAAACTACCCCATGGGGTTAAGACTTCAAATTCTTTATCCCAGATATTCTTACATTAAGGAAAAGCAAATAGATCCTTTAGACTTAGTAGCTAACGAGTTTCCAAGATCAAAAGGTAGAAAACCAGATTTTACTTCGATTTCACCCTAAACCTAGAACCTAGAACCACATAATTCGACAGCATCGTTCCATTTCTCACAATATCCAAAGAGGAAAACAACTCAAAATACTACCTAGAACGAGAATAAATCCAAATCACGCTACATAATAGCAATGAACGACATAATTCCACATCATCGCTCGATGTCTTCCTGAACCTAGAACCTAGAACCACATAATTCGACACCATCGTTCAATTTCTCACAATTTCCAAAGAATTAAGAAGAAAGTAACTCAAATTACTACCTAGAACGAGAACAAATCAAATTCACGCTATATAATAGCAACGAACGAGAAAGCACACCGCTAGAAAACGCTTAATCATCAACATACGCGACTGCGAAAATAAGTTCGAAATTGAAGTACTCAAAGCACTTATTTTGTAGATCATAAACTATAAACTGAAACGAACTTCGAACAAAAAAGAATTAGTAAAATAGTACTTACAACAACAATGTCGGATTCGCACCAGGGAATAGAATCACCGCCGGTGAAGAAGGTGCCCACCGACTCGAAGAACTTCCCGATCTTCGCATCCATGGATTTGTTTGCACGTATGAGCGTATGACGTGATGATCCTCGAAAGAAATATCTCGAAGCAGCTGTTCTACAAGTCGTGGGGGATCAAACTTATGGGTTAAGGGTCTTTGCCTTCTCTTGCAGCTCTTGCTATTTATGATTTCCTTTTATATCCAAGAAAAAAAAACAACTATTTCTTTTATTCCAAGTTATCTATGCAAAGCGTTGTTTATTTGCTTGGATTTTCATTTTGAAACCGACCGGACAAAGTAATTACACGGTTACGCTAAGTTAATTGTAATAATAAAACATGGGTTGTTTACAAATTTGACCACATATTTTGAATGATACCCAAAATAATGAAGAGTTTTTTTCACTTTATTAAAACTATCACCCAATATGAAATGTGTGGTTTTGAACAATGAATACACACTAGTGGTACCCTATTTAAGAGAGTCTAAAATATGGTACCCACTACATCTCAGAATCGGACTCCCTCATGGTGAGACGGCATGTACTCATATGCAAATGAGATTTAAGTGTACGAGATAGGGTGTTCAACATGGGATATCAAATATTTTGTGTAGAATGGTCGATGATATCAATGTTTTGTACAGAATGTTGGATCGAATTATCTATTGGATGTTAGATATTGTCAACCGATCTAATCCAATCCAATTAATCATGTTCAACCGAACCAAATCAATCCAATTATATATTGAATATGATCGGTTTTATCCATTAAATATTTGTTATTGGTTATCTAGTTTTCAACGGGATTTGTTGTGGTTTTAGTCAATAGTACAAGTAACGTAAGGCGTGACGTGGTGTAAATGTAAAGCCTCAAACTTTATTAACTATGGCAAGTCATGGTGTTTGTTAATACACGACTTATGGCGACAATTTTGTATATAATTAATAATTATATACATATTTTTTGCTATTATTCATTTTTATATACATAAATGACTTAATGTGGTATTTTCTCGATGTTTGATGTGTGGCGTCAGGCAAGCCTCGGAGCCATGGTAAAGACATGACGAACTTTTGAAAATGATACTTTTAGTACGTCCCTACATTGAAATGACTAACTTACCCTCATAATATTTTTTTATACTTTTTTCTATGTAATTAAAAATTTCCGTAGATAAAAAATTATAAGACCCCGTCTACCCCTAGGGGTGTCAATTTATGTCACGACATGAAAAAAATACACGAAACGAAACGAAATTGGGACGAAATCAAAACTCAAATTTGTGTTCGTGTCGTGTTTCGTGTCAAGATTAAAAAACACGATGTCGTGTCGTGTCGTGTTCGTGTTCATAAATTGACACGAAATTGACACGATTAAGCATATGGTTGTCTTGTTTTTTGTGTTTGTCGTTTTTGTCGTGTTATATATCTTTAAGTATGAATGAAATACACTAATAGTTATGTAATATTATCTTTGTCGTGTCGTGTTGTCGTGTTTTAATTGGTTCGTTTTCGTGTTAATGAAAAAAAACACGACTTCGTATCGTGTCGTGTTAGACAAAAACACGACACGACTGCCTGATTTGACAGCCCTATCTACCCCCCACCCCCACTTCTCTCTCTCTCTCTCTCTCTCTCTCTCTCTCTCTCTCTCTCTCTATATATATATATATATATATATATATATATATATATATATATATATATATATATATATCGAATCTCGACACGCTTGGACCTGAGGGAAACATAAATCAAGAACTCTATTTTTGGTTTTTGGTTAATACACGCGTGCACATCTTGCATGATTTTTGGTTCGATTTTCAAGTTTTGATAAACACAAGTTCTTGGATGCACTTACACATCTTGTATGATATTTGGTTTGTGATGAAGAATTGGTTCTTGAGTTTTAGTTTAGATTTATTGAGTTCTTGGTTCCAAAAAACTTGAAGATTTTTGTAAATTTTATTAAGTTTTAACCAAATAAATAGAGACTTTACACACCAAAAATACATCTATTTATTATAATATATATGTAGACTTTTCAAATCTTTACGTCATTTTGTTTGTGCACTTTCAATAAATCAAATATTCGGATATCGATCGGTGAATTGCTAGCATACATGATAAAACGACATTGAGATTGAAATCATGATGTTTCACTGTTGATATTTTGTAACTAAAAGAGATTTTTTGAGTTCTTAAACATCCACACCCACACATGAGATGATTTCTGAAAATCAAACATTCTTGAGTTCTTGATTTTTTGAAATCAAATGGTGTGGGTATGTTTTAAATATGATTTTCCAGGGTAAAAACTAAGGAAGATGTAACACCCTGTTCTGGATTATTTTGTGATTTAAGGCCCGTGAGCCTTAATCCGAGTATGAGAAGGTTTTAAGGCGTTGAAAGAGAAAGGTTATGCCCTTTTGGGATGTGGGTGAGGTAGGTTGTGTGATAAAAGAGTTCGGTTTGTGCTTTAGAACCCAAATGTATTGTTAAGGCGCTGGTTTGGGCTTTTCATGAATTTTGGATCTAATTTCGAGTGGGATTCAGGAGGAATAAAGTTGATAGAAGTGTAGGGCTTCTCGTTAGCTTTCCGTGGATATAAGGATCGTCGGAAACGGACTTATAACGAAGAAGTTATGGCCTTCAGAAGGTTTGTGGTTTCAGACTTAGCTGAGTACGTTGGGCGTAATTTGGAGTACGTTGGGCGTACTGACCTGGGAAGGTCGCGAACGTTCTTCAGAGTACGCTGGGCGTACCATATGAACGTTGGGCGTACGCGAAACAGACTTGAACGCTATTTCAGGGTATTGGACCCTATTTAAGGTCCTTATCTCATAACCTAACCCTAATACCTTCAGCCTCCATCCCTCTAAACCCTAGAAATCGACCCTAAGCCTCCATTTGAGTGATTCTTGAGCATTTTGGTGATTTAGTGAGTTTTTGGTGCATATTGTGGAAGAAGGAGTTTCTTGAGGAAGCATTGCTTGGCTTGGAGCTTGTGGATCCAAGCCTTAATCATGTTGATCTAGCTCCAAAAAGCATAAAGTTTGAATCTTTGTGGTTTTCTCATATGGATTGTGACAACCCGAAGTTTATTCCATCGCTGTAACCCGTATTTATCAATAAAACTCGTCTTTATCGATTTGTTTCGTTTACATCTTGAATTAGATTATTTAATTTGAAATTTTCATTATGACCTCGTGAGTATTCAAACCCATTAGAAACACATGAAAACACCCCAAATTATTATTTGGAAAATTTTAAGTTTTATCCCGTCGGGTTACAAACAACTACGACCAAAAACCCTGTTTAACGTCAGTATCGGGTAGATTTCCACCGGGTCTCAAACTCAAACCATATTTAAGGTGGAGTGAACCTCATTTGAGACTTTTTCACACTCTCTCACTACTCTCTCTCTCTCTACAAACTCAATCTTTGATCCAAATTCACCCATTTCAAGCTCCAATTTGTTAAGAAATCCATCCTAGCTCATAGTGTATCATCTTTAGCTTCCAAATTCGTGTGTAAATCATGAAATAGGACCAAGAACATGTGTTTACGGCCCAGGAACTATCCCAGACCGTAAACACCCATAAATGGGGTTTTGGAGGCCCCAAAACACTTCTGGAGCTTAAATATGACTTAAGGGCTTACAAGATTGGACTTAGAACACCAAAACCTTAA
This sequence comes from Lactuca serriola, assembly GCF_051521515.1. Taxonomy (NCBI): domain Eukaryota; kingdom Viridiplantae; phylum Streptophyta; class Magnoliopsida; order Asterales; family Asteraceae; genus Lactuca; species Lactuca serriola. The sequence goes on along the minus strand of NC_136412.1, from coordinate 173,831,306 downwards.
CATTTGAGGGGTAACACATGAGTTTACGGCCCAAGAACATGCTTGGACTGTAAACACCCTTTCTTAGGCCGCAAACACCTTTTAAGGTGTTAATATGCCCCTTAAACACCTCATATGCCTTGGAATAATGTCTAGGATCAACCACCAATGTGTTAAGGGCCTTAAACTTGAAAGAAACCATCTCCTTAGGAGTTCATGGCCGTAAACCCCCCAAGGAATGGTTCATGGGCCGTAAACTCCTATAAGGTGGTCAAATGGTGCCCTAACTTCCTTCCATGGCTTGTACTTTGGACTAGAAACACTTGTGCTTAACCTAGGGACACCAAAACACATAAGGAATGGGTATGTGAGAGTTCACGGCCGTAAACTCCTTTATATGGTCCATATGTTGATCAAACCCCTTCCAATGCCTTAGAACTAAGCCTAGAATCATCCCACAAGTGTTGTAAGACCATTTAGCAACCAAGAACCCACCACCCATGAGTTTACGGCCGTAAACTCATGGGGATATGGTCTTAGGGTCGTAATCTCCATTAAGAGTTTACTCTTGAAGAGCAAACTCCATATTTAGGCCATACACCCCCTTAGCTGCTACCCGGATCACTCCTAACACTTTGAAATGAAGTGTTTTCGTGCCTCGGAGTGTGTATTCTTATCTAATTAGTAGTTCAAAGTCTAATTAGATACAATTATGTATCTCTTAATATTACATAAGAACCTCGCGTGTAATCAAGCCCCGAATTGACACTTAGCGTCCTAGCCGACACATTTCTCGTCTGGTGAGTTCATACCCCTACACCTTTTTCCGTGTTTTCAATGTTTTCAGGGGGAGAATACAAGCAAAAGTACAAGGAAATCTTGTACTCAAACTTATGATTTTATTGGAAATGTTTCATATTTCATATGCTTTTAACATTGGAAATCGCATTAACCAACTGTTTAACTTGCAGAGTTAGTTTTCAAACTGTTTGTGAAACCCGTTATAAAATGTTATATTTTATATTTCACAAATGATTTTCCACATCTTTTCTGTTAAAAGCATTAGCTTAGTACTTTTGATTCGTCCTCGGTAACACTCCACAAAGATACGCGAGTGGAGGACCACCTTTTTGTAATAGGGTTTTTCGCATTATTACTAGTAAATTTGTTATTCTTAAAAATTGGAGACACGTCCTCTGAAACACTCCACAGAGATACGCGAGTGGAGGATCGCCCCTGTAACCAGAATCTCCTGGAGGGAGAACGTGACTTGAGTGTATAGATCTATACGGGATTGACTATCCCGCACCTGGCTGCTAGCTATAGTCGGACCGAAAGGTCCAAGGGTGACAAAAGTCATAAAATGATATTGGACTTCTTATCTTCGTATCTAGTCTATCGTATGGTTATGGAACTCGCAATTTAGATAACAAAGATTTACCTGTTAGTAATAATGAACCTAGTAACTAGTTTACTTCCTATTAGTTTTATATGTGTTAAAACTAATGCACTTTACAAGGATGACCTGGTTTTTAGAATATTTCTCTTAACATTGCAAGTATGGTAGATACTTGTACACTTCATTCCGGATCGATAACCAACCACCAACTTTTAGGAAAATAAGGGTTTTCCTGGGATAACTTAACTGTTCTTAACCAAATTGGGTAACATTGGATAACTAGACTTTTCTTATAAGAAAATATGGGATTTTCTTGGATAACAACTTTTTTAGAAAACCAAAGGAAACTTGTTCATTTTCAAAAAACAAACCGCTTATGAACTCACCAGCTTTATGCTGATTTTCAAACTGCTTGTATTCTCAGGTCCGCATTAGACAGGTACCTCACGATCTTTTGGAGAAGACGGAGCGTTTAAAAGTCACGTCTTAACTTTTGTTAATTTTGGGATGTATATATATAAACATGTACAACTTTGTTTTCAAACAAATGTAAATACTTCTATGTAATGTAATGGTTGTGTTTACTACGCTTACTATGTACATTGGTTGTGATACTACATGTGACGTCCTCCGCCCCGGAACGTTTCCGCCATCGGTTTCGGGGTGTGACATGGATCTAGTGGGCTGATGATATATTATGTTTGGCCTTTGAAGAAGAAGGAGCTTTGAAAGATAATAGCTTGAGCATCTAGCTTTTGGATCTATGATCTACTCTTGTTGGTGCATCTTCCAGAGGTATCAAGTTTGAAACTTGCTTATTGTTGTACTAGTTTTGTTTTAGGTCCATTTTTGGGGTTTTTAGTCCCAAAGATTGAAGCTTTATGAGTTGTTAAGCTTCATAGCCTAATATATGTCCCTTTAAGTGTTTCTAATGGAAAGGATTCATAAAAATGAGTCCTTGGATGTTGGAATCAAACCATGCATGAGATATGAGAATTTTGCGTAGTAAGGAGTGAGAGTTTTTGTGTTTGGGACTTGATCAGCCATGCAAAGGCTTAAAGTCACGAGCTTTATTGAGTGTGCGCCTTTATGGAATCCAGATCTAAGAGTATAGCTATGGTCTTAACTGATTGAGACCAAAAGAGTTGAAAAAGTAAATCTGGGCGTACACTAAGCGTAAATCTAGTACGCCTCGCGTACTAGATTGGTGTCCCCGATCAGGATTCGTGTACGATGGAGTACGCTGAGCGTACCAAGGGAGGTACGCCCCGCGTAACCCCACTGTGGACTTTTTGGGCTAAGTCTTATTGGGCCTTAAGTGTTGGGCCCGGAGTTTGGGCTTGTTGTGCTAGAGATTTAGACCAGAGAAATATGTATATGTGCCTTGGGCCCTTGAGTTGGGCTTGCCTCTTGGACTTGAGAGTTGGGCCTCGGTAGAGTCCATTTATTATTGGGCCTTGGTGGGCCCAATGGATTTTGGGGTTATTTATGGGCTAGTTAGTGGAATACCTTTAGACCTAGAGAATGAGGGTTGGGACTTAGATCCTAATTTGAGATCATTGTAGATATGGCTCAGAGGTAGAGGCTGGTGCGCAACGACGACATTTGTAGGAGCCGTTCATCATTCGAGGTGAGTCTTCTCACTATACACTACCTAGAGTGGTATTTATGTGTAGACCGAAGGGTCTTGTATGCTATGTGTATGTATGAGATTATGTGCATGTTGTTGTATGTATGCCATATGTTGTATAGACCGGACCGGAGGGTCCAACGACATAGACCAGACCGAAGGGTCCAACGATGCAGACTGGACTGAAGGGTCCGACGAGCTATGACCGGACCAGAGGGTCCAACGAGCTACAAGACTGGAGGGTCCTGCTGAGACACATCGACCAGAGGGTCGTACTGTAGCCTCGAGTGGCGTATGTGTTGTACGTGGTATTTTGGGGAGCTCACTAAGCTTCGTCCTTACCGTGTTATGTGTTATGTGTTTCAGGTTCTTATCAGGATCGCGGGAAGGCGGCGGCTCGATTGTACACACTAGAGAAAAGAGTCACAAATGGGGATCCTGGATTTTGATAATGTTTTGAAAACTTTGTTTACTATTAAATGGTGGTTATTTAAAATGACATGTGTTTTATGAAATTAAAAATGAAAAATTTGTTTGAAAATTTACGGTGTTACAGAAGATATTAGGTTCGTCGGAGATATATCATGCGACATCAACATCGACTCATCTTATTTTTCACCATAAGTGAAGTCAAAGAGCAGCAACATCAAAATCCCATCAATCTTACTTATATCTGTATAGCACCCGATTCAAGGTACTTTCATTTTTGACCCTTGGTATGTAAATATTTTGCAGATTTGGTCCCTAGGGGGCAGTTTTGCCATTTTCGGAAAACCCATAGTATGCGGGGCATACACATGCAGGGGACAAACCCTAAATTTATGGTTTGAACCCTATTTAAACAACTTATTGAACCTTGATCCTCTCATTTCTCATCCCCCATAGCCCTTTGAGTCCCATTTTGAAACCATAGCCCCTCTTGAAGAGATTTGACCCTCTTGTGTGTGTTTTTAGTGTGTGTTGGTGAGTGTTGAAGAAGAAGAGCTTGGAAGAAAGAGCTTTGATCAAAGGAGAACTTGTAGATCCAAATTTCTCACATCTTTTCCAACTTCATTGAGGTATAAAGCTTGGAACTTACTTCTTGTATGCTTAGATCTAGTCTTTATGACGTTTTGGTCCCTTTTTGGTCATATGATGGGATCTAGCGGTTTTCTTACACTCCAGAAGTTAGGAGTTGCTTCTCTTGATGTTTCTGAGGTCCCTATTCCATAAAGTTAGCATCTTGATGGTCGTGGATCAACCATGCATGTGTTTAGGTCCATTTGGTGAACGTAGAATGCTACAAGTAAGGTTTGGGTTATTTTGAGCCATAAAAGGCTCAAAGTTCATGACTTTATGGATTAAAATGTTCCTATATACTTATATCTGAATTTTGGACGTTTGGTGGCAAGAACTAAGCACTTAATGGAGAAGGTGCTTAATGACGCGTATGTTAGGTGTATGCAAGCGTACGTCGCGCATACGCTGCCGAGTTCCTGATCCATGAACGCGACCTAGTATGTCGGGCATACGTCTGGTACGTGCAACGTACCCGGCCTGATCCATGGGATTTGCGGTTTGGGCTGTTTTTAGGCTATTGGGAGTTGTAGGCCTTGTTGGGCCACTAACATTCTGACTTTGGGCCATTGTTAGGCTTTAGGCCTCCTTGGATTTGTTCATTGTACTTTCAATACATATCTTAGTAAATGGATGTTAAAATGGTCAAATCCCTAGGATAGCTTAGTACCTAGAAGTTATGCTGGCCAAATATAAGGGTATGCACCGTACTTAGTTGTTACTTTGCCCAAATATCCTGTTTTCAAATAACCATGATTAGGGTATATATATGAATACTTATATATACAAAATAATCACAAGAAGAGATATAAGAAATTGAAAGCCAAGGTAAAGACTTTTTACATCCAAATAAATGCTAACACGATGTAGATGCTGGATCTACAAGCTTCTTCTTGTCCCAAGCCTCTAACTCTTCAAGCCTCTTTAAGAAATGCACCAAACACACACTTTTAGCCTCACACACACTCAAAATAGGGGTTAGCTCGATTATGTTTTCTCTTTGGTCGTGAAAAGGTGGTAAGGAGGCTGTAGGGGAGGACTTAATGTCCTTTAAATAGGGTGCAAACCCTAAAATTTAGGGTTTTCGTGTCCAGCCTCAACTCGTCGAGTTGGGTCCTCCAACTTGTCGAGTAGGTTCTAGAATCTACGCAGCTTTATAAGTTTCTACACGACGAGTTTGGGGAACCAATTCGTAGTGTAGGTCAAGAATTATGAATATAAATTCTTTAAATAAATACCTGAGAGTCGGGATGTTACAAACATTATCAATGTATTTCCTTCCAGGTGCTCTGGTGAAGATATCACTATAGTGTGTCTTCAACGTGAAATAGTTGTCATATCCTTCTGCAAACACAAAAAAAAAAGAAAGGGTAAAGTCAATGATTTCACTACGTGAACACAATCGACCAAGAAAAAACAAGTTTTGTTGTAGTCTCGTACCATATCTTTTTCCCAAGTCCTGCACGGTTGCAAATTTTTCTCGAAAACACCATATTGATAGCACCATTGCAATTCCTTATGTTTAAACCCTAAATCCCAATTTCTGTTCTTGCTTCTACGATGGGAATGAACCCAATGATTACAAATGTAACTCGGTATGTTCTTGGAAGAGGGACGGGTAGTGGAGTTGACGTGTAAACAATAGGTACTCATTTCATATTAAAGAGGGAATGTTACAACTAAAATGATGAAATTGCCCCTGTAATATAATATTGAAAAACGAGTTAACGGTGAAATTCTACGGGAGTGAGCCGGAAGGACCAAATGTTAAAAGTTTTGAAACCACAGGGACGATCCGTGAAGTTTTTGAAAATTAAAGACCAAATTGTGAGAGCACAGGGACCATTTTTGAAGTTTTGTCTTTTATTTTGTAAAAGTGGAACAAATGGAGTTCTGTTGAGGTCAAAGAAAGCCAACGTAGGCTGCCTTCACAAACCCGAATCAAGGCTTCCAAATCTTCTCTCCTGATACTAATTTGCTCCCTATAGACAGACTCAAAGCTTTGCAACAATGGCGACATCAACAGTATCGTCCTCTTCGTCATATTTTACAGGGAAATCGGATGAAGAAATCGAGGAAATGCTTGATCGAATGCTTACTCGATTGGCCCTTTGCGATGACCCCCAACTCGAAAACTTGCTCCTTAAGTTACTTCCTGTTACCATTTCCTCGCTATCACGTCCATCCTCTGCCGTCAGAACCAAGGTATTGTCTGCGAATTCACTCTTCTTATCCAGTTTGTGTCTGTAGGTTGCTCAATTCGATTAAAAGTGTCTGACACCTCCTTTATGAAACCCGTTATAGTTATATTAATTCGACTTCTGTGACGAGCTATTAGATGCCGTGTTGTTGCTTATGGTAGTATAATCTATATCATGTTACTTAATTACGGTTAGGAGGCAAGATGTTCGTGTGTTAATATGTGATGAACATGGAGCTACACTTTCATTTCCCATATTAAAGAGGTTTTATGACTTCTAAACTGTTTGAGACAGCTTTGCTATCTGCACCAAGTTTTGTCACTTTTGTGAAATCATAACAACATCCTTATGTAATTAGCATATGAAATGCACTAGATTCAACACCCAAAATCATATTTCTTTTGAAATTAAGGAGTATACTTTATTCTAATTAGACTCCCCTAATGGTTGTTGAGAGGTATTTGGACTTTTTTTTTCTTGGTCCCCCCTCCTTTCCACCATTTAAGATCATTTTCTGAAACCTTAAATACTAACAAGTTTCTTAAACTCTAGCTATCAAATATCAATTACTTTAAGTTTCATATCTAGTAAACTTCCAGTTGAAAGCAAATTGATCTGCTCTGTATTCTTCTGTCTTGCTACCCTAAATGTTCATATGCTTCTGGTTGATTTTGAATTTATTTTCACTATTGAGATGGCTGTGAAAATTTGTTAGTTTTTGTTCATTACAATTAGGTAATGGAAATCCTAAGCCATGTCAACAAGAGAGTGAAACACCAGCAACAAATAGGTTTGCCTTTGGAAGAATTATGGGAATTGTATATGGAAGCTAATGCTGCTCCAATGGTTAGAAACTTTTGCATTGTGTACATTGAGATGGCATTCGACCGTGTCAGCAAAGAGGTTTGTATTATTATCTTTTCTCTATGGAGTCTCTAAAGAATATTTCTTTCATGCATCATGCAAAAGTTTGCAAATCACTTTTCTAAAATCTGTCTTTCTTGTAAACAATTCAGAAAAAGGAAAATATAGCACCCACTATGATAGCTAACATCTCAAAGCTCCCTCCTCAACACCAAGATATAGTTTTCAGAATAGTCATAAAGGTATGTTTTACTTCTAAGTTCTATCTTCTAACCACTTTTGACATTGACAATGCAGTCTTCCATTATTTGTTATTCACTACATGTATAACTGATGATTAGTATACACCATCCATCTGTTTTTAGGTGATTGGTGAATGTCACTCAAGTAAAATTAGTGATGAAATTGCTGCAAAGTATAAACTCATAAGTGGATCTCAAGACAAAGAGATGTTTGTTGAGTTTTGCCTTTATACACTTTTGTATCAACCATCATCCATTAGGTTGGGATCCAGTTTGCTTTTTAGTACTTTTTTTTTTTTTTTTTTTCTATTCAATTGAATATCATCATATATTTTTCTTGAATCTTAATAACTCAATGTTGCAGTGGGGGATCCCCACCTGGGCTTTCAGTTTCTCAAAGCAACCGTGTGGCAGGGAAGACTCCACTGAATCATGACATGCTTCTCATTAGAAAGGTGAAGCTCATGGCCTGTTTTACAACTTATCTCTGTGTTCTTGTAATTTACTCTTTTCTTTTATTAATGATTTTCTTCACCTTGTTTTCTGTTTTGTAGTTGGGTTTGTTGAATGTTATAGATGTCATGGAGCTTCCAGCTGAACTTGTATATCCTCTCTATGTTGCTGCATGTGTTGATAGGTACATGCTTGTTGCTTATACTTTATATTTCATCCAATGAATTTTATTGCATCAAAATCTCATTATGTTTTTGGGTATTGTTCTTTCAGACATGAGCCTGTTATTAAAAGAGGTGAGGAACTTTTGAAGAAGAAAACTTCTGGTGTACAATTAGAAAATTCTAAGCTGATAAATAGGCTGTTTTTGCTATTCAATGGTATGGAAACTTGAACCATTTGTTATCTATATGAAACAGGAAACTAATCCCTCTTATTTCTTCTAACTATCTCACAACTAACTGACTAACCCCCTTTAATCTCCAAATGAATTGACTAATCTACCCTTATTGTTTATAAGGGAATGTTGGAGCTGAACATATTGCTCAAGATTTGAGGGTCAGTCCTGGGAATCCTGCTTTAAGAGTGAGGTTAATGTCGGTATTTTGCCGGTCAATTACAGCAGCAAATAGTTTTCCTTCAACTTTACAGTGCATATTTGGCTGCATATATGGTATGTATTAAATAATAAATATTGATGTGTGTATTGGTTTGTATATCTATTATTGGATTTCTTTTAAATGTTAACAATGTGCTAAAAACATCTGTTACTTTTAGGAAATGGTACCACATCAAGGTTGAAGCAATTAGGAATGGAGTTTACTGTATGGGTTTTTAAGCATGTAAGTGATATTATTTTCTTTTTTATTAATAAAATTACTTTGGAAGAAATTTATGTTACAATGTTCCATGGTCAACACAATAAAGAGACATTCTTTTTGATTCTTTATCTATAAAAATATACAGGCAGAAATTGAGCAGCTGAAACTAATGGGCCCTGTTATACTTAGTGGTGTTCTTAAGTCCCTTGATGGTTATACAGGTTCAGAATCAGGTGTTTATCTTAAAACCTTTTAAATTAATTTGACTTGGTTTCTTTTGGTGGAAGTTTTAAGAACTTATAATATATGTTTTGATATCGCATTCATTATAGATACAATTGCACGTGAGACCAAAACCTTTGCTTTCCAAGCAATTGGATTGCTTGCAAAGCGCTTGCCTCAACTTTTCAGGTTTTTATTTTTATTTATTATTTTTTCATGTATTTACTAATTTTTTACTATCATTGACTTATGTTATGGTGTATGCTTATTCTTCAGAGATAAAATTGACATGGCTGTTCGGCTTTTTAATGCTTTGAAATTAGAGTCTCCATTAATTCGTCTGATTGTCCAAGAAGCAACCAACTCTCTTGCTGTTGCATATAAAGTATCACCTCCGAATTCAAATCAACTCACTTTTTGTAATTTTTTACTTCCTTTTCTTATATATTATATCCAATGATTTCTTAATCCTGTTTTGATTGATTGTCAGGATGCACCAAAAACAGTCTTAATTGATTTAGAGTCACTTCTCCTGGAAAATTCTCAAGTGGTAAAAGTCCATTAACATGCTAATTCTTCACATATCTGTTTTTACTTTGTTGATGCAAGAAATAGCAACATACTTCCATCTATATATTTCTTATAGCATCCTACTTTCATTTCTTCCTATTAACTCATTGTACTTTGAGAAATCTACCCTATTATAGCAATATCATCCAATTACAAAGCAAATTTCACTGCTATTTCTTTGTAGTTTTTTCAAAATACTTTGTCTTAACAAGAAACAAATTGAAAGTACAATGCCTTGATAGGAAACAACCTGGAACTATAACGTTGTAATATAAACAAATAAACAAAAGAACACTGCTATTTTTTGCATTTAACATCTTCTAACCTCTAATCCATGATGTTATTCTTATTCCCACAAGGAACAAGGTGAAGTACGATTTTGTGCTTTAAGATGGGCTACAACCTTATTTGACTCACAACACTGCCCAAGTCGATTTATCTGTATGCTTGGTGCTGCAGACACTAAACTGGATATAAGGTTTGTTAACTGTTTATATTATTATTATTATTATTATTTATATTAATCGTCTTTTAAGAATATATTAATTAATATTTATTTCTTTACAGGGAGATGGCATTGGAGGGTCTCTACCTTGGGAAAGATCAAAGTAGATCCACTAGTGAAACCCTAAATCACAAATACCCTGAACTGTCAGACATGCTAGATTACATTGTTAAACAACAGCCTCAATTGCTAGAATCAAGTGAAATTAGGGAAGAACGGCTTCTTTTTCCATCTCAGACATATATTGCTGCAATTAGGTTTTTGTTACAGTGTTTTGAGGCTGATGTAGATCAAAAGATTGCAACAGAAACAAGTGTAGGGAACATGTGTTTATTGTTGGAGCATGCAATGGCATATGAAGGTTCTGTTGAGTTGCATGCAACTGCCTCCAAGGCTTTGATTGAAGTTGCATCTCACTTTCCAGAGGTTTGTGATTTCGTTAATTAATTTCTATTATTGTTTTTATTGTTCTGATGTGTAGTTTAATTTTAGGTGTTGGCTTCTCGTTATGCTGTTAAAGTACCATGGTTAAAGCTGTTACTAGCCCATGTGGACTTAGATACACGAGAATGTGCAGCTCGTTTACTTGGAATTGCTTCTTGTGCTCTTCCTATGGCTGCTGCTTCTGATCTTATTCATGAACTGATTTCATCTATCAAAGGATCAGTAAAGTCAAGGTTTGTGCATTACAATGCTTTTAAATTTTTACGCTTATGGATGCTTTTTCTTTTTGTAATTGTTGGAGAAGAAGGGCATGGTTGGTTGGTGGATTTTGACGGAATTGGAATTTCAGATTCCATTCCATGGTGTGTTTGGTTGCCAAATGGGTGGATTCCCAATTCCTGCAGAATCCTTCTATTAGGTCGAATTAGGTGAACTAGATTGTAGGGGGGTGGAAGGAATTCAATTCTATTCTTCCTCCATTAAAAGACCAAAATACCCTCATTATATATAATATATGTACAGCAAACAAAAAGTATTATTGTATTCCATTTCATTTCTTGCCAACCAAACACATTACAATTTATAGTTCCTTCAGATTCCAATTTCCTTGATAGATTCAGTTCCTTCCAAAAACATTCTATCAACTTCTAAACACCCAATAATAGTCACTGATTGGGTTTAACATTGTTCATCAGGTTTGAAATTCAGCATGGAATTTTATGTGCTCTTGGATATGTCTCTGCAAACTGTTTGTTAAGAACTCCTACTGTAAGTCACCCTCATCTGTCTTGCTCAAATCTGTTCATCAACCTTCAATCTTTAAAAACATGGATTTGACACTGTATAATTGTTCTGCAGATCACAGATTCATTGCTTCAAAACACACTGAAATGTCTAGTTGATGTAGTCAATTCTGAAAGCTCTACATTAGCTTCAGTTGCAATGCAAGGGCTAGGTCATATTGGTCTATCTGCCCCCCTACCAAAACTTGTTCATGACACTCACACAGGTGAATCTAGTGAACTATATGACATGCTTATCTATTTAGCTACTGCTAACTACTTGCTAATTCTTTCAACTTCAGATGATGTCTTGACATTTTTACGTGAAAAGTTAAGCAAGATTCTTTCTGGCGATGATACAAAATCAATTCAAAGAATTGTTCTATCTTTGGGGCACATGTGTGTCAAGGAATCATCTTCTTCCATCATCAATGAGGCACTTGACTTAATCTTTAGTCTTGCTCGATCTAAGGTAGATAAAATTTCTTCAGATTACTCTTTCCTATTTTCTATGTAGTTTCATTGATTTATTTGTTTAATTGTTATAGCACCCTATTTTTTTTCCTATTACAACATCGTACTTTGGAATATCTACCAATTATAGCAATGTTGTCCATATAAAAAAGCAATTTTGACTGCTATAATAAGATTTTTTTTCCGAAGTATATAAAACTACATTTCTATTTTGAGCAGGTTGAGGATATTCTGTTTGCTGCTGGTGAAGCTCTTTCATTCTTATGGGGTGGAGTTCCAGTGACTACAGATATGATCCTGAAAACCAACTACAGCTCACTCTCCATGACTTCAAATTATTTAATGGCAGATATACCCTCAGCTATCATCCCAACATCTATTGGGCTTGAAGGAAATGAAGAGTGCCATGTTTTTGCTAGAGATACGATTACTAAAAAACTGTTTGATAGTCTATTATACAGCACCAAAAAAGAAGAAAGATGTAGTGGAACTGTTTGGTTAGTATCACTCACAATGTACTGTGGTCAACATCCATCAATTCAACAATTACTTCCAGATATTCAGGAAGCATTTTCACATCTAATTGGTGAGCAAAATGAACTCACACAAGAGCTTGCATCTCAAGGTTTAAGTATTGTATATGAACTTGGTGATGAATCAATGAAGAAGAATTTGGTAAGTGCATTAGTTGGCACGCTGACTGGGACAGGAAAGAGGAAAAGAGCAGTGAAGGTAAAGTTATTTATTATTTCATCTTTGTCATAAGTACATACCTATAAATATAATATGTTGGTGTGTATTTAAGTTTTTAGGGGTTTTGTTGTTTTAGCTTGTTGAAGATACTGAAGTATTCCAAGAGGGGTCGATTGGGGGAACTTTGAGTGGAGGGAAACTTAGTACTTACAAGGAGCTTTGCAATTTGGCAAATGAAATGGGACAACCAGATTTGATTTATAAATTCATGGATTTAGCCAATCATCAAGCTTCTTTGAATTCCAAAAGAGGTGCTGCTTTTGGATTCTCAAAGATTGCCAAGCTGGCAGGTGATGCATTACAACCATATCTTCGCCAGTTGGTTCCAAGGCTTGTAAGATACCAGTATGACCCTGATAAAAATGTTCAGGTATATGGAGTTTTATAATTGTTATCAACTTATTAAAATTATTATTATTATTAGGTTGAACTGTTTTATTTTTCCTATAGGATGCAATGGCACATATTTGGAAATCACTTGTTGCAGACTCGAAAAAAACTATCGATGAATATTTGGATCTGATTATTGAAGATATGTTGGTACAATGTGGGTCCAGGCTTTGGCGTTCCCGTGAGGCTTCCTGTCTTGCTCTTGCAGATTTAATCCAAGGGCGTAAATTTAATCAGGTTATTATTATTTTTTTTTCAGAAATTATGTCTTTAAACATTTATTTGCTTAACTCCTGGGAATTTTGAAGCATTACATGAACACCATAATAGAAATAGCAGCTCAGTTTTACTTTTTTGTTTATAATATCATGCCACTCTTATTTCTTCCTATTGCAGCACTTATAGCAATGCCACCCAAATACAAAGCCATTTTCCCTTTAATAAGAAAAAATCAGAAGTACAATGCTATAATTGGGTAGATTTTTTCAAAGTGCAATGGTATAATAAGAAAAATAATGAAAGTAAAATGCTGTAATTGGGTAGATTTGTGTTAGTAAGAAAAGATTTGAAGTAAAATGCTATAATTTTGGGTAGTTTTTTTTTTGAAAGTACAATGCTATATAATATAAGAAGAAGAAGAATTAGAAGTAGAGAATGCTATAATAAAAAACATAAAATGAAAGTACATTGCTATTAACCCTTGTCTTTGATTCACTGATGCTGATCAATGAAAAAAAAATACACTTGTATTGTAGGTTGGGAAGCATCTAAAGAACATATGGACAGCTGCATTTCGTGCTATGGATGACATAAAAGAGACTGTTAGAAAATCAGGGGATAGACTATGTCGTGCTGTTACTTCATTAACATTAAGGCTTTGTGACATATCTCTCACTGAAATTTCTGATGCAAAAAACACAATGGATATTGTTTTACCTTTGTTGCTCACTGATGGAATTATGAGTAAAGTTGATGACATTCGCAAGTCATCAATTACCATAGTCACAAAGCTTGCAAAGGTACCAACTACATCACCAATCTAAAATTTTCATTTAATTTTAATCTAAATTTTAATTCCTTTTTTTTTTTGTTTTTTGTTTTCAGGGTGCAGGCATTGCAATCCGTCCACATTTATCTGAATTAGTTTGTTGCATGCTTGAAAGCTTATCAAGTCTTGAGGACCAAGGACTGAATTATGTTGAGGTTTGTCTAAAATTATATGTGCTAATATAGGAAGAGGATTGCTTTTGCTTTATTATAAAGTTAGATGCATGAAATAGCAGCAAACTTTTAAGAGTAAATTACATTGTTGGTCCCTCGGTATAGCTGTGTTTTTTTTAGCAATTTCAATACTTATTTGAGGTTCTTGTACTATTTTTGGTCCCTGTTTTAAGTAAAATGACTATTTTTGGTCTGTTGAGTATAGCTGATTTTTACAATATTTGTCCAAAAAAACATCATGATTTTACTTCGAACAGGGATAAAAAACATTACAAAAACCATAAATAAGGACCAGAATTGCAAGAGAGAACATTTTGTGCCTAAATTGAAAAAAAAATCAGCTTTATTTGGGAACCAAAAAATGTAATTCACTAAACTTTTAATTATCTGTTTATTATAGCATCCTACTTTCATTTTTTCCCATTAAGGCATTGTACTTTGAAAAATCCACCTGATTATAATAATGTTATCTAAATAGAAACCACCTGATTATAATAATTTTTCAAAGTACATTGCCCTAATAAGAAAATTAAAGTATATATTTGGGTGTATATATCGAAGTACAATGCCTTAATAAGAAAAAAAATGGAAAATACAATGCTATAATAAAAAAATGAAAGTAAGATGCTCTAATAAACAAATAAATGAAAGTAGGTTGCTATTTCTTGCACTTAGCCCTTTGTTGCTCATTTTCCTACAACAGATGCATGCAGCAAATGCACTTATATACTCATCATGTTGCTCATTTTCCTACAACAGATGCATGCAGCAAATGCTGGGATACAAACAGAAAAGCTTGAAAACTTACGAATTTCAATAGCCAAAAGCTCTCCACTTTGGGAAACCCTAGACTTATGCATAGATGTTGTTGATGACCAATCACTAGAACAGTTGGTCCCACGTCTTTCCCAATTAGCTCGATCTGGTGTTGGCCTAAATACTAGGTATATTTCTATTCATAAATAATAAATAAATATAACCCACATTTCTTTCTTTCTTTACAAAAATTAAAACCAATTAGTTAATTGCATTTGAAATTTGTGCACAGGGTTGGTGTGGCAAGCTTTATTAGCCTTTTAGTTCAAAAAGTTGGTGGAAGTATTAAACCATTCACAAGCACGCTTCTTAGACTCCTGTTTCAAGTAGTGAAAGAGGAAAAAAGTGGTGCATCCAAACGCGCCTTTGCAAATTCTTGTGCATTTGTTATAAAATATGCAGCCCCTTCACAAGTCCACAAGCTCATTGAAGAAACTGCTGCTTTATATAATGGTGATCGGAATTCACAGATTGCATGCGCCCTTTTATTAAAAAGCTACGCATCGACAGCTGGCGATATCTTAAGTGGATATTATGCAACAGTTGTGCCAGTTATTTTCCTCTCAAGGTTGGTTAACTTCTTTTTCAAATACACATTATTACCTTTTTTTTTTTTTTTTTTTACAATGAAAATATATAATTTGAATTCATATTGAGGAACTATATATGCAGGTTTGAGGATGATAAAAACGTGTCTAGTCTGTATGAGGAATTATGGGAAGAGAACATGACAAGTGAACGTCTCACACTTCAGTTATATGTAAGTGAGATTGTTACTCTAATAACTCAAGGCATTGCTTCATCATCTTGGGCTAGTAAAAGGAAGGTAATTTTAATTTTAATTTTTTAAACTTTTTTTTCATTTTCACTTCTTGTAAGCTCCCATTTTTAATGAATCACATGGTTATTTTTGTAGGCAGCGAAAGCAATTGTAAAGCTTTGTGAAGTGTTGGATGAATCTTTATTTTCATATCATCAAGTGTTGCTTACATCTCTTATGAATGAGATTCCTGGACGTATATGGGAGGTAGGTTTATTTATGATATGCTTGTTGGAAGTTCAATAGGGGAGGGGCATAATGGACTTTTTTTTTTTCACATGGTACAGGGAAAGGAGGATCTACTGGAAGCCTTGTCTTCTCTTTGTACATCTTGTCATACAGCAATTTCTGCTGCTGATCCATCTTGTGAAAGTGCCATCTTGAATGTGGTAACCTCAGCATGCAGTAAAAAATCCAAGAAATTTCGTGATGCAGGCTTTCGATGTCTAGAGAAGGTAAAAAAAAAAGTCAATCCTCTTCTACTAAAGTCAACACTTGGGAGAAATTTTCAGTCTAGGTTTAATATTTTCAAACAATGACTTGGCTTGTTACATATGTGATATGGTAGGTTCTAAAAGCCTTCAAAAATCCAGACTTTTTTGGTGTGGTGTTCCCATTAATGTTTGAAATGTGCAATTCAGCATTCAACTCTCAATCCAAACAAGTGTCTTCACAAAATGACACTGAAAAAGCAGGTCAGATATACTTTTTTTTTTTTTTATTCGATGAAAATATAAAAATGTTGCTATTTCTTGCATTTAAGTAGTTTACTTTGATATAATGCATGCAGAGGCACATGAGAAAGAGGAATCTTCTGTTCCCCATGAAAAGATTATTGATTGTGTTACATCTTGTGTTCTTCTTGCTCGATTAAGTGACATTCTTAAATGGCAAAAGGATTTGGTACATGTGTATCTAAACTCCCTAGCACCTGCTATTCCTTGGATAGGTATGCACTCAAATAATCAAATTCTTTTTTTATATTTCATTTTACCTCAACTGAAAAAAAACCAAAAAATAATGAGCCCTTTTGAAAAACTGACTTTAATCATGCTTGAGTAAAGTTTCGTTTTTGGTCCCTGAGTATACTTTATTTTTTCAATATTGGTCCTTATTTGAGGTTTTTGATCATTGTTTCATGTAAAATGATTATTTTTGGGACCAAAGTTGATAAAATCTGTTATCTTAGGGACCAAAAGTTGTCATTTTACTTTGAACATGGACCAAAAACGTAACAAAAAACTCAAATAAGGACCAAATCTGCAGTAGAACTTTTTGGGACCAAAGTTGCAAAAATCAGATATATTCAGGGACCAAAAATGTAAAAAAAAACCCCTTCATTTTAGCACTGGTGGTTGTGTATTCACTATTCAGATATAAATCTGTAGAATGTGTTTGTTGAACAGTTAAAGTTTCGGTGTTCACATCAATTAAAGAATTATGTTGGAGGATAAATGAAGGTTTAAAGGATTCTGATAAATCTAGCCAACAGCTTGATACATCAGCATTAGCTATAGAGGTAATAAAATTTCTTTTTCAACCATTTTTTTCCTCAAGTAAATAATCTAATTATAATTTTTTTTTTTTTTTTTTATACCTTCAGTTGTTTTATTCTTTATCACCCAAGGTGATTGATTGTATATCCATAGTAAAGATTGCACAGGTATGTCATTCTTTCTCATCTCATGTTGTTTATTATAATCATGATCATGGTAAATGACCATTTTACCCATTTATTGTCAGGTTCACATAGCAGCTTCTGAGTGCCTTCATGAACTAACCAAGCTATACAGAGACCTTCCGGAAGCATGCATAGCAGAGATACCTTTTAAAACCGAGCTTCTCCATCAATGGGAGATTGAAAAAAACGAACAGGCAAAGTCATATATGAAGAACTGCATCGACATTATTGACACTATTCAACACAAAATTCTCTAGAACAATTTTTATCTTCCTGGATTTTGTACATTCATAAAACTTTTTCTTTTTTCATTGTGTGTTTTTTAATCTCACAATCTTAAAACCCTAGACTTGGTTATATACCACAATTGATCTCAAGAGTCCAACACTAGTATCAATTCTTGCCCTACGTTTGGGATTTTTGTTTATCAAGTGATAATGTCGACAATATGATTCTAGGCGTGTATGTATATGTATTATCATGTGACGATATGATTTTAGGCGTGTATATATTTACGTTAACTATTACAGCAATTAAAATCTAAAAATAACTAAACTGTAGTGATTATAATCTAAAAATAAACAAACAACGTATGATAATAATATACACGATTACGTTTTTTGGCCATCTACAACATGGTCCACGAGCAGAGCATACAAATTAAAATTACTGCTTAGGATAGAAATTATTATTATTTTAAGAAAACTTATAATGATAAGCTGATAACCAACACAACTATTAAAAACAAATAGCAAACAAATAAAGAGCTTCCAAGGTTAAAGAGAGTATCGATTAGGAATGAGAAGTCAACGAGAAGTCGATTAGCTATCATGTATGGTACCGCGTGAAAATGGTGTCACCTCCCTTCACAAACCATTTCACAAGACAATTATTACATTCATTTGGGGGCGGTGTTCATCGGAAGAGAGAGAGACCATCTTTTTGCTTAGTCTAACGACATCTCCAAACTCTATTTTTTTTCCGTTCTTTTCCAACCTTATCCCATTTTCATCTTTATTTTTAGAGATATGAATAGTATTTACCCAAATATGTGAGAATACTATTCGTATCTCCAAAAATAGAGTTCAAGTTTTGGTTGCCAATTTTAGTCTTTCTCATTTTTAGGTTATTTTATCTACTAATTATATAATTTAAATGCAATATTTAATATTTGTTATATCATGTTATATACTAATTTATATTAATTAATTGTAATTATAGAGTTTAATATTCATTTATTGGATTCATATAAAAAAAATTAAATATATACTAAAGACTTGAAATACAATAAAATAATTTATAAAATATAGTAATCAAATATGATCGTGATTTTAATACGTTTATTATAAATATAATCTTATGTATTTAATAATTCTTTATAATAAAGTATTAATTAATTTAAACTTATTATATATAAACATTTTATTTATGATAATATAATTTGTAACATTTTTGTAATAAAAAATATAATATATTTGGTTAAATCTAATTAGTAGAGGAGCGTATTTGACAATATATATAAGTTATAAAATGAAATATTCTAAGAATTTATTTTTTGGGGTAAAAAATAGGGTATAAAATGGAGTAGGGTTGGAAATGAAACACTATTTTACCAATTTTTTCACTCAATTTATGGGGAAAAAATGGAGATGAGTTGGAGATGGTTTAAGGGGAATCATCACTTGTGAATTGTGAATGAAGATGAGGTAGGTATTTTACCATTCCACAAACAATCCACTATGTTGTGAAAATGGTGTTCACCGGTGGATTGGTAATGAAGGCGCAAAAAGAAGAGAGAAAAAGAGAGTGACTGTTGGTATTGCTTGCTTCTTATTGCTTGTCTTCCTCCGTCTTCGTAGAGACCCCACAACCAAGCCATCGGGCATTGGGGCAGTGTTCATGCGTCCCTTAGGCTGCCACATAGGCTTTCACGCGTGACTTGAGGCTCCATTCCAGATAGCCTTAGCCAATAAGAGCCCCTTTGATGCATACCACTCCACAAGAAAACCACTAGGTTTTGGGGCGGTGTTCACCAGTGGAAACCCCCTTCCACCTCAGCTTTCACTCGTGAAAATCCTTCTATACTGGAAGGCCTTAGAGGCGCCAATTAGGAGTGATAGTCCAAGTCATCAATTGGAAATAATTTAATTACGCTTTCTTTATTTTAATTTTTTTTTTCCAGTTTTACTCTAGTTCTGACGCAAAACGTTATTGTAACTCCTGGTTCCTGGTATGTATTTAAACTTATAATTTGTTTTCATAGAACAACTTGGAGGCCCCAGACTTGTCGAGTAGAGATGTTTTGGACTGCGCGTTTTGGTGACCAACCCGACGAGTTGGGAGGTCTCAACTCGACGAGTTGACTAGAAGAAATGAAACCCTAATTCCAGGGTTTTGCACCCTTTTTAAACACCTTAACCCTAAGGTGTTGGCCTCATTTCTAGCCTCCACTGTCCTAACCTTAAACCTCGAAACCCTAAAGCTATTATGAGCGATTGTGAGCCATTTTGAGTGTTTTTGGTGTGTGTTGAAGCCATTAGAAGAAGGAAAAGCTTGAAGACACAAGAAGGAGCTTATAGATCCAGAATCCTTGCCTCATCCACGACACTTTTCTAGTATAAAGCTTGAAACTTGCCTTGCAGTTGATTAAATCTTCTTTTAGGGTTATTTTGCTTGGTGTTGTCCAAATATCATGGTCCTTGGGAGTTGGACGCCCTAAATGGGTTAACACTTCAGATCTAGGGTCTTGAGGGGTTTTCATGGCATAAATGTGCTAACTTTATGGCCATGGAAGTCCCATGTAACCTTTAGACCATCATTTTTGGCCTTTCGGAGCTTCTAATGGCCATGCATGTATAAAAAACCGAAACTTTACGTGATCAATTAGTCTCTATGGTCCAGATCTATGACCTCATGGTCTATCTTGTAGTTTTGGTGGTTTTTGGATTAAGACTTTGGCCTTTTGGGTTAGGGTTTGAGCTTAATCTCTTTAGGAAGGGTATTAATGGTTAAAGTTGGAAACTTTACCCTTCTAGAGGCATTTCCAGTCTAGATCTGGAGTACAGGGTTTAGATCTGAAGAATAATGGCTTAATGCATTAAGAAGGGGTTAACAGACTGAAGAACTGTAACGCCCCGATTCTCAGGTATTGTTTAAATAAAAATTTCTTGGTTTTGGCCCTACTCGACGAGTTGATTGCCCTACTCGTCGAGTAGCAGCGGGTTGGATCGCGAATTAAGTGATCTACTCGGCGAGTCCTTTGTGGGACTCGACAAGTAGGAGCTGGAAAGTGAAACCTTAATTTCCAGGGTTTGCACCCCTATTTAAAGAAGCTCAAGCCTCTTTTCAGTCCCTTTGCAGCTCCCTTTGCATCTCTAACTCGTGTGTGTGTGCCCATTGTGTGTTGAAGCTTGGAGAGAAGATTTTCGTGTGGAGAGTTTGGGAAGCAAGTGATTGAGGCAAGAAGCTGGGAGGAAACCCGAATCTACTTCGGTGGACATCTCTTGGGAAGGTATTAAGCTATTACCCTCGTTTATTCAGTCTAGACCTCCCTTTTTAGTGAGTTTTAGGGTTTTTATAAGAATATCAAGTTGGTATGACAAACTATGGGCTAGATCTAAAGTTTTAACTTCAGATCTGGACCCTCTTTGGATTATAGAAGCATAAAGTTCCAGCTTTGGTCGAGATTAAGGTTCCCTTAGTGCATGAAGACCCATTAAGAGCTTGGATTTGGTAGAAGTTGTTATGATTTCAAGACCTAAACATCATATTCATAAACTGCTACTCTGCATTCAAGGTAAGCAACGATTTCATGCCCTGAACCTATCTATATTTTAAGCCCTAAACCTCAATCTTCCATTTCAGTAATTACAGGAACTCGATTGTTTTTTCAGTAATTTGATATCATTTTCTTTTGTTTTGATCAGATAGATGGTGGCAACAATGCATACCAGTAATTTTCTTTTTTAATCATTCGCCTTAAGCAACTTTCAAAGCTTGAGAGTATCTTGATAAGCCTGTAATACATAAGACAATGATGAAAGTATGTAAGTTATATCTTAGATTTCCTATGTAAATAGGGCTAACTTTGTGCTGATGTCATTATGTTAGTGTTTTTCTTCTTAGAGAATAGAACCTTCTTTTGGGCAGACAACCTGTTTGTAGTCTAAATGACATTTTTGTCATTTTACATGCCCTTCTAAATCCTGTCTATAAATCGAATGGAAAAATCATATTTTGAAGGTGGAAACATTAAAGGAATAGTTGCAGAGGGAAAGAGAGTTGAGGAAACTGCTTGAGGCTGGATGCACAATGTCAGAGAAGATGTTACCTTTACCAGGCTCCATTGATGAAAGTATGTTACAGTCTTTTCTTAAGTCTTTTTTTGAAGTATTTTTTTTCATTTAATTGGATGTATGGCATGTTTCAGAAGATCTATGTGTATTTTATTCAAAACTTGCCAAGTTTGTTGCCAAGTTGAGAGAGATGAAACAGATGAGTAAGTATTGTTGTTTAAATTTGAGGTGGGAGTATGCTACTTCTCAAAGTCAGAAAGGTAATAATTTTATATCATTTTGGCAATGAAAATTTTAAGCTAACCATCTTAAAATGCATTTTCTTTTCGTTTGTTTAAATTCTACAAAGACTATTTTTGTTAAAATCTTAACCATCTCCTGTAACTATCACTTTTTATGATGTGTTTGTGTTAACATTAGCTTTGAGAAACTCCAAGAGGATTCTTTATTGCTTATACTTCCATATAGTTGCTCAGTTTATAAGTCGAAAACTAAGAATGGGGATTGGGCATAAGGGTGGTGAGGGTGAGGAAGGACATTCAGTAGGAGGTTGAAATATGTGATTTAGAAAGCATCCATAGAGGATGATATTCACTGAGGGGTTAGAATAAATTGGAGTTTAACATTTTATACAAGTAATAATGCATTACGAAATGTTATTCAAAGTCAATGAAATGCACAGAGGATGACTATTTTTGTTGTTTTTGGAAAAATAACAAGCCAAAAATACAAACAGTTGTCAACAAGATTGATTTTATCCATAATGACTTTAAAACCATGCCACTAAAAAGTTATGGTTGGAAATCATTCTCTTGTGCAAGATTAGTAGAAAATCGACTTTATTTTCATGTTGATTTAAATAAAGTTTAAGTTTTTATGTTACTCTTTTTTTTCCATTCACATCAGATCTGGAATCTAACTTTGAGTGGTTTGATAAGGTAGCCTTGTAGACAGATTTGAATCATCTCTCTGTTTTTTCATTTCGTTAAATGGATATCAGATCCTTGAGTTCCAGGTAGCATTCTTGACTTCAAGATCTAATGCTATAGTTCCAGATAACATTCTTTACCAAGATTCTTTTTGATTTCAAGTAGCTTGATATGGTTGGACAAATGAGGTTTTTGATAGACTTTTAATTTTCTTTGTATTTGAAGTTTTAAACCATTGAGATTCTAACAGATTATTTGTTAAAAGTTTTAGCTTTTATATCTAAGACTAATATTATTTCGTTCGGTTATAAGAGGATACAATTACTTTTTAGTCAAAGTTGTTTCGTTGAAAATATTTGATGTGTTTATGTGTTTCGTTTGAGCATATATGGGTTTAATTACAATACATTGTTATATTGCAACATACTGAACTTAATGTATTTGTTTGTAATTTTGATTTCACATGAATAATTTGATTTTTTTTTATTATTATTTGAGGTTAATGTAATAAATAGATTTCATTTGTTATATAATATTTAAAGTAATTAATAGGAATATAAGTTCGGCAAAAAACCAAAATAAATTGTCTACAACCAAAGACCATTTGCAACAAATGTAAACAAACGGGTAGCGGGTAGTCATATAAAAAATCCAATAGTAGAACTAGATGTGTAATTTACTCAACTTTTTCTTTAACTCGAAAATATGACATATTTTGATTTTTAACATGAAAGTTTTTACATACTTTTTATCGAACAATATATTTTTATTTTTAACACAAAGGAATAATACAACTTATATATTTGACTACATGCTTCTTATAATTATGATAAATAAACAAACTACGAAGCAATACTATCTATATATTATTCAAATAAAAATCAACCCATATGCACACATATAATTTACCAACCAAGTGATATCAATTAAAAACTACCATCTTTATCGATAAATTTCATATGTTGTATATGTTTGGTAAACTCAATCAATAGTCAATTAATTCTTCAAGTCAACCAAGGAACAATTAATATATTAATAAATTTCATATTTGAATAATCATTATTTTTGAATTTGTTATGGATAAAAGAAAGTATATGTATATTTTTTGTGGGTTGTACACTTTGCAATGAGGTTTGATGGTAAAGAAAATAAACATAATAATATTATCCAAATTGATACAGAAAATACAAAATGTATGTTTCATATTTGCAATCGTGATTAGTATTCCATCGTTATACATTCCTCATATAAAAAATGTTGCAGAAAAAAGAAAAGCATATAACAAGGCATGTTACAAATGACGAAAGGAGAAAAACAAAAAGAGACGAATAGCTAATGGTGAAGGAAATAGTCAAAACGCAACATATTTGTCAAATGTGCCTATAGTAAATAGGAGTCTTATGGATATTACCGATGCATCTCCTACATGTGTATTGGATTTTTGTCAAAGAAAGTTGATTTATAATAGAAACCCTTATCAATGCCAGACAAGACGAAACATAACAAAATCAGGTATAGAAATAACATCCCAACTATGTCTGAAGTTATCAAATGAAAATCTAAATTGTACAACATTACATTTAACCATAATCTTTTACGGAATATTTGAGACATGCCATAATTTACATTCTTAATGAGATATTTTTGTTTATACGTAGGTATTCAAATTCAGCTTGATGTAATACTACCTTCACGTGATGAATTGATAACTCAAATTTAAAAATCAATAGGTTAGTATTTGATTTTTACCGAACAATATCATATATATTGGCTAATAATTTTGTTTAATTATTTTAGTTTTATTTATATTGCATTTAACTAAAGAATATAAATAATATTATTTTGTAAATAATTTTTATTAATACATGTATTATTTTATCAAAAAATTTAAGGTGTTAAAGACAATGTCCATCTACCGGTACAGATAAATTGATAAGTCAAATTTTGACATCAACAAGTTAGTATTTATTTATTTCTTAATACTTCAATTATGTAATTCAAATAGTCTTATATTTAGATATTTTATTTGAATCAAATATCTACAGATCGATAAGGTTGTATCCATGGCAATGCCACTCCATCGGTTTCACAATATGGTAGCGTCCTGGAGAATCCATATGCTTTTATTTTTGCCGGTATCCGTAAAAAAACATCTGTGGTGAAGTTTAATGACATATGTGGATATTGTTGGGCAAAATGACTACAAGTTGAATTTGTTGGCTTTTGTTGCATGAGTCGAAAGACAAATTTGGCAGACTCATCTATTTTTGACGAATTACACATTCTTTTCACATCGAAAAGAAAATTAGGCAAATTGTTTAGAAAAATATATGTGCGTACAACACCAACTTTTCATTTGCATCAATGGGCGTAGAAGTGGATGAATTAATGGCTAACATGACATCAGGTGTATACACTTTTTGTGTGAAACATGTAATTTCTTTTAAAACATAACATTTTTATAAAGGAAACATATCATCAAAAGAACTTACGCGTCCCGCCGCTTTGCGTGGGTACACTGCTAGTATATATATATATATATATATATATATATATATATATATATATATATATATATATATATAATCAACTTTATTATAACTAATTATAATTTTTTAATTAGGGCTAATCGTATGAAAAACACAATTTACTTCTATCATTTTATCAAATCTATCAGTCTATCACACATATTTTTAATCATTTCTAGTAACAAAATTATTTTTTTACCATTATATATAAAATGACAAAAAGATATTAGATTAATAAGTTAAAATTATAATAAAAGTATTTTACATGTTTTCCTAATCGTAATCAATTTTAAGACAAAGACTCCAAACAGCCGGGTAAAACAACTCCACTGTATGTGTTCGAGACTTTGAGAGGTTCACTTTGGACTTACTACACATCTTCTACGCCTTTTTCCTGCTTTTCAAAAAGCAAACCAAATACTCTTTTGGATTTAAAATTTCCAAATTCCCAATCTCACTTCTTGCAACATCATCATCGAAGCATTGTCTGTCGATTTCAACAGCGAATCCACCGAATAAGTCTCTCATCGGTTGTTAATTAGTCGCTGTTTACATGCTCTGTAAGTACAATCATCTTTTTCGCTTCAAGGTGGTTCAATTTACTGATTTTCGCTTTTGAATTAGGGTTCAGTTTGGTATCGCTGTTTTTGTGTTTGCTGTTGTTCATACTTAATACCGATTGAATCTGTTTTTCCTTCGTTTTGCACATTCCCGTTGTTTCATCGGTTGCTTTGCTTTGTCTGCATTATAATTTGATAAACATCCTCTTTTTGTGTTCTTCTTCTCCTTCTTCCTTTTTGCAGTCTGTTGACTTTTGGTTTAATTAAATATGTCTGATGTACTCCAGGTTGACGACTTCTAACTAATGATGTAATTACAAGCCATAAAATAGTTTACTCCGCCGATTAGGCTATTATTCCGTTTCCACGACGAAATGGGGTTTCATTTGACTTATTCATCAGGCGAAACCTTCATTGGCTTCTTTTGCATTTTGCAAACTAGAAATCGTTTGTTAATTGTTTGATCTTCCCTTTCCCTTTCCCTTTCCATTGACCAGTTTGACCAGATCAGCCTACGTCATACTACTTGTTTATCTGAAATTGACTTATGGATTTAGGGTTTTTATTGTTACTAAAAGCTTGATTCTCGACAGTTGTATCTAAACCAGAAGCATGACAAGAATGGGACGTGATTTCAGCTACACAACTCAAAGAGATGCAGTTTCCCCAGTGTCAGCAGATGTTCTATTTGCATCCAGCCGATTTCCAAATTACAAAACCAGAACTAATAACAACACAATGGAGGCAAAAGAAGATTCAAAGTTAGTTTCTATGAGGGAGTTAACTCGACATGAAACTGCCAAGTTGCTAGATCAACAAAATCGTTTATCTGTTCGTGATCTTGCCAGTAAATTTGAAAAGGGTTTAGCTGCTGCTGCTAAGTTATCTGATGAGGTTGGCCTCTGTAATTTCACACATATATTAAAATCATTTTGTTATACTGAATGCAATTCACATATGAGGGACAGAATAAGCTCAGAGATGTGGTTTCTCTAGAGAAACATGTGCTTTTAGAAAAGCTTAAAGATGCACTTGAATCATTGAGAGGGCGTGCTGTTGGTAAAAACAAAGATGATGTGGAGGAGGCTATTGCCATGGTAGGTTTGTTTTAGATGACATAAACACAATCCATACTTTTGCCTTTGAATTAAGTTGTTAAAAATTTTCATTTTTGATGTTTATGTTTAGGTTGAAGCTTTATCAGGTCAATTGACACAAAGGGAAGGAGAATTGGTTCAAGAAAAGGCTGAGGTTAAGAAGCTTGCAAGTTTTCTAAAGCAGGTTACTGTTCCATTATTTTAGTTCAACACCTTAAAGGAAATAAATTTTCTCTTATATTTTTGCTTTTTAGTTTTGGTAAAGATTTATAATTACATGTAGGCTTCAGAAGATGCAAAAAAGCTTGTTGATGAAGAGAGAGCTTTTGCAAGAACTGAAATTGAGAAAGCTAGAGCTGCAGTTCAGAGAGTGGAAGAAGCTCTTCAGGAGCAAGAAAAAATGTCCCGAGCTACAGGGACACAGGTTTGTTTGTTTAGAGTTTTATAAACAATGTTAAAATATTTGTAGATTTTACTTTATAGCTATTCTTTAAAGCAATATTACAAAGTGCACTTCATAAAAGGAAACTTTTGAAGTTCCTGAAATGAATAAAATAAACAGAAACAAAAACAAAAAGCAAAAACACTTGTTAGGTTAGTAATAGCGTGGAACACATGAAATATAAACTTCCACTTTTTACCATCTTTTCTTTTTGTTCTTTATGAGTGTCAATATATTAGTTATAGTGCTAATTTATGAGGATGAATTGCAATCCATTATAGTATATATATATATATATATATATATATATATATATATATATATATATATATATATATATATATAGTTTTATTGTGACTATATCTATATGTGTTATATATATATATATATATATATATATATATATATATATATATATATATATATATATATAGTCACAATAAAACTATATATATATATATATATATATATATATATATATATATATATATATATATTTAGGATGTGGAAGAACTAATGAAGGAAGTACAAGAGGCTAGAAGGATCAAGATGCTGCATCAGCCTAGTAAGGTACACCATGCTAATTGCATTTGCTTTTGTGTATTTTTATTAATTTTGAACTTTTTAATTATTTAGTATCCTATATTTTAGGAGTTTAATAGCTCAAGCATCAAACACCATATCTATATAGTATATTGAAATATCAGAAGACAGATATTGTATTTATGTCTACTTAACCTTGTTTTAACTTCATCCAGTTTCTTAATCCTCTAATTGCATCAGATAAAATTTTCTAAAAATCATCTTATATTATTTAATCAGCAATATTAATTAATTTTAAATATTATCTTGTCACAGGTTATGGATATGGAACATGAGCTCCAGGCATTACGAACTCAACTAGCAGAGAAGTCTAAGTGTTCATTGAAGCTCCAGAAAGAGGCAAAATAATTTAATAATCAGTCTTAATTATTTATCATAGATGGTTTATTAATTATTATCTAATTATTATTTTTTGTATTCAGTTGGCAATGAGCAAACAGGGAGAGAAAAATAGACCCGATTTATTTGAATTAGATGGCACAGAGTCTTTAGGCTCATATTTGCAGATTCATCCATGTTGTGATGAAGCCCCAGATCTTCTAGAATGTTCTATTCAGTGGTATCGTTTGGCTTCTGAAGGTGGAAAAAAGGATCTTATTTCAGGTATTAAGATTATTTTTTTGGATGTATTTTTATTAATTTTTTTTTTATAAAACTCATCCAAATTTATACTTTTTAGGTGCCACAAAACCTATTTATGCTCCTGAACCTTCTGATGTTGGGCGATTACTTGAAGCTGATGTCATGTCAGATGGGTTGAGTATCACTTTGACAACCTCTGGTCCCATTGATCCAGGTCTGTCTGTGAAAAGACGTAAATGCCCCCCTCGTGATGCTTTATACCAAACTCAACTTATAAAAATTATGTAAAACAGCTGCAGGATTAGGAAACTATGTGGAAGCATTGGTTCGTCGCCATGACACCGAATTTAATGTATGCCAGCTCAGCTATTATGCTCTCTTTTACAAATTTCTTCATATATATACTTTTAATAAAAAAAGATAAATGATGTGGAATCAGGTAGTGATTGTTCAAATGAATGGGGAAGAGCATCCTTCAGAGTCAGTTCATGTGCTTCATGTAGGAAAGATGAGGATGAAACTTTGCAAGGATAACACAACAATGGCAAAAGAATTCTACTCCCCTTTTATGCAGGTAATTTCAATTCCTTTCTCAAAACAACAACAAATCTTATGTGTATTTTGATTAATATATATTTGATAATATGATTTCTTCTTCCGATCCAAAATAAAGCTTTGTGGAGTTAGAGGAGGTGGAAATGCTGCAGCACAGGCATCATTCTGGCAACCAAAAATAGGCCTCTCCTTTGTGCTTGCATTCGAGTCCGAAAGAGAGAGAAATGCTGCTATTATGCTTGCACGCAGATTCGCCTTCGATTGTAATGTATAATCTTCATCTCTCATTCTCATTACAAAAAGACATTTATACCCCTTACTTGAAGAAAAAAATTCTGATGTTGTAAATGGTTACGTATTCCAGATCATGCTTGGTGGGCCTGAGGATAGAGCTGCAGTGGAGAGAGCAACTTAAATTTGCTAAGTTAGTTTGTGTTGTATCCTAGTGTCAGAAAAAATTGTAATTATATCGAGTTTCTAATGTGTTGTGTAATTTTGAGCATTCTGGTTGATGCTTGCTTGATTGTGTTTTTTTCTTCTTTTTCTAGGCATTTTTTTTTATTTGCCTTTTTTTTGGGGACATCTTTGTTTGTACAAGGTTTTGTCCCTTACCTCGTTACTCATGGGGTATTGTTGTTGTTTGTACAAGGTTTTGTAATTGTATGAAGGCACATAGCCTCATTTTATTGGAGTAATGTTATGGCATGACATGATTATTTACGAAAATTTGGCATGTATTTTTCTTGGAGATTCAGACTCAAATCGATATCAATTAGATAAAAGTTGCAATTAATTTTCATTTTCCCACATGAAAGTGAAAAGGTGGAAATGGAATGTGAGATGGTTACTCACTTTCATAGGTTTGATAATAATACTGAACCTGAACCATTTAGTGCTGAATGATTTTGATTTTTTAATAAGGTTCTTTAATCATTTAAAGTTGTGTAGAGTTTGTATCGAATATGCTAAATGCTGACCAATTTAGTGATGGTTTATGAATAGTTCTATTTTATCAAATAGCCTTAGTGTTATGTATATACAAATGACATGAATGACCTATTTCGTGAACATTAAAATTACGGGGAGAACTTATTTATTTTTTAGAGGGTGTTTGATATTCCTTTTAAAATGACTTTTTGGACTTTTATTTTTTTTAAAAATTAAAAATTTAAAAAGTTGTTTGGTAACTTTAAAAGATCTTTTAAATTAACTTTTTGAGAAGAAGAAAAATGAGTGGTTAAGAAGTTACGAAATTGTGAATTACTTTTGGTTTTTTTCCTTTTGTACATTCAAAATTTTATACAAATATATTTTAAAACTTTCTTTTAGAAAAAGACATAAATCAAAAAGTTATTTTCTAGAAAAGATTTTTTGGTTTAAAAAGCTATCTCAAACACCCCCTTACATTTTTTAAAACTTTCAAAAATCTCATAAACCAACTTTGTGTGCAAGTAAAAAACCAACGAGTCATTAAAAAAACTCAATCTTCCACTTATTTTAACAACTAAGTTTTGACTAATTACAAGTTAACATAACAAAATAAAATAACAAATTAACAATTAATAAATATGTTTTTTATAATAAGTTTATAACCATACTAATGATTTTCTTTTTGTTTCCTTGGTTATAATTGGGTATCATTAAGTACGCCTAATTTACTATATCCTATGGTTGTTGAATAACGATAAATTATATTGTATCTAAACTTGTTAATAAAGTGTAACATTTTATAGATTCCCATTAGCACATCTATAACTCGAAACCTGTTTTAGATTAGCTAATAGTATTATTTATTTATTTTTAAATATTAAATTTTATGTTTTTTCACGTTTTAGATTAATTTATAACCATTTTCGGATTAAATAACCTAAGTTGTAAATAAAGTTACAGATTTGGATTATCGGATTTTTTCAAACCCGGTTTCAGATAAACAAACAAGTTGTTTAATTAACCAAAGCTAAAAAAATCAAAAAGAAAAAAAATGAGATAATCTTAATAAAAACACCTTTATAGTAGGGATGTTAAAAATTTATGTAGGACTCTGATTCTGTACAAGATTAAATTTTTAAAAAATTCTAGGGCGAGTGTGAAATTAAACCCCCTTTTATTTTCGGGATGGGGGGCTGAAGTGGGTATTTCCGTCCCGTACTTCTGCGGGGACCCCGTTTGTGTGTGTGTGTATATATATATATATATATATATATATATATATATATATATATATATATATATATACTAGTTTATAACCCGTGGAAACCACGGTTACAAAATTAATTAAACTTTTATAGTATAAAAATTCAAAATTATTAATCAATTGTTTTAAATAAATTATTAATTAAGAAATATTTTTAGTTATATAAAGTTATAATCATTTATTTAAATAAATATATGAAATTATACCACTTTATAATTTGTATTAATTTTATTTTAATTTTTATTCTAATATTATTAATTTAATGTAATTAAAGTGACAAATTTAAAATTTGAAAAATTGAAATGGAGATTTAATAGGTTGGCAAGTGACATGCATTAATTAGGAGACATAATAGGTTGACACATGACAAAAGAAGAATAAAATATACATTAATCAGGGGCTTAATAGGGTGACACATGTCAAAAGGAGAATAAAACTATTCTTTTATTAGAATACTAGTTTATAACCTGTGGGAACCACGGTTATAAAATTAATTACATTTTAATATTATAAAATCAAAATTATTAATCAATTATCTTAAATAAATTATTACTTAAGAGATATTTTTTTAGTTATATAAAATTAATATCGTTGATTTAAATAAACACGTGAAGTTATATCACCTTATAATAAGTATAATTTTATTTTATTTTTCAATCTAATGTTATTAATTTAATATAATTAAAGTGAGAAAATTTGAAATTTGAAATTTAAAATGAAGAATCAATTATTAATTTAATGTAATTATAATGGGAAATTTAAAATTTGGAATTTGAATTTTGAAATGAATAATCAAATATTAATTTAATGTAATTAGAGTGTAAATCTAAAATTTAAATTTAAAATGGGTAATTAATAGGTTGACAAGTGGCGTGATATGTGCTATATAACATTAATTAGGAGTTATAATTGTATGACACTTGTCAATAGGAGATTAAACCTATTCTTTTATTAGAATAGAGATAAGGGATATATATATACTAGTTTATAACCCGTGGGAACCACGGTTATAAAAATAATTAAAATTTTATAATAAAAAAAATCAAAATTATTAATCAATTATTTTAAATAAATTACTAATTAAGAGATATTTTTATTAGTTATGTGAAATTATAGTCGTTGATTCAAATAAAGATATAAAAATAATTTTTAATATATATTAGACTTTTTTGTGAATTAATGAAAACAATAATATAAAATTTAAAATTTAATTTAAAATGGAGAATAAATACATTGAAAATAGCATCACATTAATGAGGAGGTTTAATAAATTTAAAATGAAGAACTAATAGATTGACAAGTGGCAACACATTAATTAAGAGGTCTAATATAATGACACATGGCAAAATAACTACTCTTTTATTAGTATATATATATATATATATATATATATATATATATATATATATATATATATATATATATATATATACATTATCTAATTTTAAGATTTCTTCACTTTCTTTAATTTCATAATTGGTCAAATATTTTTGGACATATCGTATTCTTTTTGTAATTTTGGACTTGTCTGATTCGTAAATTTGTTGGATTCGTCGTTTTGTAATGTTGGATTTTTGATTTTTTAGCTGTTAAAAAACTAGATTTTAAGCTTTTAAAGTTAGAAAAAATAGTTTTTTTTTAGCCCAAAATAATTTTTTTTGACACATTAATGATCATGTAGTTCATACTAATAAATGATGTATCTAGATATTTTAGTGCAAATTACATATCTAGATATTAATTATTTTAGTGTCACCACATTCGAGTCTCTTTCATATATTTTATGAAGATGTATTCATAGAGTGAGCAAATACGTGCAACTTCTTACTTTCCTAGTTACTCCGGCGGAGAGGAGACTTGAGAGGAAAAGCGGCAGCCGATAGAGCCCACGGCGGAGGTTAGAGGATAGCAGTCATTCTACCTGGGTAACTCTTCCCTTAAAACTATGGATTTGTGTATGCTCTTACTTGCAGATATTGAAAAAAATCACATGTAAAGACGATGAAGCTGTAGCATTAACTTGTGCTTACAAAGCGACGGGATAAGAATAAGATACCTAACGAAATGAGTCTCTTTGCTTCCTCAACACTTACCATCTGTGCACCACCACATGACCACAACGACAACCACTTCACTCATCCTCCTCGCATCCTTCCAATCCCCACAAAACAGCACGCTATATTCCGCCATACAACTGCTGATGACTCCAGTTTCGGTGAACTTAACGTCTCTTCATGGACCTCATCCATTGCTCGTTACTGCCGAACCGGTCGTTTAGATCGTGCTGCTGCGGAGTTCACTCGTATGAGAGTTGCCGGAGTCGAACCTAATCACATTACCTTCGTGACTCTTCTCTCCAGCTGTGCTGATTTCCCTTTGCATGCTCTTTCTTTTGGATCTTCAATTCATGCTCTCGTCTGTAAATTCGGGTATGATAAAGATAACGTCAAGGTGGGTACGGCTATCATTGATATGTACTGTAAATGCAATCGGGTAGACATTGCTTGCTTGTGCTTTGAGAAGATGGATTTCAAGAATAAAGTCACCTGGAATACTCTGGTAGGTGGATTGATGAGAAATGGAGAAATTACTAGAGCAGTCCAGGTGTTCGATGAAATGCCTGAGAGAGATGTAATTTCATATACAGCGTTAATTGATGGGTTTGTAAAGAAAGGTCATTACGAACATGCATTGGAGTGGTTTCAAGAAATGCTGGCTTCTGGAATTCAACCTGATCATGTCACCATTGTTTCTGCACTCTCTGCTTCTGCAAATTTAGGAGCACTTGGATTAGGCTTATGGCTTCATCGACTTGTACTAAAAGGTAAACTAAACAACAACATCCGTATAAATAATTCATTAATAGACATGTACTCAAGATGTGGTTGCACCGAATTTGCTCTTCAAGTATTTCACACCATGTCTAAACACAATCTAGTCTCATGGAACTCCCTCATTGTGGGATTCGCTCTTAATGGGAATCCAGAAAACACTCTCAAGTATTTTTACCAGATGCAGAAAGATGGTTTCAAGCCAGATGAAGTGACCTTCACTGGAGCTCTTACTGCATGTAGCCATGGTGGCTTAATCGATGAAAGTTTGAAACTTTTTGACATGATGACACAAGACTATAAAATAACACCAAGAATCGAGCATTACGGATGTTTAGTAGATCTTTATAGTCGCGCACGTATGTTAAAACAAGCCCTAAATGTTATACAGAATATGCCCATGAAACCAAATGAAGTTATATTAGGATCAGTTCTTGCAGCATGTAGAGTGGCTGAAGATGTGGAATTGGCTGAAAAGTTGATGAGGTTTATAAGTGAAGTAAACCCTGGTGGGGATTCGAATTATGTTCTTCTTTCGAATATATATGCTGCTGGAAAAGATTGGCATAAGGCAAGCAGTGTGAGGAAGAGAATGAAGAATAAAGGTATTGAGAAGAATCCAGGTGTGAGTTCAATTGAAATTGATGGTAAAGTTGTTAAATTTGTAGCTGGGGATAAATCTCATGATAAATCTGAGTGTGTTTATAAAATGTTACAAAATCTTTCTTGTGAGCTGATGATTTCTGGGTATGTTCCAGAAGTTAATATGAGGGAACATTAACAATACTAGTGAACAAGAACACTTGATAATGAAACTGGCAAATGAAATAGTGACATGTGTAATATTTAATGTTTATTTAATGATATATTAATATATTAATATGACACATGTTATCATTTAATTGGGTAGGAGGATTTATAAGAACAAAAGTAAGAGGATATTTAGTTTCTCTTAATTTAAATTTGATTGGATTGTTAAATTTATAAACTTCTCATCATCTTAAATAGGTAGGAAGAAAAGTAGGAACAAAAAGTAGAAGAATATTTAATTTCTCATTTGTAAAATAAGATTTCATATATGTGAACACAAATACTCAACTCAAAGCTTTGTTGTATTGAATAACATACCTGACTCTTATATAGAGCATTACAAAACAGAAAGATTAAAGAGATCAACAATGACTAAGCATAATCTCCAAATGCCCTACTCAAAACTAGGAGAAATTTGAACGAACTAGTGAACTACTGTCCCTACATAATTGGGGCTTTATAAAGAAATCCTAACTTCATTGGCTTTATCTTATCAAATCCTTACCCAAACTGAGATTGCTTAAAAAAAATCTCAATTTGTATTTTCAATACTTTGAACTCCCAAGTAATTTCCGCATTTTCTGGAAAGTCTTAAGCTTCAAAGGGTTTGTTATAATGTTTGAAATTTGATCACAAGTTACGTTGGAAATCTTAGTGTGTGTGTATATATATATATATATATATATATATATATATATATATATATATATATATATAGTTAGGATCATATATAATCATCAAATATTGTATGAATGTGTGACCAATTCTAGACCAATCATTATATAAGGAAATAATAATAACTTTAACAATAAATAATTATGGTGAATAAATGAATCAATTAATAAGCTATTAAAATGAAACGTTACAAAAAATAGATAATAAACAAATATATAGTATATAAGGGAAATAGTCAAAAATATACAAATTCTTATGAAAACATATAACCATTTTGAACCATAAATTGGCCACACAGGACAAACTTATAAATTTGTAACAAAGCAATAATATATATTTAAAATCATATATATAGATGTATCATTGTTTACTGAGTAAAAAAACAAAGCAATAATATGTAGCTTTCAACTTACCGAATTAACTTTATGTCCTTATTTATACTAATTTTTTAGAATGTTCAATCCCAAATATCTTCATACCTACAAAAATAATAGAACAGGTTGAGTTCAAGTATGCTCAATCTTTTGTGAAGTGTATCATCGGAAATGTAGTTTTTTTTGTTGTTTTTTTTTTATATAAACTTTTTTTCTAATAAAAAATATATAATCTTTGTACCAAATGTTGTAACTTTTCTCTTTCTTGTTTATACGAGGAAAATAAAATTTTTAATTGAATGATTTATTGGTTAACGTGAAAAGGTAAAGATAAAGACATCCAAAAACCATAAAAAAAACAAATAAAAATTCTTCAAGAACCATTACAGATTCTTAGAGAATAGTAGTATATAGTATGAATTTTGTACGTAGTCTTTAAAAATGATTATAGATTTTTAAAGAATATTAGTTAAAATTATAAATTGTGCATATTCGTTAAGAATAGTTACATATTCATAAAGAATACAGTAAATAAGTTGGTGTATATTTCTTCTTTTATGTCGTAATATTCTTAAAGAATTTTAACTGTAAAAAAAAAATATTTGAAAGAAATCGTATTCTATAAGAATGAAAGATTGAAAATATAAGTTCATATATGTTTCATTACGTCGAATGCTAAAAACATATATTTGAATGTATTAAATAAAATATAACATTTGATTTGATTTTTATTAATTAATTTGATGTAATTAGTTGCCTAATATATAAGGAAATTTCATTTCTCTCTCTTCATAAAATTTAATATTTGCCTTTATAATTAATTAAGTGTAATTATAGAGTAATTGCTAGTCCATGTTAGTAACATGTATCCTAATATCATATCCTTTTATTTTTTTTAATCTAAATGCTAGAACTTAGTCACACATTCACACAATACATACGATTATTATTTAATCCTAACCCTATATATATATATATATATATATATATATATATATATATATATATATATATATATATATATAACTCTAAGTGGATTTGTGTTCTTCTCCGTGAGAGCTTCGAAATATTGGTAGAAAGACCATACTCAAGTGAGTTTATAAGTTTGAATGTATGATAGGCTTACAAGCTTGTATATATGGTTTTACTTCAACTTCTAGCCGCACGCAAGAGGTGTGAATCTTGGATTTTGTAGGCCAAATTCACCGAACTTATGTGAACTTGTGTCTGGGCGCGGCATGTGGAGACGAATGCAGCTCCAAAAATTCAGGCTCGTGCAACCCTCGTTTTTGCTAAACTTGACAGTTTTAGTCCTTGGCTTGAATTTTGTAACTGATATTGTGCATTCAATGTGTACTTAATGGCATTAATTGAAACAATCAATTCCTTAATGACGTATTGATTTCTTGCTGTTATTTCCTTAATGGCGGACTTCAAACATGTCAATGGAATCACTTATCTAAGGAACACCCTTAAGCATCTCTTTGTCGTGCAACATATGAAACCTTTTCACTTTCAAATGACCATATTTTCGATTCCATAGGTGAGTTGTGACATCCTCGCTAGCAGTTTACAGGCATGTTGTAAGAGTTTTTATATTAGCTATAAGCACAAACATCCCGTTTGGTGACATATTTGATTGCAACATCATCCCCCATCTCTGTGAAAAAGTTTGCAGCTATCGTTTTCAAAAATTGAAAGGTTTTTCTTTTGTAGCTGCCATATACCTTTCCCTTTCACTTGCATTCTTGCATTGTTTCCAAGCCTTGCAAAGTGTGTGAATTGCTCATCCAAATTTATGAACTAACTCTTGTTACTTGTCATACGATTGGAACAACCTGCGTCTAAAAACAATATTCCTCCTCTTTGACCTCCTTCCCATTTGACTATGCCATGAACAACAACTCCTATTTGTCAGTACATATTGAATTGGTGTGTGCAGATGGTGATTTTCATTTGGGATTAATAATGCAGGTTGCCTTCAGTTCACAGTTGAAAGGACAAGGGACATAGTCCATAGAGCAGTTGTCTGAAGGCACTCTTATTTGCTATGCGTCGATGTGGTCCTCCTCCCTTTTTCCCTTTTCATGGAATTCAAAATGATAAAACTTACATTTAAAGCCTCCAGACAACGGGTATGTGGATTGTGTCCCTCGTCCAAGGAAGGAAATCCACAATATTAATCCCAAGCGGCAATCAAGACTGTTTTTGAGTACCAACAGTCATAAGAATCCTTATTGTACTTTGAATTTTGTTTATATTATTGCATGGAAGGACCAAATGGAACCAAAAATCTTTTTAGGGCTCTTTTCGAAGACGAGAATGGGCAGGGGCATTTATGTCTTTCATACAGACAAGAAACCAAGAGTAGGGAAAAGATTGCAATGTTTGTCCCATTGTCATAGTTCCAGTTCTGATCCAAACACAACTAAACCTGTCCTGTCTGCATACTAAACGGGACTTAATGATAGCATGTCAAACAAATTACGGACCTCAATTGTGCATGCTTTGCCTCATTTCTTTTCTT
Organism: Lactuca serriola; assembly: GCF_051521515.1. Classification (NCBI taxonomy): domain Eukaryota; kingdom Viridiplantae; phylum Streptophyta; class Magnoliopsida; order Asterales; family Asteraceae; genus Lactuca; species Lactuca serriola. The sequence continues at coordinate 173,792,981 of NC_136412.1, read as the reverse complement.
TTTATTGTTGTTAGCATCCTTTGATACTTAATGCTGACCAAGCAATTAGGAGAATAAAAGGGCACGTGGGTTACTTGCCCAGTAAAAGATTCGTTGCTATTTTTTTTTTTTTCTGTTTTCAGTTGTATTTAGCCTATTTAAAGTTCATTGTTTTAGCTGTCAAGTACATGTAACCTTTTTCGGTTTCATTCATTCAATAAAGGCAATCATTCGGCTATCTTGTTCCCGTTATACCCCTGGTAATTTTACTGTTAGATTAAGCCTTGCCCACCAACAAGTGGTATCAGAGCTTTAAGGTTCTGATCGTATGTATGCCCAAGATCATTAGATACGATACCATGACAGTAGCTTCAACATCCAATCCACCAAAAGACAGCCCATATCCTCTTCAATGCCCAATGATAACCTCATCAAATTACAATACATGGTCGATCAAGATGGAAGCCATTATGGATACCCATGGGTTGTGGGATGCCATTGAGCCACAAACCAGTGTAGTTGTGGATGAGAGAAAGAGCAAGCAAGCTCGAGCCTTCATCTTTCAGTCGATCCCAGAAGAGATGCTAGCACAGGCTGCGAAGAAGAAGACAGTCAAGGAGGTTTGGGACTCTTTAAAGTCACGGTATGTGGGTGTAGAGAGGGTCCAAAAGGCGAGGTTATGGGTATTTAAAAGCGAGTTCGAAGCACTCCAAATGAAAGAAACAGAGACCATAGATGAATATGAAGGGAATATATCAGCTATGATCTCAAAGTTTGGAAGTGCATGGGCAATTTTGGAAGATGAAGAATTGGTGAGAAAGTTATTTGACACTGTTCCGGAAAAATTTATAAATCATGTGGCTTCAATTGAACAAAGCTCCGACATGGAGTCCATGCCATTCGAGGAGGCAATTGGGCACTTAAAGGCTTATGAGGATCGACTCCGACTCCGGAAGGCAAACTCAGGTGGTGATAATGCCTTGTTACTTGCAAAGTCGGAGGTCTCCTCAAGTCATCGAAGTCCAAGCAAGACCGGGGGTCGGGGGATAGGGGCAAGCAGTGACAGAGGCGGAAGAGGCGGTTCACGGGGTCGGGGGTCGACTCGTGGAAGAGGCGGATGTTTTGGTGGTAGTTCACGACAGGAAGCAAATAACTCCAACCGGAAACCACGCGACAAAAGCCATATAAGATGTTTCGAGTGCCAAGAACTTGGCCATTATGCTTCCGAATGTAAAGCCAAAAAGCAGCAAGATCAGGAGGTGAACTTAGCTACAAATACAGATGGACCTAATTTGCTGCTAACCGTACATAGAGAAGAAAATACAAGTATGGTCCTTCTGAATGAGGAGAAGGTGTATTCGAATCAATTAAAAGAAATAGAAGATAATAACATGTGGTACCTAGACAATGGGGCTAGTAACCACATAACTGGTTCTAAAGAGTTATTTGCAGAACGAGATGAAAAGGTGACTGGACAAGTAAGATTTGGAGACAGATCTAAGGTTCCTATCAAGGGGAAAGGTACTCTATTGTTTGATTGCAAAAATGGTGATCAGTTTATTATCCCAGATGTATATTATATCCCAGCTCTACATAGCAATATAATTAGCTTGGGACAGATGACTGAGGAGGGATATGATATAGGAATGAAGAGGGAATTCCTGAAGATGTATGATGAAACTGGTCGGTTGATCATGAAGGTACAGAGGTTAAGAAATAGATTATATAAGATAAAACTCACACCTGGGAAGCCTACGTGCTTGTCTGTGAGTATGGTTGATGACTCATGGCTGTGGCATGCACGTATGGGCCACACGAATTTCAGAATGTTGTAAGAAATGACACGGAAGCAAATGGTGATAGGACTGCCTCTAGTAACTCATCCATCACAGGTGTGTGAAGGATGTATGGTAGGTAAGCAATCTAGACAAAGCCTTCCAAAGGCGGCCCAATGGAGAGCTAAGGAACCACTCCAATTGTTACACGTGGATCTCTGTGGACCCATCACACCTGCAACAAAGGGCTACAATCAATACTTTTTACTAATTGTCGATGATTATTCCAGATACATGTGGGTGCACCTGATCAAAACCAAAGATGAGGCCTTTGGGATGTTCTCAAACTACAAGTAGAGAAGGAGAGTGGCCATACGATCAGGATGCTAAGAACCGACCGTAGGGGAGAATTTAACTCCAACCAATTCTTGGAGTTTTGTGAAAAAGCTGGAATACGACAACAACTAATGACTCCACATACCCCCCAACAAAATGGCATAGTGGAACGTCGCAATCGAACGGTTCTGGAGATGACGAGATCGTTACTCAAGGCCATGACGATGCCAGATCAATTCTAGGGTGAGGCGGTGAGACACTCGGTATACTTGCTGAACAAAACTGGAACAAAGGCACTCAAGGACGTGACCCCGTACGAGGCTTAGAAGGGTTCAAAGCCTTCGGTGGCACACCTTAAGGTTTTTGGGTGTGTGGGTTTTGTCAAGAAATTACGGGGCGTATCCAAATTAAGTGACCGGAGTGAAACCATGGTTTATTTGGGGGTGGAAGAAGGAAAAAAAGGGTATCGACTGTACAATCCCAGGAATCACCTGATTGTAATTGCTAGAGATGTTGTGTTTGAAGAATCGAAATCGTGGGTTTAGACTGAAGATACAATAGATGAGCCACTTACTACAACCTACTAGACCAATAACATATCTAATGTTGTGGCCCAACCTCAACTGACCCAAGAACAAATGGAAGCGGATGATCCATAATCAATACCCCTGATGCCGTTACCAAACAACACATTGGAAGACTCATTCTTTGAAAACTCGCAGTCGCCACCTGATAGTGATCCACGGTCAACACCTCCAAGCAAATATCCCAGTAATTACGAAGACCCATATTCGACAGCCTCATTCGATGATACCCCAACAAAAGGATTTCTCAATTAATGAAATATACCAAAATACCGAAAGAATGGGTGATGACGAGGTACAGAGACTGTATGAGCAAAATCAAGAATTGCTATTGTTTGACGATGAACCCACAACATTTGAAGAAGCATCAATTGAAAGAAATTGGAAGCTAGCTATGGAGGCAGAGTTGAAATCGATCAAGAAAAACAATACCTGGGTTTTGATCAAATTGCCACTAAACCGAAAGGAAATTGGGTTAAAATGGGTATTCAAGTTGAAAAGAGATGCAACAGGAAACGTGATCAAGCACAAGGCCCGATTAGTCGCTAAGGGGTATGTTTAAGAAAAGGGCGTTGATTTTGAGGATGTTTTTGAACTAGCGGCTCGTTTGGAAACTATAAGGTTAATCTTGGCACTAGCGACAAGAGAAATCTGGCTTGTACATCACTTAGATGTCAAGTCTGCGTTTCTACACGGTGACCTCAAGGAGGAGGTTTATGTCTCTCAGCCAACGGGGTTCTGAGTCAAGGGAAAGGAGAATATGGTCTATCGTCTCCGGAAGGCTCTGTACGGGTTAAGACAGGCTCCAAGAGCCTGGAACATGAAGCTAAACCAGTCACTCAAGCAACTAGGATTCACCAGACGTGCTCAAGAGCAAGCAATCTATAAGGTACATAAATCCAATTTAATCCTCATCATAGGGGTATATGTGGATGACCTTATAGTTACTGGCTCAAGTGAAAAGGGAATCCTAGAATTCAAGAAAAGAATGATGCAAGTGTTTGATATGAGTGACTTGGGACTTCTATCCAATTACTTGGGAATAGAGGTATTTCAAGGAAAAGATGGAATTATGCTCACACAGCAAGGGTATGCAAAGAAAATCCTAAAGCTAGCAGGAATGGAAGAGTGTAAAAGCTCTCAGTACCCAATGGAAGCTAAGCTAAAGCTGACCAAGGATGAACAGGGAGAACCTGTAAATGCAACAAATTACAGGAAATTGGTTGGTAGCTTGAGATACCTAGTACACACAAGACCTGATCTGAACTTTAGTGTTGGAGTTGTGAGCAGATATATGTAGAATCCAAAACAAAGCCATTATGCAGCCATAAACATATCCTGAGATATGTAAAAGGAACAACTGGATATGGTCTAATGTATCATAGAGGAGGTGATGGCATGCTAGTAGGGTATAGTGACAACAATTACAGTGATGATAGGGAGGATGGAAGAGGAACCACATGTGTGACATACTACTTCTCAGGAAATTTAATAACATGGGCCTCACAAAAGCAACAAACTGTTGCTCTAAGCTCGTGTGAGGCGGAATACATGGCTGCAAATGCAGCTGCTTGTCAGGGATTGAGGTTGAGAAATTTGTTGAGTGACCTTGTTGGAAGAAGAGATCAAAAGGTGAAGCTACTAGTGGATAACCAATCTGCTATTGCACTTATAAAGAATCTAGTTTACCATGGGATGATTAAACACATAGATACAAAGTATCATTTCATTCGTATGTGTGTTGAAAGAGAGCAAATTCAGGTGGAGCATGTGAGTGGAGATCAACAAAAGGCAGATGTGTTGACAAAAGCAATGCCAAAAATCAAATTTGCTGAAATGAGAGCACTCATAGGCGTGGAATGTCTGAAGATGTAGGTCAACATTGAGGGGGAGAAATGATAGTCAAAGCTGACCAAGTAATCAGGAGAATAAAAGGGCACGTGGGTTACTTGCCCAGTAAAAGATCCGTTGCTATTTTTTCTGTTTTCAATTGTATTTAGCCTATTTAAAGTTCATTGTTTTAGCTGTGAACATGAGACAACGGTGATGGTTGGACACGGTGAAGGATTACGACTGTGAGATCCTCTACCACCTAGGGAAGGCCAACGTTGTGGCTGATGCCCTTAGCTGCAAGGCTTTCGCAAACCCGATTAGAGACATCTGCATGAGGATGACAATAGTGACTCTGCTATTGGAGCGGATCCGGGAGGCCCAACAAGAGGCTATAAAGGAGGAACACCAGAAGAGTGAGCGTATCGTGGGTTAAATTTCCTCCTTCGACTATGATAGCCGCAGATTGTTGACACTCCATCGCAGGGTGTGGGTTTCGTACACAGGCGGCGTGCACCAATTCTGATGGAGGAGGCATACAAATCCAGATTTTCCATCCATCCCGGGGTGATGAAGATTTATAGAGATATTCGTCCTGATTACTGGTGGCCCTGCATGAAGTGGGATGTAGCCTGATACGTGGAGAGGTGCTTGACCTGCAGGAAGGTCAAGGCAGAGCACCAAAGACCTCACGGAAAGACATAGCCATTGAGTATCCCAGTGTGGAAACGTGAGGATATCACTATGGATTTCATCATGAAGTTTCCCAGGACCGCATGGGGAGTGGATTCGATTTGGTTCATCATGGCTCGATTGACCAAGAGTGGCTATTTCATTATGATTCAGGAGAGCATTTTGGTCAAGAAGTTGGTCGACATCTACATCATGGAGGTAGTAGCTCGGCACGGGGTTCCAGTTTCAGTGATTTCGGACCGATATGTACTGTTTACTTCCAGATTCTGGAAGAAGTTTCATGACGAGTTGGGTACTCGTCTGCATTTTAGCATGGCTTTTCACCCGCAGATGGACGGTCAGAGCGAGAGAACCATCCAGACCTTAGAGGATATGATGTGGGCATGTGTCCTAGACTTCGGTGGTAGCTGGGATACCTACCTTCCCTTGGAAAAGTTTTCCTACAATAATAGCTACCACGCCAGCATTCACCATCCTCCCTTCGAGATGCTTTATGGGAGGAAGTGCAGGACCCCAGTATGTTGGGGGTGAGGTTGGACAGAGGGTCATGGGGAGTACAGAAGTGGTACTCAAGACTACTGAGATGATCCAACAGGTTAGGAGCAGGCTCCAGACTGCTTAGAGTCGGCAGAAGAGCTACGCCGACAGACGTCGATCGGACCTGGAGTTTCAGGTAGGATATATGGTCCTCTTGAAGGTGTCGCTTTGGAAAGGTGTCATTCGGTACAAGAAGTGGGGCAAGTTGGGCCCCAGATACATCGGACCTTTCAGGGTTATAGCCCGGTGGGCAAGGTTGCGTATCGGTTGGATCTGCCAGCCAAGCTTAGTCAGATCCACAACACCTTTTACGTCTCCCAGCTGCGGAAGTGCTTGATAGATGACTCCGCAGTGGTGCCTTTAGAGGATATTCAGGTGGATGACAGTCTGAACTATATCGAGAGACCGGTGGCTATTCTCGACAGGAAGACGAAGGATTTGAGAAACAAGAGGGTTGAGTTGGTGAAGGTGCAGTGGCAGCACCGCAAGGGATCGGAGTGGACATGGGAGCCGGAGGATGAAATGAGAGAGCACTACCCATAGTTGTGTTCACTTGTAGCAGTCTTCGAGGACGAAGTCTAAAATAAGTGGGGGAGATTTGTAACGCTCGGTTCCTAGTATGTATTTACTTAAAAAATTATTCATTTTTGTGTAGTGACTTGACGAGTTGGAGACCCCAAACTCCTCGAGTAGAGAGTGGATTTGGAAGTGGGTGATGAAGTCTACTCGACGAGTTGGGGAGCCCTGACTCGACGAGTAGGTCTGGTAGAGTGAAACCCTAACTTTCATAGTTTTTCACCATATTAACCTCCTTAACTCCCATAACTTGGCCTCACCTTCAGCCTCCTTTGTCACAAACCCTAGCCATGAAACCCTAATCAACTTTTGAGTGTTTTGAGCTATTTTGTGCAATTCTTTGTGATTTGAAGCTTGAAGAAGGACGGAAAAGCTTGGAGATTCAAGAGAAAGTCATCCAAAGTTCAAGCTGCATTTCGGACTCATTTGAGGTATAAAGCTTATACATTGGCTTTTTATTGATTAGATCTTCATTTAGGGTGGTATTTTAACTTTTTTGGGCCATATGGAAGTCATTCTCGAGATTTGGGTATATCATGAAGTTGTGACTTCAGATCCATGAGCCTTTGAGGGACTCCATGGCATAAAGGTGCCATCTTTATGGCCATGGGAGTCCCATGCATCTTGTAGACCACTTTTTAGAGCCTTTTGAGCTAAATAATCGATGCATGAACATAAAGTTAGATACTTTACGTGATATATCGACGATAGGGAACCAGATCTATGTTTTGGATGCATTGAACCTAACTAGAATCGACTGTATGGATTTAGAATATGGGGGACTCGACGATTTGTTCATATAACTCGGCAAGTTAGGTCATGGTCCCCCAAACTTTTCTGTTACCAAGTAAACTCGTTAAGTTTAGGAGATGACTCAACGAGTTGGACATGTTTTGGGCTTGATGATTGAAGAACTCGATGAGTTCAATGAGAAACTTAGGCGAGTTGTGATCAAAATTTCCCGATTCTGTAAAGGAAGGACTCGACAAGCTGAATGGAAAAGTCCTGATGCTGTTGATAGGAGGAACTCGACGAGTTGTGGAAGAACTTGTCGAGTTGGATCGCGATTTTAGGGTTTTCTGATATATGGAACGCGACGAGTTGATGGACCAACTTGGCGAGTTGAGTTAACCCAGAATGCTGACTTTGACCAGGATGTTGACTTTGACTAGAGAGCTAACCTTGACTTGGACTTTGACCAATGTTGACCTTCAAGAAGTCATGAGTATGGAAAGGATAATTGAAGGAATGTTTATGTGTAAGAGTTTGTGTGGGGTCGAGTTCAGAGCCGGAGTATTTCTAGCTACTTCCAGATATCGAGGTGAATTGCCTTCCAGTAGAAGTGGGTCTAAGGCTATAATGCCGACCCACTCGTAGGAGTTGTTTGTTAGACGATTGTCTTTGTGATAATTGTTTGGTTTGCCACTATCTGTTATGTTTTATGTGTTAGCATGGTATGATGTTATGTGAGAGTGGTAGTAGGGGAGTAGTCCCCATATCCGGTCGATAGGACCGATGGGGTAGGTCGGGCACCCTAGTATGCCTGACAGTATGATTATGATTATGACTATGATATGATATTATGTGGTAGTGGTAGGGGTGAAATAGACCCCATAACCGGTTGAGATAAACTGGAGGGTAGGTCGGGCACCCATATATGCTTGATAAAAGGGTAGGTCAGGCACCCCGGTATACCGACAATGGGGTAGGTTGAGCACCCCGGTATGCTCACATGGTAGGTCGGACACCCAGATATGTCTGACAGGGTAGGTCAGGCACCCCGATATGCCTGACAGTATGTTATTGTATGGTATGTGGTATGATGGGGGAACTCACTAAGCTTCGTGCTTAAGGTTTACAGTTTTGGTTTCAGGTACCTCTTCTTCGAAGGGGAAGGAGCCGACATGACTGCAGTGCATTACACATGATTTACGCACTACGAGATTCTTGGGATTTTGTACTCTGATGTTATTTTATCATGACATGATTGATTATTGATACATTGGTTTTGGATATGGTTTGACACTATTATGTTTTCAGACAAATGGTTTTATAATTAGTATATTAAAAACAAAATTTTTGGTGGTAAATTTTGGGATGTTATAATATCCCACATCGATGGAGGAATGTAAAGCATCTCCTTTGTCATGCTTATATACCAATTTTTGATTTCTAATATGTCTCAGCTTCATCCCACATCGGTAATGGGATGGAGCTTCCCAGCCTCTTGGTGCTTAAATCAAGAAATTTCAAGTCTAAGGTGTTGTTTGTTTTTTATGAAGCAAAATGTCTGCAGTTTGCGGACAACATCTGCAAACCTCTGTAGTAAAAGAGGTGGACCAAACATTTGCAGTCTGAAAGAAGAAAATTGTTTGTTTTTTTAACATCTGCATACTGCTAGAATAAACTAAAATCTAATTAAACCATTTTTTTAAACTTAAAAGAGTTTTTCAATAGTTTTATGACTTTATTATAGAGAATTAACAAATGTAGATCGACTTTTATGTATTATTGTATAAAAATTGAAAATAAAATGGTACGGGAACGTATATATTTGATAAAATCCAACAAACTTTGGTCGGAAAGATATAACTAAACGTTGTAATTAAGGATAAATGATTTTAACACGTAAAATGAATGGAAAGTAACTTTGATTTTAAATGAAATTTTCAAAATTTTCATGTTACCTTTTCAATTAAATCAATTAAAATCTGGCCATAAATATTTGTTCCAAGAAATGAATGATATAGCATTAAATAATGTTTTATAAAATTTGGCACAAAAAATATAAGATATATTACATTTTTTTTTTCATATCTATATAAACAGCTTTAACGACCATTATTGTAATTAAATTTTTATTTATAAATTTGTCAGAAAAGTCATGATTGTCTCGTCGGACATTTTTTCTTAAAGTATTGTATGTTTTTTTTTCAATTTTTTTTATCATAGATAAAGTTAGAATAAATCTAAGTTTTAAAAAAACTAAGATATATGTGTTTTTTTAGTCTAAAACAGACCCAACCCGACTCATGCACACGCCTAATTAATACTTATGGAAAACAAAAAATAGAGAAAAACATATAACTGGGGAGTGAATTTCAAAACTCGATTTTTAGACAAATAAATATTTTATATAGATTCTTCAAAATCTCAATTTCAGACGATTTTTAGGTTTTAGTTTCGATTCAAAACTCGATTGTGAGAAAATCGATTTCAAAAATGGAGAAACAAAAACACACCGACTTTGAAAGACCGGAGGAAGGCGATGACCGGTGGTGTTTGTTGGGGAAATTGATTTCATAAACTCAATTTCAGAAAATCGATTTCAGAAAATTTCGGAGATGAACGGAAGTCAAACCTGATGCCTTGTTGTCGGACCGGGGGTCTGGGACGGTGGAGTTGAAGGTCCTATGCCGACGGTGTGTAATGAGTTTGTAGTGGTGTTGATTATGATGACATATGCGGAATTGATAAGATCTAGTGATTCATTGTAAGAATCATGAACACAAGGAGTAAATAAATATGGTTAAGCTCTCATTAGATCTAGAAAGAAAATACAAAATAGGTATTATACAATTCTCTCTCTAGTATAACTCTCCAAATGAACATTACATAAATGAGTGTCACTCACTTCCTATTTATAGGAAAGACAACTCATTACACAATACAAGAGGGTAAGCACAAATAACATCAAAGTGTGACTTTACAACCTAACATTCTCCCCTTTAGGATTGGATATCTCGGCTTCTATATCTAACGAGCTCGCACGATCAAGAACAACTCCCCATCGAAGTAATACCGGTCTTCAAATCCACAAATGAATACCCAACAAGCCCGAGAAGCTTCGAATACCCACTCTTCAGAGTTCGACCGAGAGGGCTGGCATGGAGACATCTAAGAGGGTGTTTGGGATTACTTTTGAAATGACTTTTTGGTTTTTAACTTTTCCAAAAAGTCAAAAAATATCAAAAGATGTTTGGAAAATACAAAATTTCTTTCCAAAGGAAATTTTTATAAAGAAGAAAAAGATGGGTTTTCAAAGGTCATAAAAGTGTGACTTTTTAGCCTTTTAAAAACTAAATTACACTCAAAAGTCATAAAATACAACCCAAACACTTTTTAAAAATAACTTTTGATGTTTATCTTTTCAAAAGCTAAAATTAAAAAGAACTTTTACGAAAAGAACTTCTAAGCTTAAAAAAGTAATCCCAAACACCCCTAAGAGGGCAGAGGAAAAGAGAATGAACAGATGTGATATGGTAGGGTTGGGGCAAAAAGAGAAGAGAATATATGTGGTATGGTAGGGTTGGGGCAAAAAACAGAGGCGGTATGGTTAGGGTTGTTCACTATTTGGATAAAACCGAATTCTCCAATTGGACAATTTGGATTGGACTATTTGGATCGGATATTTGGATTTTTAGATTGGTTTTCAACAAAACCGAATTATTATTTTGGATTTTGGATTGGTTTTGGTTTATAAAATAAGAACCGAATAGTCCAAAAAAACCGAATAAACATTTATTATTTATTTATTTATTTATAATATATATCTATAGTTATTTATTAATTTTGTAATTTATTTTTTCAAATAGGTTCAAAATGTCTCACCCGATAAAAAACATTAATATGCATTTTTTTCTCAAAAGTTTTCTATCTATAAAATATTTAACTATAATACATCTTCTTAGTAATTGTTTATAAATTTCAAATCACAACTAAATTTTTATTTTTGCTTCTTGTGTAAAGTTGGGTAATATTATAATTATATGTCGTTTTAAAATGTTTCGGTTTTTTAAAACCAAATTATAAAAACCGATCCAACCGAATTTTAATTCGATTGGATCGGATCGGATTTGAATTTAGTTTGGACTATTCGGATCCATGTTTTGAAAACCGAAATCAATTTGGATTCACTTGATTGGATCGGATCAAACCGATCCATCCAAATGAACACCCCTAGGTATGGTAGGGTTGGGGCAAAAAGGGAAGAGAATGAATACAAGGGTGGAGCTTTATAGGGGCAAGGGGGGGCTGTGGCCCCCCTGATTTTTTTGTTATATATAGCCCTTCTACTTTAATTTTGTACATATTAGGCCCAAAAATATACAAATTTTGGCCATGGCCCCCCTGTTCACCGATTTTTATACATATTATACTTTCGGCCCCCCCAAATCAAATGTAGAAGCTCCGCTCCTGAATGAATAGATGCGATATGGTAGTGCTGGGCCAAAAAGCAAAGCGTTTCTTTTTTTTTTCTTTTATGATGTGGCCAAGAGTCTGACCCAATAAGAGGTTATTTTAAGATTAAGATGCAAAAATAAGAGATAGACAAGCACAATTTATTAGACAACTAGAGTCAATCGGAGAAAGAATTCACCGGTGGTTGCTATGAGCAAGAAAAGTGAAGACGTCTTTGGAGGTGTTTCCACAGCTTTCTTTGTGGCTAATCTGCCACAGGGGTGGAATGCTTCTATGTTATGGAAGTCTTTTCAGAAATTTGGTTGCCTTGTGGATGTGTATGTTGCACAAAAGAGGGACCGTTTTGGATTGTCTTTTGGTTTTGTCAGGTATATTCGTGTGTCGAATGAAGCAATAATGGAAAGAGATTTGGACGAAATGTGGGTGAATGGAAGAAAAATGAAGGTGAATATACGTAGGTTCAAGAGAAGGAGAATTTCACAGCAGATTGGAGGGGACGAGGAAAGATTCAAAATGTCAAAACCTGGTGTAGTTGTCCATGACTCTTCAACAGGTAAGAAAATCAAATCTTATGCTAATGCTCTGTCTGGTATTATGGATTATTAGAACGCGCCTTCTGATGTTTTGATGGAGAAATTGATCATTCCAGATGTGATATCCCCAAGAAAATGTGATTGGCTTGATGGTTGCTTGATTGGCAGGGCCGGTCCAGACGGTGGGCAACCCGGGCGACCGCCCAGGGCCCACAACTCCAGGGGGCCAAAATTTTTGGGATATAATGTATATATATAGGGGTGTTCGTTTAGATGGATCGGTTTGATCCGATCCAATCAAGTGAATCCAAATTAATTTCGGTTTTCAAAACATGGATCCGAATAGTCCAAACTAAATTCAAATCCGATCCGAACCAATCCGATTACAATTCGGTTGGATCGGTTTTTATAATTCGGTTTTCGAAAACCGGAACATTTTAAACCGACATATAATTATAATACTACCCAACTTTACACAAGAAGCAAAAACAAATTATTTAGTTGTAATTTTAAATTTATAAACAATTACTAAGAAGATATATTATGGATAAATATTTTATAGATAGAAAACTTTTGAGAGAAAATGCATATTAATGTTTTTTTATCGGGTGAAATGTTTTGAACCTATTTGAAAAAATAAATTACAAATTTAATAAATAACTATAGATATATATTATAAATAAATAAATAATAAATGTTTATTCGGTTTTTTTGGACTATTCGGTTCTTATTTTATAAACCAAAACCAATTCAAAATCCAAAATAATAATTCGGTTTTGTTGAAAACCAATCCAAAAATCCGAATATCCGAACCAAATAGTCCAATCCAAATTGTCCAGTTGGACAATTCGGTTTTATCCAAATAGCGAACAACCCTATTTATATAAAAAAGATTATTACCTAAATGGTTTTTAGAGCCTAAAGTTGGTTCAAATTCAAATTAGCTCAAAAGATAAACAATTTGGTTTGCTTATTATTGCAACTTAAACATGTCTACAGTGAAGAGTAAATGATATTTTTTTTAATCTTTATTATATTTGTCTTTGAGAGGCCCATTTTTTTCTTTCCGCCCTGGGTCCCATATATGTTTGGACCGCCGTGTTGATTGGGGAGTCAAAAGACATTGAAATGCTATCATACATTCATCAGGATTGGTGGACTGTTCAATTAAATATGTTGGCGGATTGAATGTTTTATTGGACTTTGGGAGGAGATGTTTTGCCAAAATCTTTCTTAAAGACCATGCTGAAGGTTGGAAAAAGCGGTTTGAATGGTTAAAGATTTGGGATGACTCATTTGAGCAGAGACAAAGAATCGCGTGGATTAAAATGGGATGCCAATTAATCTTGGGGACTCTTCATTCTTTGAGGTGGTTGCAAGTAGATTTGAGAGAGTTCTTACTCCTTTAGAATGTAATAAGGAGGCCAAAAACATTTCATTTAGTAGGGTGTGTATCTTTACCAATCAAAACAACATAATTAATAGAAGTGTGGAGGTTTCATGGAGTAAAAAGTCGTTCACTGTTAGAGTTCAAGAAGATGGTGAAGAATGGTCACCGCCTTCCTGCAATTTTGATTCTGATGAGGATGATTGAGATGGTGACTCTGAGAACTATCCTGGTGGTCACTCGGAAGACGACGTTGATTTCGGAATTGGTGAAGGTCATGATGGAAAGGGTAATCAGGTTGATGATAATTTACAGATGCATTTTCCGACGACGGGTGATATTAATTCCGACGGATCTCCAGTTGCCGAGGAGGCGTTCGAAGAAGGTGAAATTAACGAGGCGGCGACTTTAATGAAATAAGATACAGACAGGAGAGATTTTCAAAGGTTGGATGTGACAGGAGTATGGAAGAATTCAACTCGTTTATAAGAGATTCAGGGCTCTTCGAATTCAAGCTCGGTGGAAGGAAGTGTACTTGGATTAGCGACGACGGAATGAGTTTAAGCAAACTAAATCGTTTCTTGGCTTGTGACTCTTTCATGAAAAAATGGGGTGTTAGAAATTGAATCGATTAATAGACTTGATCTGAAACAAAAATCAAGATTGGGGTGGGAGGTAGATGGTGACGAGAATACAAGGTTTTTCCATGGGATTGTAAACAACAACAAAAGAAAGAATCAGATTAGTGGGCTTATCATTAATGGGGTATGGGTGAATGAGCCCTCTATATTAAAGCATGAGGTCAGGGATTTCTTTTAAAAAAAATTTGATGAACCTTATATAACCGTCCAAAGTTAATCTACTATAATAAATAAAGATCTTTTTGCCACATGTCACATTTTCATTCATTTTGCCACATGTAATTTTGTGGTAATTTTAAATTAATTTTTATTCCACATGTCATTTTATTGTTTTTCCATTTTATTAAATACCACATAATGTTAAATATAATAATAAATGCATATCAATTTTATTTATGAACTTTCCTTCTAATTTCAAAATTATCATGTTAAAGTTTTATTAATTTCTTTTAATTATTTATCTAAATTATTTCTATAAATTTAAAAGAGAAAAAAAAACACTTGAATTTTTATAATTCAATATATTTTTTTTTTCATTTTTCTTATAGATTCAAACTTCTTAAATGTTTAGAATTTTATATTTAAATTTTATTTTAAATAAACCCATGTAATACATGGGTCTCACACCTAGTTAATAATAGATTGAAAGGGTTATCGGATTCAGATAGAAACTCTCTTACCACATCTTTCTCTGGATTGGAAATTAAGGATGCTATTTGGTGTTGCGGAAATGATAAAGCACCGGGTCCCGACGGTTTCACTTTCAAGTTTCTAAAACACTACTGGGATGTTATAAAATCGGACATCATTTTGTTTTTGAGAGACTTTGAGAATTCTGGTGTGCTGGCAAGAGGTTGCAATTTCTCTTTTATTTCCTTAATCCTGAAATCTCGGGACCCTCTTTACTTAAAAGATTATAGACCCATAAATCTTGTGGGGTGCCTTTGCAAAGTGCTTTCCAAAGTTCTTGCAAATTGTCTTAAAAGGGTGTTATGATAGAAGTATACAATCAACAAGATTAACAGAAATAAAACAAACGAAATTGAAATATATATATATATATATATATATATATATATATATATATATATATATATATATATATATATATATATATATGAAATATACAAGAATCAGTTTACAGAAAACATACTTGATGGTTTATGCTTACAACAGAAACACAAAAAACGAAATTATGTAGATTGAGGCCTGCAAATTGCAGTGTCCTAAGACAGAAATTTCCCTGGTAGGGATCTGTCTAGAGGATACAACAATCAACCAAGAACTTCTCTTGATTCTGACAAAATTTTCTATGTTCCCTTCATTGTATTTGGAGTATGAAATTATAAGAGAAATTTGTATGCAATTTTTCTGAACCCGAAATCTGGTCTTTGGTGATCTATTTATACATATAGATTGACAGGTTTTTTCCCTCCAAAACTGCTAACCGAAAATAACTGTCAAAACAGTTAAAACGAATTTAACAGATTTTAATATATAATAAAAGTCAAAATCAAAATTAATATAAGCTTTCAAGACCAATTTGACTAGCCCAATCACCAAATCCAACCCAATCCCTCTAGTCCAAGCCTTTGATCTAATTAGTAAATAACTAGTAGGAGGCTTTTTAAGGGAGTATAAGTTTCCTCTTTCTTCCAATGTGGGACAAGTCCCAAAGATAGTGTTTTCCATTTAACAAAGTTCCAACAATACCCCACATTTTCTATTCAAACTCCAAGAATACCCCACATTTGAATAGAAAATAAGTGAACTTTGATATTCAAATAAGGGAAGTAAGATATGACATGCATCTAAATAGGTGTTGTAAAACTTGAACCTTTCATAGTGAGTACTACTTGGATCTACTTTGTGGGTAGTGAACTAGATTCTTGAACTAACCGCTTTTTATAGTAGAATAAAAAACAAGAAGTATCACACATATCATAGCTAAGCATAGAGCATTTCTTACCGTGGTGTTCATTTCGGTCGTGAACAATCCTTTCTTCATGAGACTTTTAGAGAGCTTAGCCATATCAGCTCCCAAAGATGCGACCTCACATCCATCTCACATAGGTAATGCTAATCTGGAACAATCCGTACTTATTCCACTATGAACGCTATCAACATTATTAAGAATAAAGAATTCATCCCTATATCATCAACGGAAAAACACGAAATAAATATCATAGGAGTGAGCATACCTTTGTGTTAGTGCTTCTTTGGGTCTTCCCCAACTAGTTGTCCTATTGAACCTAGACCATGGGATCTCCAATGTTGCTAGGTTAGGTTTCCGCCAGGTGGTGACTCATTGTGTTGGCTTTAAGCCCATTCCCCTCGATGTGAAGAGAACTTGCTCTCTGCTAAGGCCTTTTGTCAAGGGATCAGCTATATTTTCCTGTGACTTTATGTAACTAATGGAAATGATTCCATTCTTCAGCAAGTCTCATATTGTAATATGTCTGCGCCTAATGTGTCTCGAATTGCCATTGTATATATGACTTTGTGCTCTAGTAAGAGCAGCCATACTATCACAATGTATGCCAATGGCAGTAACAGGTTGAGGCCACAGAGGAATACCTTCTAGGAAGCTTTTAAGCCATTCAGCTTCTTCAGCAGCTTTGTCTAAAGCAACAAACTCTGTTTCCATTGTAGAACGAGTATTCACAGTTTGCTTAGATGATTTCCAAGAGATAGCAGCTCCACCAAGAGTGAACACATATCCACTTGTGGATTTTGCCTAAGAAGTATTGGAAATCCAATTTGCATCACAATACCCTTCAAGAACAGGAGGATATTTCGTGTAATGCAGTCCATAGTTCATTGTATGCTTTCAATATCTAAGCACTCTCACTAATGCATACCAATGATCTTTCCCAGGATTGTGGGAGTAACGACTCAATCTACTTACACTATAAGCCAAGTCCGGTCTAGTACAATTCATAATATACATTAAGCTACCGAGAACTTGAGTATATTCTAACTGAGCTACAGTATCACCTTTATTCTTCTTTAGATGACTAGAAGCATCAAATGGGGTGACAACCGGCTTGTCATCATAGTGTCCAAACTTCTTGAGTACACTTTCAATGTAATGGGACTGAGTAAGAGTATAACCATCTGGTCTTCTTTGAACTCTTACACCAAGGATCACATCTACTACTCCCAAGTCTTTCATGGAAAAGGAGGAGTGTAGCATTTTCTTGGTTTGATTGATCACATCCAAATTAGTACCCATTATAAGCATATAATCCACATACAAGCATATGATGACATAAGCATTCTTGTATTGTTTGACATAAACACATTTATCACATTCATTTATTCTAAATCCATTAGAGAGTAATGTGTTGTCAAACTTCTCATGCCATTGCTTTGGAGCCTGTTTTAGTCCATAAAGTGATCTAACTAACTTACAGACTTTGTTTTCTTGACCTTTAACCACAAACCCTTCAGGCTGATTCATATATATCTCTTCATCTAGTTCACCATACAAGAAGGTTGTTTTCACATCCATTTGGTGTATTTCCAAATTATGAATGGCTGCAATTGCTACTAATGTGCGAATTGATGTAATTCTTGTAACACGTGAATAGGTGTCAAAGAAGTCTTGACCCTCTTTTTGATGATACCCTTTAGCTACTAAACAAGCTTTGTACTTCTCAATGGTACCATCAGGTCTAAACTTCTTCTTGAATATCCATTTGTGCCCAATTGGTTTTTGCCCAGGTGGCAAATCTACCAATTTCCAAGTGTTATTTTGCACAATGGAGTCAATCTCACTTTTGATTGCCTCTTTCCAGTAAGGAGCTTCAGAGGAGTCCATAGCTTCCTTATATGTTTGTGGTTCTTTATTCACTACATAGGTCATGTAATCAGGTCCAAAATCTTTGGCTATTTTGCCCCGTTTGCTTCTTCTAGGTTCTAAGTTCTCTTCTTGAACCTTTGAAGAATTCTCTTCATTTGATTGTAAACTTTTGTCTGGAATTGTATCAATCAGTCCATCATCTAGAGGTCTTTTCCTAGAGCAGGTAACCTCTTTCCCTTTATCCTTAAAAGGAAAAATATTTTCAAAGAATTTAGCCTCTGCTGATTCCATGATGGTTTGGTTATGGATCTCATCAACATGTGATTTATACACAAGAAACCTGTATGATGCACTATTCATGGCAGGGCCAAGATAGATGCAATCTATGGTTTTTGGTCAAAGTTTAGTCCTCTTAGGAAGAGGTACTTGTACCTTAGCAAGGCAACCCCACACTTTCATCCTTTTATAAGAGGGTAACCTTCCTTTCCACAGATGATAGGGTGATTTATCACTCTTTTTATGAGGAATTCTATTAAGTATTGTATTTGCTGCAAGACATGCTTCTCCCCACAGATTATGTGGTGCTCCAGAAGTAATTAACATTGAATTAATCATGTTTTTCAATGTTCTATTCTTTCTTTCTGCCACTCCATTTTGTTGAGGAGTATATGGAGCAGATGTTTGATGTATAATACCATTTAAAGAACAAAATTCAGCAAAGTCTTTGGATTCATATTCTCCTCCTCGATCAGACCTTAGAATTTTGATCTTTTTGTCAAGTTGATTTTCAACTTCAGCCTTGTAATTCTTAAAATAATTCAAGGCTTCATCTTTGGTATTTAACAAATAAATATAACAATACTTACTGCAATCATCAATAAAAGATATATAATAATTCTTTCCTCCTCTTGTAGGTGTTGCTCTAAAATCACATAAATCAAAGTGGATTAAGCCAAGTATTTCATTAGATTTTTCAACTGATTTATGAGGATGTTGTGAAAATTTTGATTCTACACAAACCTGACATTTTATGTTTTTATCTAATGAACATTTTGGTAACATGCCAAGTTTTGCCATTCTTTGAATAAAACGGAAATTAACATGTCCCAAACGAGAATGCCACAAAATTGAAGGATCATGCATATACATAGAAGAGGGGCTAGTAGTGCCCATTATTGCATTAGCATTAATATTGGTTACATCATTGTTTGGTGTTTCAACACCATAGTACAAAGGTAAGACACTGACTTTGAAGAGACCCTCACTAAGGTATCCCTTTCCAACATACATCCCGCCCTTGGTGAGAACAAACTTATCAGATTCAAATACAAGTTTAAAACCTTTGTTACTAAGAATAGGACCAGAAATCAAATTCTTAGTAATTTCAGGAACATGCAATACATCACATAAAACAAGTTCTTTTTCAGAAGTCAGTTGTAGTTTCACTTTTCCCTTTCCTTCAACTTTTGCAGTAGAGCCATTCCCCATAAACATTGGTTCAGAATCCGAGACTTTCTGGTATGTAGAAAACATGGTTCAGGAGTTGCAAATGTGCCTTGTGGCTCCAGTATCAATCCACCAATCCACAAAATTGCTAATCATGTTGGTTTAAATCACAACAACAAATTGATTTGGTGATTCAACCATGTTGGCTTGACCAGAATTTCCTCCACCAGAATTGCCACCATTGTTTCCATTGTTCCCTCCATTGTTTCCTCCATTGTTTCCTCCATTGTTTCCTCTATTATTTCCTCCTTGACCCCTCCTGACTCTGCAATCTTTGGCCTTGTGTCCAGTTTTGCCACAAACATAGCATGGACCAGAATTCTTCTTGAAATTCTTCTTGTTTGGGCCATGGTTTTTGCCATCTTTGGAAGAGTTTTTGGAGCCTTGCTTCCCTTTCTTGTTGTTGTGCTTTGTCCTTGAACTACTTGCTTCTCTAACAAAGTTTGCACTTGGTTCCAAGGAATTTGCATCTGCCTTCTCATTCAATCTGTTATCTTCTTCCACACGAATTCTCAACACAAGTTGCTCAAAACTCATGTCATCAGTTAAGTGTTTAAGATATAGTTTGAAATTCTTCCAAGAAGGAGGAAGTTTTTCAATGATTGAACCAACAAGAAAGTTAGAGTTTATACCCATACCTTCAACTTCAAGATCATGTGCAATGACTTGAATTTCCTCCACCTATTTGAGGACAGATTTGGTATCCACCATCTTGAAATTCATGAACTTTCCAATCACGAATTTCTTGGAACATGCCACTTCTGTTTTGTATTTCTTTTCCAGTGATTCCCATATCTCTCTTGCAGTAGTGATGGTAGAGTAGATATCATAGAGGGAATCATCCAAGGCATTTAGAATATAATTTCTACAATTATATTCATTTGTGTTCCAAGTTTCCACAGCCCTTTGATGTTATGCCAATTGGGCTGCAGTGGGTGGTGTTGTTCCTTCTGCAGTGGTTACACCAGTAGGAGGAGAGGGAGAATCATCAGTGAGAACATTGGAAACATGAAGAGTTGTTAGATAAAACAACATCTTCTGTTGCTATCTCCGGAAATCTGAGCCTTTGAATTTCTCAGGCTTTTCCACATGTGTTTTGATGATGGAATTTTGATCCATTGTTCACTCTTTGATTTCTATCTTAGAATGTTATGACAGAAGTATACAATCAACAAGATTAACAGAAATAAAACAAACGAAATTGAAATATATATATATATATATATATATATATATATATATATATATATATATATATATATATATATATATGAAATATACAAGAATCAGTTTACAGAAAACATACTTGATGGTTTATGCTTACAATAGAAACACAAAAAATGAAATTATGTAGATTGAGGCCTGCAAATTGCAGTGTCCTAAGACAGAAATTTCCTTGGTAGGGATCTGTCTAGAGGATACAACAATCAACCAAGAAGTTCTCTTGATTCTGACGAAATTTTCTATGTTCCCTTCATTGTATTTGGAGTATGAAATTATAAGAGGAATCTGTTTGCAATTTTTCTGAACCCGAAATCTGGTCTTTGGTGATCTATTTATACATATAGATTGACAGGTTTTTCCCTCCAAAACTGCTAACCGAAAATAACTCTCAAAACTAGTCAATGAGACCCCAAGAGCCCCAAGGCCCAAGGCCAATCTTTGACCATTAAATATATATATTAATATAAGCTTTCAAGACCAATTTGACTAGCCCAATCACCAAATCCAACCCAAGCCCTCTAGTCCAAGCCTTTGATCTAATTAGTAAATAACTAGTAGGAGGCTTTTTAAGGGAGTATAAGTTTCCTCTTTCTTCCAATGTGGGACAAGTCCCAAAGAGAGTGTTTTCCATTTAACAAAGTTCCAACAAAGGGTTCTTGATAAAGTCATCAGCCCCGAACAAACAACATATGTTGAAGGGAGAAGTATTTTGGACGGACCTCTGGTTCTCAATGAAATTTATTCGTGGGCCAAAATTATTAAGAAAAAAGCGTTGTTCTTTAAAGTAGATTTTGATAAGGCTTATGACTCTTTGAGTTGGGAGTTCTTAGATTCTATTATGGAACATATGGCATTTGGTTGGAAATGGAGAAGATGGATCAAAGGATGTCTCAAGTCTAGTCGGGCTTCGGTCTTGGTTAATGGTGCTGCCACTAAGGAATTCAACATTCAGAGGGGAGTTAGGCAAGGTGACCCGCTTTCACCTTTCTTATTTCTAATTGCGATGGAAGGTCTTCACGTTTCTATGGAGATGGCTTGTGATCGTCACTTCTTTAAGGGCCTTTCTCTCCCTTGTAGTGGTATCACTATCTCGCATCTCATGTATGCCGATGACGTCACATTTATAGGGGAATAGTCGGAAATCAACATAATTAATCTTAATAGATTTCAAATGTTTCTTTCTTGCTTCCGGTCTTAAAGTCAACTTGCACAAAAGCAAAGTGTTTGGTGTTGGCGTTAATGACCATGAGGTGGATAGACTCGCTAGCATTTTGAAATGCGAACCCGCTTCTTTCCCGTTCACTTATCTTGGACTCCCGGTGGGGTCAAATATGAACCTATCAAAGCATTGGAACCCAATTATTGTCAAATATGAACCTAGTCGGGCTTCAGTCTTAGGCAAGGTGACCCGCTTTCACCTTTCCTCTTTATAATTGCGATGGAAGGTCTTCACGTTTCTATGGAGACGGCTTGTGATCGTCACTTCTTTAAGGGCCTTTCTCTCCCTTGTAATGGTATCACTATCTCGCATCTCATGTATGCCGATGATGTCACATTTATAGGGGAATGGTCGGAAATCAACATAATTAATCTTAACATATTACTTAGATGTTTCTTTCTTGCTTCCGGTCTTAAAGTCAACTTGCACAAAAGCAAAGTGTTTGGTGTTGGCGTTAATGATCATGAGGTGGATAGACTCGCTAGCATTTTGAAATGCGAACCCGCTTCTTTCCCGTTCACTTATCTTGGACTCCCGGTGGGGGGAAAATATGAACCTATCAAAGCATTGGAACCCAATTATTGTCAAATTTCGGGATAAGTTATCTAAATGGAAAGCTAAATTCCTCTCGTTTGGGGGCTGACTTACTTTGATAAATTCCGTTCTAAATAGCCTCCCTTTGTATTTTTTTTCTCTTTTTAGAGCCCCGAAAAAAGTCATTAATATTCTCGAAGGTATTAGAAGGAGGTTCTTATGGGGAGATAATGAGGACAAAAGAAAGATCAATTGGGTGGCGTGGGGCGTTGTCACTAAACCAAAAGACATGGAAGGCCTTGGTGTAGGATGTCTTGACTCGACTAATTTGGTGCTCTTAGCAAAATGGTGGTGGAGATTGAAAAACATGTATAGTCATTTTGGTTCTCTTGTATTAAGTCAATTCATAATTTAAAGCTTATTGATGGTAGACCGATTGCTAAGAAGTCTATCAAAGGTGTTTGACTGAATATCTCACAAATTGATGGTGATTTTGAGAATATGGGTATTTGGTTTGCCGATCTTTTTAAAAAGGTGGTTGGAAAAGGAAATATTACTTTCTTTTGGAAGGATCGTTGGTGTGGTAATGTTGCCTTCAAAGATGTTTTTCCTAATATTTATGCTATTGAGAAAAAGAAAGATTGTTGTGTGGATGAGAGAGTAATCACTTTTAATGGTCAAATCTTGAATTACTCATGGGATTGGTCAAGGCATATCAAAAGGGGAAGGGAAACCCAATAGTTTTTGACTTTATTGGATCAATTGGCTGATTTTCGGTTTGTTACCGGAGATGACAGTTGGATTTAGGGAGGTGCTAAGGGTGATGTCTTCTCTGTTAGCAACATTAGAAGCCTGTTAACAAAGCATTCCAACAGGGTGGGCAGCATGGAGTTTTTTAAGTGGGTCAAATGGGTCCCGCTAAAAGTCAATTGTTTTGTTTGGAGGTTAATTCAGAACAGGATTTTCGACATTTTTGAACCTTCAAATGCATGGTATTGATTTGTCTTCCTACCTTTGTCCCTTCTGTCAAGAAGTTGAGGAGTGTGTAGATCATGTTTTCTTCTCCTGTTCTAGTTTTGCTCTGGTTCTTTGGAAATGGTTGGCGAGATGGTCTACTCTTCTTGTTAGGCTGCCGAACCATGTGATGACTTGATGGAGCTTCTCAAATCAACTACCGGAAGTAAAAAGGTGAGGAAGCTGATGTTGTCTTTAGTTTATACCACTCTTTGGTTGATTTGGAAGGCGAGGAATGCTTGGATATTCAGAAATGAGAGGCGGGCGATCATGTTTACGGCTGATGATATTAGCTTAATTACTTTTAATTGGATTGAAAATAGGTCCAATTGTAATTCTTTAAGTTGGCATGCTTGGAACTCCTCGCCTATTCTAGATTGTTTTTTGTAATTAGGCTTGAGTTTCTCGCTTGTGCCTTTCTATTGTTTCTCTTGTTTTAATAATAGTTTGCCCGTTGTTCGAAAAAAAAGACACCTTCAAACATGCCTTTTTTAAGAGGCATTAAGTCGCAAACACACAGTCCCTAAGATACTCTCATCGACCCATTCTGACTTCTGACAGATACTTTAAATGAAAAGCAAATAGAATCTAATCGTCTTTAAAAAGCAAATAGAATCTAATCCTCTGTTTGCTATACAAAATAAGAGAAAATAATGTTGCTAATCCGATCCTCGAAGAAGTCCACGAAACGATAAAGCGATGAGGATCAAAGAACATATAGAGAACATGTGCATGATTGGTTGAAAAGATTCTAGATCCAACTTTTTAGTTGATTCTAATGGTTACCATTATTCTTCCTCACATGTATAATCTTTCGTCAAAGTATTATCTTTGGTCCAAGTATTTTCAAAATAAGATTTTGCATTGATCAAAATGAAGAAAAGTAATGATAACATTAATCCATGGACATCCAACTGTTTCTTTTCTACAGATAATTAATAAGGAGAAAGCTAGATTGCAAACCTTAGGAGGTGTTTGGATAGGGAAAAAAGTGGCTGCTTATTGCTTATTCTCACCACAATAAGCTGAGTTGAAGTGTTTGGATGTGAAGCTTAAAAAATGGTAGGAATAAGCTAAATAAACTAATTTTAATAAGCAAAAGGGGGAATGCTTATTGCTTATAAGCTAATAAACTAAAATCATATTTATCCAAACACCCCCTTAGTTGGATCAGAACACACAGGAAAGAATCATTCGCAGCAGCCCAATTAGGGACATGATTGAATACCCCAAAGTCCAAAACATATCTAACTCTTGTGTCTGAATACCCTAGACATTTTTATCAAAAGTCAACCAATAAGTAACTATTTTTAATCATCTTTTTCAAAAAACAATGTAATTTTAACCAATAAAAATACTTTAAAAATTATATCTGGTGTCTAAATGGCTAAATGGGGTGTCCATTTAGTCAACCCCAGGAAAGAAACATTCGTAGCAGCCCAATTAGGGACATGATTGAATACCCCAAAGTCCCAAACACATCTAACTGTTGTGTTGGTTATATATATATATATATATATATATATATATATATATATATATATATATATATATATATATATATATATATATATATATATATGAACCTATGATTTTGATATAATTTTAACATAAAACTATCATCACAATGCATATTATCTAACAATAATATTTTTATCACAAACACGATAGAAAACATAATCATATATTCAACATGTCGATATAAACAATATCAACAACTCATTTAATAATATTTACGAATTATCATTGTGAAAATAATAATAATAATAATAATAATAATAATAATACAAATGTCACAATTAAATATCCTATTACTGCGTGCTTAATATATCTTAAAATAAATAAATCATAAATCATATAGAATAGAACAAAATAACCATAAATTTTATGATGTAGTATATCTTAAGATAATAAATAATAAATCATAAAGAATAGAACAAAATAATAATAAATTCATTCATATTATCTGTAAACAATATAAATAAAATCCAAAAACCTAAACTTTAAAAAATAAAAAATAATAGAAATCTGAATATATATATATATATATATATATATATATATATATATATATATATATATATATATATATATTATGTGTCCTACAAATAATTAGATTTTGTTTGGTCTGTTTTTCTATTAAGGCGTAACTTTCAAGAAAATGAATATGGAGGACGTCGAGTTGATCTTGCTTAGATGAATTTGCATCGTCATCTTCCTTATTCAGTGTGAATGCATTCACCATAATATAGAGTTTTTAGTGTTCTCGAATCATCTTTTTCTCCATCTTATCCATTAAACTCTAGCAATCTCATCTACATATGTGGACTATTTATATCTTTATATTAACCAATTAAATATAATTAGTATGACTTACTAACCATAAATTAACAATTCTCTTCACTTGTAGTGATTAATTATTTTAAAATTTAAATAGGAAGTACACATAACTAACCATATATGCAAATAAGTTAAAAAAAACTCTTTGATTTGTAATGAGTAATTAATTTTAAGTTAAAAAGACTTTTGAGTTGTAGTGAAGTTTCAAATGCATATGGTCCAAGAAAATGAGTCTCTCTCTCTCTCTCTCTCTATATATATATATATATATATATATATATATACACACACACACATATACACATACCAATGACCATCAAACTTCGAAGACAGTGATGAAGACTTCTAAGAAGAAACGAGTTATAGATTTAGTCAGGACCATAAGACCAACACTCTTCGCATACAGGAGATGGAGTTGATGGGCTTCGAGCCTTTCCAAGATCAACATTTGGGCAGCGGAAATAACAAACAATTCTGATCTAAGAGATGAAACATTTAGATCTAACTCAACTAGTCTATGAAACTCATTAAGACATAATAGAATGGAATCATACATTTGCTTTTTGTCGTAGGTTTCTTCTTTTGATAGAGTACCCAACGTAGAGTTCCTCTTTTGAAATCACACCAAAGAAACAAGACACAAGCAGATCTAAGCAACCCTCAAATTGTGAGCTTCAAAAAAAAAATGAAATTTCGATTATGTGGTCAACCATGACGTGGTAAACTATCGGCCATGATGTGGGAACTGCAATTCGGTATTCTTTAGGGTTTTTAGAGGATTCCAAACTTTTGAGACTAAGATGTATTTTTCATAAGTGTCAAAATCGGATTTGAAGTCCTTTATTTATAGGGAGGTGAGTTGAAACCCTAAAGACAACTATCAAATATAATACTAATTATCTATGGTATTTAAATCGTTTTGGAATATTCCATATTCCATTATATAATATTTAATATTAATTAATTAACAAAATAAGTCCTTCAAATAATTTTTTTTTCAGTTTTTGCTTTATTTTATTCTTGGGTGTAACCCAAAAGGAAACTGCTAATTATAGTGATATTATCGAGCTTGTTATGACTATGAGAACTAATCTCCATCAAAAATCACGTTCCTTAGATTTTTTTTTGTTTTGAAAGAAGTGGAAAGAAAAGAAAGGAATATTAGTGCTAATCTTCCCTCCTAACTTTGTTCGCAAATAGAGGGATTAATTTGGTGATAAAGAAATTATTATAGTTTTATAAAGAAGGCATGTGATCAAATAATATAAAAAGGTGCTTTAGCCTAAAGTACAACTACAATTTTGCTTAAGATTTGCATGCTATATTTATTTATTTCTCTAACTATAACAAAAAAAGGAGAATAAAAAATAAGTCGAGTAATATGGACTTAGGATGTGAACGTTATTTTAAAAATGATAAAACAAAGTAATCCACAAAAGCGTTCATATCTTATATATTCAAGATCTTAAAAACTTCTTTTAGAATGACTTTCTAACTCAATTAATGTATGACTTGAATCCATGATCAAATGTGAACATCAAGCATCAATTGTAAACGATAACACAAAAGAAAGTTATATTCTTATGTGATGTACCGTATTTATTGTAAAGTTAACTAATGAAGACATGGAGATCTTGTGAGTGGGAGGAAATTAATGACCTTATTATGGTGCTAATTGATGAATTCTAAAGTGCATTTAAGTAAGAATTTTGTGATTGGTATCGATCCTTCATAATAATGTATGATATATCTTTATACATCCTAGGTAGAGAGAATATATGTGTGATTTGCGATATGATGCATATATAAAGTAAAATAAAATATGTTATAGGCCTTAAAACAGAATGAAGGTTCTAGTAAGATAAATCTTTCATACTTCGACGTACAAGGTAATCAATGGAGCAAGATTTACAAGATATCCTTAATGCGACCAAGACTGTCAAAATGGTGCAGGGAAATCAAAGACCAAAACTCAGACTCTATAGTTAATCTCTAGATGTAATGTGTAGAAAACATATTGAATTTTAGTGTCGAATAGACTTGGTAAGTATCTTATGATTAACCTATTGAAACCAATCCTAATAGGCCAAACCTACTAATCCATATGACCATGAAAGGTGTCAACCAATCATAATCTACGATCCAGCCACTTCTAGAGCCTTCATCCTTGAGATACATTGCATGATGGCTCATCAAGAATGACCATAGCGCATCATGATGGAGCATCCTCCATCATGATGACACATAATCCACCAACATGGCTCATCATGGCATTTAGGGCATCCAACTTGAGTATCTTAAACTTTTGAGGACAATCTTGAGAAACCTAATGTACCTCACAACCTAAATGGCATATCAACAACATTTTTGGTGCATCAATCCACTTAATGGCACATCATGATACATAAATGGTGTATCATGATCATTAGTGGTACATACATGCTTCAGTAACACATCAATACTTTAGAGTACACCAAGGCACACTAGAGTGGAGCACCTTGTACCAAGTTGCACATCTAGAGAATAAGTGGGGCACCTTATTCCCAAGTGGTGCATCTTGTCTATAGATTGTGCAACCTCCTACACAATGACACATCTACCTTCCAAAGTGGTGCACCAAGCACCAAGATGGCACACCATGCATGAAGATGGTGCATCTTGTCTATAGGTGGAACACTTTCCTCTAAAATGGTGCATCCTTGCTTCATGGATCATCAAGGTTGCTCCATTCCCTTCTAAGATGCTCTATTAAACTCCATGTGCTCCATTAAATCCAACTCCATGAGAATGCTCCAAATGCTCAAATCACGTTTAACACACACATACACACACATACACACACACACACACACACACATATATATATATATATATATATATATATATATATGTATATATGGATCGCTCATTTATTTATTCTAAGAATTAACTTAAATGGTTTTGTTACTCTTGTTTGTTATAATTTTGAGAAATTATCCATCTAACTTTTTTTTTGTTATTGTATACCATTTGATGAGACATTCCAAATTCCAAATTTATTATTTTCAAGTATATAAAAGTTGGTATCATAACATTGGTACAACATAAATTAATATCTAGTTAGTATTAAATGAGTCATTAGTTACAAATGAGTTCGCCTAGCATATGAGTATCATTCATATATTTTAATAAAGTAAGTAATGGTCATTGTGATTCCTAATTAGATGTTTATGGACCTAAAATAAAGAGTATAGCCTAACTTTAAAACCAAACTACTTATCTCAATATTAAGCAAAGTAAATGTAAAAAGACTTACAAGTAATAGTTATGAATCTACATCACTATGAAGTGATCCACAATATTCCTTGATTCAGTTACAACATACAATGTATCAATGAAATTCCCATATTTAACCAACAATAAAGGTTTCAAAATATCATGTTAAGGATCCGTTATTTGTATGAATGGTGAAAGTAGCTTGTGAACAACATAATAGTTTCTATGACTCTTTTCTAAATTCATCATCAAATTGATACTCTAGGTGTATTTAATCAAATAATAAATTTAGTAAACCTTTGTATATTATCTAAACCTGTAAAACAATCAAACTTTTAATAACCTATGTCAATCCATCATTCAGGCTATAACTTATTTAAATATAAGTTTTATTCATTGATATTGTTTCCATTCACACTTTAAATCAAATTAAAAATCATTAATCTTAATCAAATTTGTAGTTATTGAGAAATTAGAAGATACATAAATCCATCTGTATATTACATGATTTAATCGCTACAGATATCAAATTAAACATATAAAAGAACTTACCAAAATTGACATTGGTGGTCGCACAAATCGATTAAGCTACTCCTTCATTGACTTCTCTTCTCGATCTAAACGATTTTTCTTCTAATACTCTTGAGTTCTTACAAAGAAAATCAAATGAGTAGGGGTTTTGGTTGTTGGTGGTGGTACTTATGCACCACAAAAGGTTAATGGGCCAGTCTTTAACTTTAATCAAGGCCCATATTCCTTGTATTATTATATGATAATTTGTATATTAGCTAATATTGCAAGTATACCTCAGGGGTATTTATAGAACTCTTTATAAATCAAATATGTTACCTAAGATTTACATCAATTTAAACTCCAACATTAATGATGAACAAAAAAATTAATGGAGAGAGAGAGAGAGTTAAAACTATATTAGAGTGTTGAGGTTGAAATTTGTCAATAAAGTATTGTATAAGTGTTCATTTAATCATTAATTTTCATGTATTATTATTATTATTATATATATATATATATATATATATATATATATATATATATATATATATATATATATATATATTAGTTTATAACCCGTGAGAACCACGGTTACAAAATTAATTAAATTTTTATAGTTAAAACTCAAAATGATTAATTATTATTTTAAATAAATTAGTAATTAAGAGATATTTTTAGTTATATAAATTTGAATCATTGATTTAAATAAATATATGAAATTATATCATTTTATAATTTGTAATAATTTTATTTTAATTTTTATTCTAATCATATTAATTTAATGTAATTAGAGTGAAAAATTTTAAAATTTGAAATTTAAAATGGAGTTGACAAGTGGTATGCATTAATTAGGAGAAATAATAGGGTGACACATGGCAAAAGGAGAATAAAATATGCATTAATTAGGAGGCCTAATAAGATGACACATGTCAAAAGGAGAATAAAACTATTCATTTATTAGAATAGGGATATATGTATGTATTAAAGAAGTGAACCTTAGGAACAGTAAAGTTCCTAAGGGTTTGACAAAACTGGTCCCTGTTCATTTCTCTGTTATTAATTGTGTTTGGGCTTTCTATACTGCCCCACTTCTTTCTTCAAATTACAATTGGCTCCCTCTAGGTTTTTGTAGAAATCTTATATCTGGGTTAGTGTGTTGGACAGACGTTTTACACGTGTTTTGTTTCTGGAAATTTCCACCGTCCCGATGAAATCCCTTTCTATTCTCTTTCCCCATCCCACTATTCTTTCTAATCGCGTATGTATTTTGTGTCCATTGAAGAGGCTTTCGCAGGGGTGGCTTGGGTGGAGGTGACATCAAGGTTTTTCGAATGAGATACCAACCCTGTCATGTTCCACCATGTTGATGGCATCGAGTTCTAGAAACTCGTTTCCTGTTCCTTTTACTTCCCCTAATTACACGCTATAGGTATGATATGATTGTTTCTAATGCTATCTTTCTTCCAAACTCGATTTTCCTCGATGTTGTGTCTTCCACAGATCCTCCAATTTCTTTCGACGACAACAACTCAGTCCGTCCAACTAATTCGGCATATGAGTTCGAGTCAGGTGGGGAAGCAACGTATCAGGTATGTGGGAAGGTCCTCCAATGATTTCAATTTTTCTACATATGATACACTTAAATTGGAAGTCAATTTTTTTAAGTGTGATTTAGGTTAAATCCGTTGTGCCCCCAAAGATTTCATGAAGACTAACATTGGTAAAATGAATCTTCAACATCTGAAACTATCCTTCCATATGATACTTTTAACTACAGAACCAAGGATTATTACACGGAGCTAAAACCATCATGGTCCGCTTTTCAGGTCAGATCATTTGTGCTAACATCATTTAGGTTTTTATTACTCTTTTATTTGCCTCTTTTGGTGCGTAATGTTGAAGAAGATGATAATTTCTTATCGTGTTTTTCGGATGAGCGTCATGTAGCCTTGGTTGTGCCCTTCAAAAAATCAGTACAACAGACCCATCGTGAGGTAAGTCTGAAGCTGACTGTTATTACCACTATACAAGTTTTGGAACCATTTGTTGTTTACCATTTCTCATAGAGAGCAGCATAGAAACTTCTTAAAGGTACAATGTCCTTATAATCGTTCTCTTTTCATGTAATCTCAATAACTGGTCGTTTTTCTTTTCATGCTTAGATGTCCCAAAGTCCAAACTCTGCTGTTCAAACCTTGAGCATTCTTTGTTTCTGTAAACCTTAATTTATGTAATTAAATTTATTTAACCCATTTTTTTCCAACCCTAAAACAAATTCAGCAAAAGTAACAAACATGAGGTGTTACAAAAAGCTGAAAAGGATGTTTCAGCTGTGAAGGTTCAGTATATAGCCCAGTTAGTAAATCATTGATTTGAAAAGTAGTACTAACAAGTAACGAAGTGATTGTTTTTCTTCATTAACCCTTTACAAAAAAGGTAAGCTTCTTAGAGTTTGTTGCTATAAGTGATTCAAAGTTGATGCTAAAATGTAACACCATAATTTTTCAAACCAAATTTTTTAATTTAAAACACATTTATCATAGTAATAAATCTCAAAATGTCACAATGTCAAATCATCAACTCTCTTAATCAAAACTGTATATATATATATATATATATATATATATATATATATATATATATATATATATATATATATATAAAACTCCAGGATCCTCTAAATCATGACTCAATCTCTGATGTGTGTACAATCAAGCCGGCACCCTCCCGCGATCCAGATAAGAACCTGAAACACATAACACATAACACGGTAAGCACGAAACTTAGTGAGTCCCTCAAAATACCACATATCACACACTAGCCACTCGAGGCTATAACTCTGTAGGACCCTCTGGTCAATGTATCTCAGTGGGACCCTTCAGTCCCACAACTCTGATGGACCCTCAGGTCCTAACTCAGCAAGCTCAACATATCATACAACATAAATCACAAAGACATAATACAGGATATCACAATACTCAATATAAGCATATAAGGCATCCTAGTCATATAAAAGCTACCACTCATGGTAAGTATAGTGATAAGACTCACCTCGGTTGATGAACAACCCCTATAAACGCTGTTGCTACGTGCCGGCCACTAACTTTGTGCCAAACCTACAATTATCTCAATTAAAAACTAAGCCCAAACTCTCACTCATTGGGTATAAAAGCAGAACACCAACCAGCCCATCAATGACCTAAACCCATTGGGTCCACCAAGGCCCAATAATAAATGGTCCCTCACAAGGCCCAATTCTCAAACTAAAAGGCAAGCGCAACTCAAGGGCCCAAAGCACATATATATAGTTCTCTGGTCCAAGTCTCTATTGCACCAAGCCCAAACTCCAGGCCCAACACTCAAGGCCCAACATAATACTTAGCCCAAAAGCCTACAGTGAGGTTATGCGGGTCGTACCTCCTTGGTACGCTCAGAGTACGCTAGCATGCACGGATCTGATCGGGGACACTAACCTAGTACGCGGGGCGTACTGGATCTTACGCTGGGCGTACACTCAGTTTTGCTTAAGTCCATTCCTTTGGTCTTAACCCGTTAAGACCTTAGCTCATTTCTCATATCTGGACTCCCTAATATCTCTTGCTCCATAAATTCGAAGACTTTAAGCCCTTGCATGGTTGATTAAGTCACAAACACTCAAAATATACACTCTTTTGCCTCAAGGAGCTCACAACTCATGCATGAAGTGACTCCAACTACCAAGATTGGATTTTTATAACATTACACCACTAATAAGCTCAAGAAGGGATGGTCCTAGTCTCTGGAGTTCAAGATCTCATCAAGTGTCCACCTTTTTGGGACAAAACCCTAAAATACTCCATTAACATACTCATAGAAAAAGAGAGGTAAAGTTTGAAGCTTTATACATCAAAAAGAAGCTCCCAACTCAGATATGCTCGGATCTAGAAGCTTGGACTCCAACTCCTTCTTCTTCAAGGCTTCCACTTCTTTTCAAGAGCACACAAAACTCTCAAAAGCTCTTAAAGACACATACAAGCTCCAAGAATGAAGGAAGCGGGTTTTGGAGGGTTTGCTCTCTGAGAAAGGTGGCCAGGAATGAGGCCATCTCATTCTTTATATAGGGTCACTTAAAATATTAGGGTTTTCCTTCACAGCCTAGTACACCCAGCGTTCCTCTTGGTACGCCCAATGTACTAGGTGGTCCTCGCGTCTATTCCATGCTCATAGGTACGCTAAGCATACCTATATTTACGCCCATCGTACTCGATTGCCACCCATTTCTCAATAAGGACTAAATTTGTCATATCTTCCAAACTATCATAGCTTCTTTGTTACAAGTCTGATTCTAATGATTCTTATATCCATGGAAAGGTGGCGAGAAGCTCTACGCTTCTATTAACTCATCACAACCTCAAGGCTCTATGAACCAAAACTCAAAACTCATAATTGATTAAACAAGATATTACAAGAAAAAGTAGAAAAAAGCAAGTTGTAATTCAAAGAAATAAGAGTTGGATGCTATAATATACAAATGAACTAAAATATGTTGATATTTCTTTTGCTGGAATGCCACAATAATTGTTTCTAGGTTTGATAATCGAAGTTAACATTTTTTTAATATGATTTTTGCCTTTTTTAGGTCTGTTTTGTAAAAGCAAGTAATGGGATATGGATTTTTTTGAAAAGATGGTAAGAAGAAGTTCCACTTTTAGTCTTGTTTTGTAAAAGCAAGTACCGAAAGAATTCAATACAGTACATCTTCCTATTTTATTTGCTTAACCTATTAAACTCTCATCAAATTAAAAAGAAACATTTTTTTGATGTCTTAATGCAGCTGGTCCCCGATTGATCTCTAGATCCAAAATGAAATGACTGGTGGCTTGCAGATGAATTCAGGTAAAAGGTGAGTAAAGGGTATGTTTGTATTTCTTGATCTTATAAACATATGGAAGTGAATAAAAAATGAGGTATACTCTATATGTAACGTCCCAAAATTGAAGGCCAAAAATTTCATTTTTAATTAGGTTATTACATAAAACCAAAGTGTGAATAATCAAAATATAATATTATGAAACCATATCAAAGTATAATCCCAAGGACCTCGTGTGCGGAAAACATAGTGTGATGCACTGCGACCAAGCCGACTCTTTTCCTTTGAAACAAAGTACGTGAAACCAAAACTGTAAACCGTAAGCACGAAGATTAGTGAGTTCCCCCATCATACCACATACCACATAATACCATCGGTATCTTTCAACCGGTAACCGGGGACTATTTCACCCCTACCACTATCACATAATAATATGTCATAAACATACTAATCACGTACTAACATCATAAGCATGCTGATCACATACTAACAAATCATAAACATACTGATTACATACTAACATATCATAAACATACATATAAGAATTGCATGGGTTCTGTATACCCCTTCGGTATCTTTCAACCGGTAACTGCCATCGGTATCTTTCAACCGGTATCCATCATCGATATCTTTCAACCGGTATCCGCCATCAGTATCTTTCAACCGGTAACTGGGGACTATTTCACCCCTACCACTATCATATAATATCATGATATAATCATATAGTCAGGAATTTCTGGGGTACTGACCTACCCTTCGATCCTAACGACTGAGTCAGGGAAAAACTATTCCCTGCTACTACCACTAACACACATAGCATATCACATAAACATATCTCATAAGCACATCACATAAGCATATCTCATGAGCATATCACATAAACATACCAAGATAATTATCACAAAGACAATTATCTACCAACTACCCCTGTTGGTGGGCAGACATTGTGACCTTAGACCCACCCCTACTGGAAGGTAACTCACCTCACACTGCTGAAGTCCCGTAGACACAATCCCACACTGTTGAAGTCCCGCAGACTCAACCCCAACTGCTGGATGACAGATTCCCGAACTGTCAATACCAAAATAACACTCAATTAATAATTGGGTCCCACTACATAACCATAACACATACTTGGATAATTACTACACTAACCCAAGCTTGGCGTAATCAAGCCCAAGGCCCAATCCATAGGCTCAAAGTCAACTAGGAATCAAAGCCCCAGGCCTATACATGATCTTATTCTAAGGCCAAATATCATATAATCATTAAGGCCCAACTATGGCCCAAATTTCCAATTTGGGCCCAACCCCTTACATGGGCCTTGCCCTAGGCCCATTAAATTATTTCAGTCCACATGATTATTCTTGGATGGCCCATTAATAATCAAATAATCAAGGCCCAAAAGAAAGGCCCAACAATAAACCCAAGTGAAGTTAGGGTTTCTCATAAAATGCCGATTAGGGTTAAGTTTACTACTTAACCCATTAAGCACTCAATCCACTAAGGGCTTAATCCATTAAGTCCAATATTGCTTAGATTAGTTTTTGGAAATGGTTATTATTTAATATCTCCAGTTATTAAATAATTCCTGTGCGTGTCCCAATTAATTCTCAAAATTAAGGTTTTATCGTCATTAGGGTTTCCAACCCAAATACTAGTCCATTTATTAATTTGTTGGGCTTTTAGGTCAATTAGGGCTTTATTGGGCCTATTAAGCCCATTATAATAATATTAAAGCCCATTAGGGTTTTCATTAAGCCCATTAGAGTCCATTAAGCTTTATTGGGCCCATTTGAGCTTACAAGGCCCACTAGGGTTTCAAGGACCCCTCCCAAAGAATCAACTCACAAGGCAAACACACCACTACCCGAGACGGCGACCGATGGTGGCAGGAGGCGGCAGCCACCACCCTAAGGTGGTGGTTTTCCATTTTCTTTTCATTACTCTTCTTTTTGTTACATTTTACAATGCTAAAACCCCAAATAATCACACACACACACACACTCACTAACACAACCACATATACATAGCAACCTAGTGGCGGCTTACGGTGGCGAATGGCGGCAGCCACCACCTCACGGTGGTGGCTGTGGGGTCTATCTTCAAATCTCTAGCCAAGAATGCTCAGGTAGCTTCATAACATCACAACCAGTGAACACAAACAGCCCAACTCGCCCACAACCACGTTTCACGATGGCTTGTGGCGGCAGAAAACACATTCCCGGCGACAACCACCATTGTTGGCTGCCATGGTGGTCTTCTAGCATTTTCCAGCCAACCCTTCACCCACTCACTCCTGCAGTAACGACCGAAACAAGCACAACATTGGCCGAGATATGAAAACACACACGAACACATAGCAGCCCTCTTCGGGGTGTTAAAAGGCGGAACAACGGTGGCTAACGATGGCAGTGGAACAGTTGTGGGAGTGGTGGTAGCGACAAAGCTGTCGGGGGCGACGTCGGAAAGGAGAAGTCGTGACATATTCAACGTGAGTCGAAACGACCTACAATCACATCCCTGGTCTTCAACGATCTACCTCGGCTGCCCACGACATCACCGGTAGCGGCTGTGGCTTTTGGATGGTGAAGCAGCGGCGGCAGTCGGCTGGAACTCGCCGGTCTCGCCTGATCGGAATAACGAAGAAGGTGACGGCTGGAGGTTAGGAAGGAAAGTGGCGGCTGATACATTCCTTAGGGTTTAGGGTTATGAGCATGGTGACTGGTTATAAGCCCCCGTCCCGTTTCAAACTTAACTCCTTTTGGCCACGTTCAGTCCCTCTTCCACATAATTTTCTTCAAATTAAATCCAACATTTACCCTTTAGCCCTTAATACCATAATTTCCTTTCATTTCAGGTCCAAAACTTACCAAATAGCCCTCCACTTGAGAATCTTTTACGAAACAAATCCAGCAATTACCTTTTTAACCCTGCCTCCTGAAATCCTTTACATATTAAGTCTAATACTTACCAAATATCCCCCCGCCTTCTAAAATCTTTACAAAATAAATCCCGAACTTATACTTTAGCACCCAAAATATCCAACTTAAGGCATTTGTCTTCCTAAATCCAACACCTTGGTATATAATTATTAATTTTAGGGGCACTCTTCATTCATTAATTTACTTATTTATTTAATAAATAAATCGGTGTTACAAATCTCCCCCACTTAAATTAGATTTCGTCCTCGAAATCATTTCTTACCATTTCTTATGCACCAAACCACTCAAGTAATATGGTCACCATTTTGGGTACACCCTAGCCTTCCCAGGGTAGTCGTGTCCCATCTACGTAAAGCCCTAATATCCGTTGATGAACGAATCTCTCACAACAAGATCACATCTACTCCGTCTGAATCTGATGTCTCGAGATAATCTGAATCCCTGGCAGACCACTCATACTGAATCATCACCGTTGGACCCAACCCACTATATCCCTCAACGGACCACTCAACTTCTAATAAATCGAGTTTCCCACTATAAAACATGATCACCGACCCAATTATCCTTGCAAATCACTTATATCATCCAAGGCTCAACTAATCCCGCTGTGAGTGACTTGTCACTTCCCAATCAGCCAGCTATTATGTCCGTACCAGCAACCTGAAACACAATACTAACATTGCCAAAAGCCGAGACTGTCGGAACACTGAACTGCCTAAAGCAATATGCTGCTATCTAGTCGCTTCCAAAATCTATCGAGACCGGCCTGGTCTCGATTCATTCACCAATGATCTGAAATGTCGGGTTCAAGCCCGACTGCAGAGCCAAAGGACTCCCCACTTAGTTGCCTCACACGACTTCTGAACGAAATACTTCCCTGGAACTAGTTGCCACTAGTTATCATGCCACAATGGCTCAAACAACTTTCTGATCTAACCGATCGGTTCCGTGCGTCGAATCCCGACATCACCCAATCCAAAACTAAAAGTGATTGCTACCTAACCAATGGTAGTCTTCATCACCAACGACCTTAAGCAGTCCATTGCTTCCCTGATCTCATATCTGTAGTGACGTCCCTACCGTCTCATTACTGGCTTAAACAGATCTAATCCATTTGGGTAAGTCCGAAATCCAATCCGTGGATATCCATATCCTCACTGCTGCACTCGAACTGGTGTGTATTATTGCTCCTTTCGCGTCCTAACAACGCACTCATGCTACCTACCAACCTAGTGAATGCTACGGCTACACCCACAAACTTACAACACTATATCGCTATCTGGCTGCTAGTGAATGCTACGGCTACACCCGCAGACTTACAACACTCCCCATGCTAACTGACCACTAGTGAATGCTACAGCTACCCCCGTAGTCTTACAACACTTTCCAAACTATCTGACTGCTAGTGAATGCTATGGCTACCCTCGTAGTGTTACAACACTTTCCAAACTATCTGACTGCTAGTGAATGCTACGGCTACCCTCGTAGTGTTACAACACTTTCCAAACTATCTGACTGCTAGTGAATGCTACGGCTACCCCCGTAGTCTTACAACACTTTCCAAACTATCTGAATGCTAGTGAATGCTACGGCTACCCCCGTAGTCTTACAACACTTTCCATACTGGGTCGAACACGCACTCGACCTAACACATAACTGAACTTGAGTCCTAACCATAAATCTAACCTGGTTCCCGAAACCTGCTATCACGTGACCCCATTGTATCAGTACCGTACCCATGCCTGTGATGAAAGCGTCACCATAAACCACAAAATCATCTACACCCTCTGGCAGGGTGAGAATCGGTGCCTCATACAACCGCTGTCTGAGAGCCTCGAAGGCTGCATGCTGCCCAGGCCCCCAACAAAAGGCCACCGATTTCTTGGTCGGTCAGGTCAAAGGAACCGCAATCTCGGAGAAGTCCCATGTAAATCTCCGGTAGTAATTTGCTAGACCCAGGAAACTCCGAATCTCAGATGGAGACCTCGGAATCTCCCACTGCATCACGGCCTCTATCTTGGCCGGATCAACTAGAATACCCTTCTGGTTGACAAGGTGCCCAAGAGATTGCAACTCGCGCAACCAGAACTCACAGTTAGAGAACTTTATAAAGTCTCTCCCCCACTTAGATTCGACTAAGTCTTCACATTACTTGAGAATTGAAGGGTTCCCAATCCTTCTCGCTTTCTAATATCCCACCGATGACAACCTGTGCCTGCCAATGCTAGCATTTAATCGCCGATTAAACCTTGAGATCTCCCATCCTCGGAAATCTTGATGAGTACTCTTGAAATATGATCCAGTCTGACACCTCAATCCATCTAACATGCTGTCAATTGAAGTCCTTAATCTTCACTCTAGCTGACGAATCCTCGTTCCCACTCCCAATCTTGCAGTACCACTAAACTCTAACCGAACACAGCCCATGCGAAAACACAATCCTCTTGAACATCCAATGACCAACCACTTATGCATATAACACCCACGACCGACACTACCCTCTTCATGTCACCAATTCTGTCCTCGCCCACAACCACGTTTCACGATGGCTTGTGGCGGCAGAAAACACATTCCCGGCGACAGCCACCATGGTTGGCTGCCATGGTGGTCTTCTAGCGTTTTCCAGCCAACCCTTCGCCCACTCACTCCTGCGGTAACGACCGAAACAAGCACAACATTGGCCGAGATATGAAAACACACACGAACACACAGCAGCCCTCTTCGGGGTGGTAAAAGGTAGAACAACGGTGGCTAACGATGGCAGTGGAATAGTTGTGGGAGTGGTGGTAGCGATAAAGCTGTCGGGGGCGACGTCGGAAAGGAGAAGTCACGACATCTTCAACGTGACTCGAAACGACCTACGATCACATCCCTGGTCTTCAACGATCTACCTCGGCTGCCCACGACATCACCGGCAGTGGCTGTGGCTTTTGGATGGTGAAGCAGCGACGACAGTTGGCTGGAACTCGTCGGTCTCGCCTGATCGGAATAACGAAGAAGGTGACGGTTGGAGGTTAGGAAGGAAAGTGGCGGCTGATACATTCCTTAGGGTTTAAGGTTATGAGCATGGTGACGGGTTATAAGCCCCCGTCCCATTTCAAACTTAACTCCTTTTGTCCACGTTCAGTCCCTCCTCCACATAATTTTCTTCAAATTAAATCCAACATTTACCCTTTAGCCCCTAATACTATAATTTCCTTTCATTTTAGGTCCAAAACTTACCAAATAGCCCTCCACTTGAGAATCTTTTACGAAACAAATCCAACAATTACCTTTTTAACCCTGCCTCCTGAAATCCTTTACATATTAAGTCTAATACTTACCAAATATCCCCCCGCCTTCTAAAATCTTTACACAATAAATCCCGAACTTATACTTTAGCACCCAAAATATCTAACTTAAGGCATTTGGCTTCCCAAAACCAACACCTTGGTATATAATTATTAATTTTAGGGGCACTTTTCATTCATTAATTTACTTATTTATTTAATAAATAAACAAGTGTTACACTATACTTCGTTTATTTTAAACTTTGCTTGCCTTTTAAGGACCTTGATTCGTTCTTTATTTTATATTTAAGAATGTGTAACACAGGTTTTAAAATATGGCCTTAAATTTGTGAAATTGTAGCACTTAAAGATGCAAGACTGATAGTGGATACCCTCTAAGCAAGATGAAAAGGAGAAAACTATAAATTTCCTTATTTATGTCATTTTCCAACTTTTCCTCTTTTTTTTTTTATTTATTTTATGTTCTAACTTAAATTAATCATGGTGTTTCTATAGGTGGAGTGATTGGAAGCATCGGTGATATACTAGATGCATCACAGTTAATTTGCAAAAAGGTTTTATCTTTCTACAATTTTCCATAAATTCTATACTCTTTTATCCACCGATTGATGTCGACGTCAAATATATAAACATTCATAATAATTTTTTTTTACTTAGAAACATCACCTTAGTCCATTTTTGTCCCTCGAATTAATGGTACTATTTGGAGATTTTGGACCCGAATAGTGCCACTTCATGGTAGAGTTTTGAAGGAAATAAGTTATGTAAATTCTTTGGTTAAGAACTTTCAATTACATGATTCTACTTGACATAATCAAAACTAGAAAAAAACAATAGTAAGATTATTTGGGATCATAAAGGTTAGCATTTTGTTATCGTTTTTAATTTTTAAGTTTTTGAAATTACTTCTACAAATATTGCTTACTTCAGTTTCAACTAATATTGTGAAAATTTTTTTTTGTATTGTTTGACTTAATTGACCTTGGAATGTGTAACGATCTTAATTCATATTTGGGTTTTCAATTTGTTAATGGAATTTGATTCTTTTGGGTTTTCTTGAGTTTCCCCTCGCAAAGAAACTTTTGCATTACCTTCGATTGAGGTTCTTTTTCATTTTGCTGATTTCATTAGTTGGTTAGTTTTCTATCGTTTCTATGAATAATTGGTTTAATTCTGCTTCCTTTTGTTGACTGCATTTAATGGAGTCAACTTGCTTTCCATAACTTTCTTCTTTTTCAGGTTCAAAAGTATCCACAAGTGTGATGTTTATCTACAGTCTCAACAGAAACCTCTGCTTCTGATGCTACATTTTTTTTGCTGATAAGGGTAATTTCGGAATTATCAACAACATTTGTACTAGGTTAAGTTGCCTACACTCTCAAAAGATTGTACATAGAGATGTGAAGACTTAAGACATGTTGTTGGACAAATCAAGAACTATTAAAATTGTTGATTTTATACTTCTTCTACTATCATGATTTATTGTTGCATTTCTACTCATCTGATTGATGGCGAATTACACAGAATAGCAATGTACTTTACTACGGAAACTAATTCAGACAATGTACTTCATTATTTGTCTCACAAAACGAACACCTTCCGCCACGCTCAACGCGCGTGAAACCCCTCTAGTTATTATTATTATTATTATTAATATATATATATATATATATATATATATATATATATATATATATATATATATATTAATGATATGAAGCTTAGGAATAGTAAACTTGGCATTTTTTTGGCAGAAATGGTCCCTGCATTTTGCTCCTCATTCTTTACCTATTTTGACAATTTTGGTCCTTGCAATCAATATTTTTACATTTTTTAGGAACCTTTTAATATTTAAAGTTTGGCCACAAAACTTTAACGGTTTGACAACTTTGATCCCTTTTTTAAAAATTTACTAATTACTACCCCTTTAATTCTTAACCGTTTTGAAACTTCTGATCATTGCAGTCAAAACTTTTACATTTTCTCATAAAAACATGAAAAAGACGGTCTGGGGCAAACTCCGGGCTCTTCATCCTTTCATTTTCTACGTCTGTCATATTTATCGATTCGTAAACAATATTGAAAGCTTTTGGCCCCCGTGTAGCGGGGGTAACCTTTCTAGTTATTATTATTATTTTGAGATTTAAAAGGTCATGAAACATTTTTTTTTGTTTATCAGTTTGGTGCTTATAACGGATGGAAGAATATTTTCTTGTTATTTATTTAAGGTTATTGAACCTATTTTTGTTTTCTTTTTAATGCCATTGAACATTTTTCGATATCTAATTTCATTTGCATATGTTTTTAGAATATTTTTTTACTTAGTTTTTAGAAGTTTTTCATAATCGGTTTTTACATCTTAATTTTCCTACTTCATTTTTACAACTATATATATATATATATATATATATATATATATATATATATATATATTGACTTTGTTTATTTGTAGCCATTTTTATATCATTATGAAAAGCATGTAAAAGTGAAGTTTCACAAATGAATAGTAAAAAAATTTAAAAACGAAATAAAAAAAAGTTGTTAAAATGAATTGTAAAAAAAACATGTAAAAAGAATAAAAACGAATTGTGAAAAAATGAAAAATAGATGAAGATTCATTTTTAACCTAACTTGAGCTCTAGACTTGCATTGGACATGGATAACAAGAAGGCCTGACCCCAAGTTGTTCAAGCATAGTGTCGTTGAGTTTCTCGACCCTTTGCCTTAGGATTAATCAGTTCTATTTCTCGATGGGGGCAGGGAAGGGATATAACTCAGCGGTAGAGTGTCACCACTGAAAATCATCAATCTTTAGGTTGTAATGGACGTTAGGAAGCCTTTTGGAAGGAATGAATGGACAGGTTAATGGATTGAGAGTTGAATCCATAAGCTGAGAGAGTGTGGTTCCTACAATGTGGTAGCCTACTCACCATGACTTGGCGACTGGGGTTTCATGATTGTTCTGGACGGACCCTGCCACGACATGATAGCATGATTTCCATGGCATGACAATGGGTTTATTTGTTATTGAATAGGTTGTGACTGAGATTTTAATCGGGGCTGAGTTCATCAGCCACGACGTGGTAATGGATTGGCCACGATGTGGAAGCCTGTTGAAGTCAAAATTGACCGTTGACTTTTAAAGAATGGTATTCTCGATTGATTCTTCTCATTATACAAAATCAATGATAAATACAAAAACATTCTTGTAAATAAGGAAAGGATATACACTGTAAATGATAAAATCAAATACAAAATATAGAATGTATAT
Source organism: Lactuca serriola (assembly GCF_051521515.1). NCBI lineage: Eukaryota > Viridiplantae > Streptophyta > Magnoliopsida > Asterales > Asteraceae > Lactuca > Lactuca serriola. Next base: position 173,749,143 of record NC_136412.1, on the reverse strand, counting down.
ATCATCTAAGAGTCCCCTGTAGTTTGAGCTGGAGGAGGCCGAATGCTAAAGATGTCTCTCTGAAATCGAGAAAAAGTTGGTGTGGCAGTCCTTTGGTGAAGATATCTGCATACTGGTAGGCGGGGGGGATATGCAAGACCCGTATTTGATAAATATCGACTTTTTCTCGAACAAAATGTATATCCATTTCGATGTGTTTCGTGCACTAATGCTAAACTGGATTTCCCGATAGATACTCTGCCAATAAGTTGTCTCAATAAACCAAAGTTGCGTGTGAAGAGGAGAATGAAGTTCATGGAGGAGATTTTGTAGCCAACAAGCTTCAGCAAAAACGTTTGCAACACCTCTATATTCTGCTTCAGCACTTGATCTGGATAATGTGGCTTATCGTTTAGCGGACCAAGAGATGAGGTTATTTCTGAGAAATACGCTGTAACCGGATTTTGATCGTCTGCCATCTGGACAACCTCCCCAATTGGCATCAGTGTAGGAAACAAGTTGCATAGAGGCCGAAGGGTATAAAGTCAAACCAAGGTCTGGAGTGCCGCAGAGATATCGAATAATGTGTTTTAGAGCATTGAAGTGTGGTATACACGGTGCATGCATCAAAAGACAAATATGTTGTATTGTGTAGGCAATGTATGGCCGGGTGAATGCTAGATATTGTAATGAACCAACTAAACTCCAGTACAGAGATGGATCCACCATTGGTTCACAGGTATATAAACTAAGTTTGGAGTTTGTGTCAACTGGAGTGGCGACGAGTTTACCAGCTTCCATGCTGAAACATTTAATGATGGCATCTATGTATTTCATTTGCGATAAAAACATTTTGTTCTTCGTGCGAGTGACAGAGATACCAAAAAATCGACAAAGGCCCGAGATCCGTCATGTCAAATTCTTGTTTTAGAGAAAGGATGAGACTCATTTTGAGAGTTGTAGAGGAGTTTGTTAAGATAATGTCATCCACGTAAAGGAGAAGGTGTCACTTTTACTGCAAACAAACCCAATAGTCAGAAGGTATGTAGCAAACCGTTGATACCAAGCCCGAGGTGCTTGCTTAAGTCCGCAAGGAGACTTATTTGGCTTGCAAACATAGTAAGGGTAATTAGGGTCGAAGAACCCTGGAGGTTGGTGCATGTATACCGTTTCATTCAAGTGGTCATGTAGGAAGGCATTTTTAACATCCAACTGATGGACGTCCCAATTTCGACTCAAAGCAAGGGAAAAAATAGTACGTATGGTGGCAGTTTTGACAACAGGACTGAATATTTCATTACAGTCAATACTAATCTCTTGTGTTTTGCCATTTACAACCAATCGTGCTTTGTAGCATTCCAAAGTACCGTCGACCATATATTTATGTCGAAAAATCCAGTGACAACAGATTATGTTTTGATCCGTTGGTCGCGGGACAAGATCTCATGTTTCCTGTTTCAATAAAGCATTATATTATGTGGTCATAGCTTTGATCCAATATTTATCAAAGAGAGAAACTTTTGGATTTGGTGGAACATGAAAGATGTTTTGGGTGTGAAGAGAGAAGATGGTCTTTGGTTTAGTGATCCCACTTTTTAAGAGAGTTTGCATGGGGTGAGATGGAGGAGGGGGTGAGGGGACGGTGGAGGTAATGGGAGAGTTTTGGTTAGGAAACGAAGGGGATAGGGTGTGGGAAGAATAGGAGTTGGAGGGAGGAGGGTTGGATGGAATGAGGTGGGGGTGGGTAATGTAGGGAGAAGGTTCCACTTCATTGAGAAAATCATATGAAGTTTCTTGGTATTTGTTTATATTGGAGAAAGGGAATATGTTTTCATGGAATATGACATGCCAAGATATGAAAAGAGTGGAATTTGAGGGAATGAGGCAAAGGTATCCATGGTGGTTATTAGGATAACCAAGGAAGACGCAAGGGGTGGATCTTAGGTCGAGTGGAAGAAATGTTGGGATAACATAGACACCCGAATATACGAAGATGTGTATATGTTGGGGTACGGAGGTATAGGAGTTGGGTGGGTGTTGAATTTCCTATAGATCGAGAGGGAAGTATATTTATAAGGTATGTGGATGTATTCAATGCATAGTTCCAAAAGGATGGTAGAAGAGAGGCATGTATGAGAGTTATGTGTATCATATTGTTAAGAGTGTGATTAATTTTTTCATCTTTACCATTTTGGGAAGATGTATAAGGACATGTGAAGCGCACGTGAATACTGTTTGACTCGTAGAAATGGTGAAATGAGGCGTTGTTGAATTTTTGACCATTGTCGCACTGAAATGATTTGATTTTTCTTGTGAATTGTGTTTGAATATATTTGTGAAAGTAAAGAAGTGTTTGAAATGTTTCAGACTTGGCTTTGAGTGGGAAAGTCCATAACTAGTGTGAAAATTCATCAAGAAGGACTAGGTAGTATTTATGATCAAGTGTGTTGGGTAAAGGTGATGTCCAAATATCAGTGTGAACAATATCAAATGGAGAATAAGTAATGGAAACTGAATCATAAAAGGGTAATAGATAATATTTTCCTAAAGAACAAGTATTACATGAACTATTATTACTATTGCAAGAAGGTAAAAAAGAACTGGTAACATAATTAAAATGAGAAACGACAGGGTGACTGAGATGGTCGTGCCATATAGTTGTGGAGATAAACGCAGTTGGGTAATGCTTGATGGGATTTGCGGGAGTGAAAGGATAAAGCTTGCCAAAGCTGTCACATTTGGTCATAACCTTCTTCGTGTTAAGATCCTTCACAATAAAACCGAAGGGATCAAATTCAACAGAAGTATTATTGTCGCAAGTAAATTTTTTTGATAGGAAATAAGATTTTTGATGATATTTGGTCCATGAAAAACTTTGTTAAGTTGGGGTGGAACATTAGAGAAAGAGGTGACGACATTGCCCTGACCATAAATTGGAACTCGAGTACCATTATCGACAAGAATATAATTTTCATTATTAAAATGAGAGAAACCAGAAAGTACACTTGCGTCACTAGTCAGGTGGGATGTGGAGCTCGTATCCATATACCATGAATTATTTGGAGGTTGCATCTGCACGGTGTGAAAGGCAACATCAATTTTTGCATGTGTTATGGGGTGATTGTAAGTCGATTGCTGAGCAGTAGTGAAGTGTGTCTGGTTTCCTCCAAACTGGGTCGGATGTGGAGAAGGTGTCAGGCAAGAGTTGGGTCGAGGACCCATAATACCGGCTTGAGGAGTTGTTGTGGGATATGGGCAAGGCAGGGCAGTCCATGGATATTAAGCATACCAACTAGGCCAAAATGGAAAGTAGGGTGTCATGGATACGCTGACTTCCATGAGATGATCATCCACCGCGTTGACCACGACCATTTTATCCGGTGCCATGTTGTGTTGTCGGCGGTGTGTCGGAGATGGGCTGATCTGGTTGCTGAGTTATCATGGCCTGCTGTAGATGGGAGTCTTGGTTGTTCCTTCTTGTTTCTTCAAGCAAAAGTTGAGAGCGAGCTTTATTAAAGTTGGGCAGCGGGTCCGATTGCTGAATGACAGTTGCAACGGTGTCGAAATCTCCTTTTGTAAGGCCGAAAACTAGCTGGGGCACCATATTTTCTTTCGAAATAGGTTTTTTGACATTGGCGAGCTGATCTGAAAGATTTTTTAGACGAGCATAGTAATCCGACAGGTTGGAGAACACAGGGAGGTGAGTGTTATTGAACTGTTCTTCAAGATAAACAGACCTGGTAGTTTTGTTGTCTTGGAAAATTTTCTGAAGACAGATCCGAAGTTGATGAGTGGTTTCATCGGGTTTCATGATCGATTGGAGCAAATCAATGGATATGGTACTATAAAAATAGCATCAAGAAGATTCCATGTTTCTTCATTGATGCATGCTGGTCACGGAGTGTTTGGATCAATGTGATCAAGGAGATTGTAAGCACATGTGTGGATGTGAAATAGTACAACCCACGAAGCATATTGGTCATCAGTTTGATTAGGAATGAGAGGGAAAACATTCTTAATGTTAGTGGAAATGAATGTAGAGTGGAATGGTGTCTTTCCGGAATCAGAAGATTCGCCTGGTGCTACCATGTTCGATGAGAAGGATGTTGGAGAAGAAGAGGGAGACGATGGCTAGGGCTAGGGCAAGGCTTTGATATCATAAAGAATGGTATTCTCGATTGATTCCTTTAATTATACAAAATCAATAATAAATATAGAACCATTCCTGTAAATAAGGAAAGGATAGACACCGTAAAGAATAAAATCAAATACAAAAATATAGCATGTGTATATCGTTTAAGAACTTTGACCGTTGACTTTTGGTCAAATTGCTAGTTCTAAGGTGTAGACTAAGGTGTGACCTTTTGTGATTCGATAAGTGGTTTGTAACACCTATTTCGTGACGTTAAGCTGGGATTTGTATGACTTTGTGAGAGAGGTGAGTCTTCTCACTATACCGTGTAGGACGCTAGCTGTCTTTATGACACTTGCATGTATGTTGGGCGGGCCCGTTTGTATGTTGGGTAGGGACCCATTTGTATGCTATGCGGGGCCAGTTATGATGGGAGGGGCCAAATATGTGGGCGGCGTAACACCCCTATCTTTCAAAACAAAATTTTCATTTTTGCACAAACAAATCACATGACATAATTCCCAAAAATCTCAAGTATCAACATTAATACAATTTATTTTTCAAAAGTTGTTTATCACAAAAACCAGGATCCTCCAAGACATATCTCCAAAGCGAGTGTGTGTACAATCAAGCCGGTGCCTTCCCACGATCATCAAAACTAACTGAAACACATAACACATAACACGGTAAGCACAAAGCTTAGTGAGTTCCCCAAAATACCACATACAATAATTTAGCCTCTCGAGGCTATAACTCTAAAAGACCCTCTGGTCAATGTGTCTCAGTGGGACCCTTTAGTCCCACAACTCTGGTGGACCCTCTGGTCCTAACTCTATGGATCTTCCAGTCCTAACATTATAAACTCTGCATAATATATAGCATAAATCACATAGAAACAATGCAGTGCATCACACCATACAAATAGCATCTAAGATACTCTGTCACACAACTCTGAATACCACCCTAGGTAAAGTATAGTGAGAAGACTCACCTCGAAATAAGCAAGCTAATACACCTCGTACACGAATCACCGAACTAGCCTCCGCCTAATACATGAGACGATTATCTCTAATTAGACCATAATTCATACTTACCCCTCTCTAACTCTTGGCAAAAGTAAAAGACCATTTTACCCCTCCGTGATTTTCATTACTCATATTTGGTCAAAACTCCAAAAGTTAATAGAAGTCAACTTGAGTCAACAGTCCATGTTGACTCAACTCGTCGAGTGCATCAGGGAGACTCGTCGAGACCCCTCGCTTCCTCACAGACCTTCTGAAACCAACTCTACTCATCGAGTTAACCCGACGACTCGACGAATTACAGCATGCTCAGACTCATCGAGATAAACCCTAAGCGACTCGTCGAGTCAGCTCATGGACTCGGCGAGTTCATTCAGTCTCCACTTCCATTCAGACGTTTAAGGGCAAATCTATCACTCCAACTATTAGATCTAGGCTCCTTAGGCTCGATTGTCACGTAAAGCTTCGATCTTTACGTTCATGCATGGCATATATGCTCCATCATGCCATTACAAACTCCAAAGAAGGGTTAGATGCTCATGATCCTGCCCCTAGCTCAATAAAGCTCGGATATTTGGACTCTCAAGGCCTCCTATAGTCCAGATCTGAGGTTCTAACCATAAACCATGCACAAATAACTCAAGGACACAAGATGATTGGAGGAAAACCCTAAAAACTCCAAAATGGGATCTAACAAAAAATGTGGCCAAGATGAGGGCTTTTTACCTCTGAACAGATGCTAATGACAGAAGAACACTAGATCTCCAGCCACTTCTTGATCAGATCCACAATGCTTCTCAAATCCTCCCCCAAAGGTGCTCAAGAATGCTCAAAATGGTCTCTCTCTCTCTCTCTACACAACGAATGGGTAGGTTTAGGGTTTCTCTCTGTGAAGTGTGGCCGCACAAGGAGGCTATAAGTACCTTTAAATAGGTCCCAATCCCGGGAAATTAGGGTTTCTCATTCCAGCGCCTACTCGGCGAGTCGACTCACTAACTCGTCGAGTAGCTCATTAAACCCACGTGGCCACTCGCGACACTACTTGACGAGTTGTAGCACCAACTCGTCGAGTCACTCTATAAACTTCAAAAATACATAGACAAAATGATGTACCAGAGAATCCGGATGTAACAATTCTCCCATACTAGAATCAAACTTTGCCCTCGAAGTAATGCTCCGCAAATAATTTTGGATGCTGCTCCCGCATCTTAGACTCCGACTCCCAAGTAAACTCGGACCCTCTCCATTGTTGCCACTGGAGTTGAACCAAGGGCACCTCCTTGTTCCTCGTAACTTTTATCTTTCGATCCTAAATCGTAATCGGTCTCTCAATGTAATTCAGGCCCGCATCCACCTGAATATCCTCTAGTGGTACCACTGCCGTCTCATCGGCTACACACTTCCTCATCTGAGATACGTGGAAGGTGTTATGAATCTGAATCAAATCTGCAGGTAGCTCCAACTGGTATGCTACCTTGCCCACTCTGGCGCTCACTCTAAAAGGACTGATGTAACAGGGGCCCAACTTGCCCCGCTTCCTGAATCAGATCATCCCCTTTGTATGGTTTTGAGCATTCTAACACTCCTAAGTGTACATGCAACCCTAAATACATTGGATCTATGTTTTCTCTATTATACATGCAAATATGAACTTTCCAAGGTATTCATCCTAACTAGCATAATAACATTGATTCATATGAATATATCAAGTTAGAATTACATACCTCTTTGATGTAGAATGACTTCATGAAGCTTGAGTTCCTAGTGCCCCAAGCGTGACACCTCAAATGGTTCACACAACACCACATACACATGGAATGACTTGAGAGAAAAACCCCACTTCATGAAAATCGGCTAGCCCTTTCTATCACACATAGTGGCCGATTTTGTCAAGAAAAGATCTTTATATAGTGTCATAATTAGGGTAAACCCTAATTTTCGTGGCTTTCCATTTCCTTGGATCCATGGGTTCAAATACACCGTGGAGCATCCATGGAGCATCCTATGGGTTTTAGCCCAACTTGATAATCCATGGAGCATTAGCCCACTATACAAGTATGGATGATTTACACAATCAACCCATATAGTTAATTAGTCTTCTTTTGATCACTTAATTAATCCTAGATTAATTCTTGATCAATACTAATTAAATAATCTTATTAATATATTAGAACTTATAATATATTAACAAACCTTAAGTGTTATTTCTCTCATTATAGTCTATCCAAATTCATGATGCCATGCAACCCAAATGGACCATGCTGGGTCGGGTCAAGTCTTACCAATTATAGTTATGGATTTAGAAATTAATCCAACACCCCTTCCATGAGGATACCTTCGGGAGCACATAGTCTCCGACTTGAAACTCCAGCTCGGATCACCGTCTATCTGCATAACTCTTCTAGCGACTCTGAGCCATCAGTAATCTCTGCCTAACTTGCTGAGTCTGCTCGGTCATCTTCAGCACTATCTCCGTGCTACCCATCACCCTCTGCCCCACTTCTCCCCAAAAAATGGGAGTCCTACACCTCCTCCCATACAAAATCTCAAAGGGAGGCATACCAATACTCTAATGGTGGCTATTGTTGTAAGAAAACTCGGCCAATTGTATGTAGGTGTCTCAAATTCCTCTGAAATCCATGACACATGCACGCAACATGTCCTCGAGCGTCTGAATCGTCCGCTCACTCTGCCCGTCCATTTGCGGGTGATACGCAGTACTGAAATGTAAGCGCATGCCCAATTCCTCATGAAACTTCTTCCAAAACCTGGAAGTGAAATGCACGTCTCGATCCGACACGATAGAGATCGGCACTCCATGCCGTGCTACCACTTCTCTCAAATAGATCCCAGCCAATCTCTCTGTAGAAAATCTCTCACTAATAGCAAGGAAGTGAGCACTCTTCGTCAGCTGGTCCACAATCACCCAAATCGCGTCAACTCCACGCGTAGTCCTCGGTAACTTGGTGATAAAGTCTATCGAGATTTGTTCCCACTTCCACTGGGGAATCTCCAGAGGCTGCAATGGACCATGTGGCCGCTGGTGCTCTACCTTGACCCGACGGTAGGTCAAGCACCTCTAAACTACCCAAGCCATGACCCTCTTCATACAGGGCCAGCAATAATTTTTTTTCAGGTCCAAATACATCTTAGTGGCCATGGATCGAGAACCTCGACCTATGCGCCTCCACCATAAAATACGACGAGCTGCACCAGATTAGGGTACCCAAATCCACCCCTAGAAAGTCATAACCCCTCGACTATCAGGCAAAAACTCGGGCACTTGCCCCATCACTCACTCCCTCTTGCGATTCTTCGGTCTCATGGTCTCAACCTGGGCCTCTTGAATGGTGTCCAAAACTGGAGTCATAACTGTCATCCTCATAAATATATCTCATATCGGTGTACTCTCTGCCCTACGCCTCAGGGTGTTGGCTACCACATTAGCCTTGCACGGATGATACAAGATCTCACAGTCATAGTCCTTCACTATTAGAATAGTGTCTAAGGCTGCAACTATATTAGGCAAGTATTTGACCCGATTGTGCATGGTCCTTTTGGGTTGCCTTCACCATAGCAACTTGATAGGATGATTTATTATGAGAGAATAAATATTATTAATATATTATGAGAATAATATAAGGAATAATAATATTGTTATTTGATTAATATAAGTCATAAATTAATTAGTATTAATTTGGTGACTTAAAGAGATTAATTAAATAAAAGGGTATAAACTGTCAATTGTTTGATAGTTACACTTTAGACTGTAAATCCTTATTGGATGAAGGGTGGACGGATTCTAGGGCTAGGGATAGCCTGAAATCGTCCAATGCTTATCTAAGGAAAGGATTTGGGTTGCTTTAAGGAAAGATTATCCAATTAGGGTTTAAGGTGAAACCCTTAAGGAGTCTACAAGTATAAATAGACCCCATGGCCAAGGGAAATCGGTATCTCATCTAAAGTAGAGAACCCCTGGCCGATTTCCTCCTATTCTCTCTCTCAAATCATCTTCTTTGCTATTTGGTGTTTGTAAGCCATTAGAGGAGTGACAAGTGTGACTCTAGAGCTCCAAGACAACAAGATCAAACAAGAGATTCAAAGGTAAACTTCTAGATCTGATTTTGTATTGTTCTTATACCTAATTAGTTATTAGAAGTCTTGGATTCAAAAGCATGTTTAATTAGAAAGCCTAGATCCAAGCATTAGGGTTTTGCATGCGCACATAGGAAAGTTCTTATGGATAAAACCCATCAATGGTATCAGAGCCTAGATTGGTTTCGATTAAATTGTTGCTTGTTTGTTTGAAACTTGTTTGGAAAATTCGAATTTTGTGTTTCTGTATCATGAAATCGTTGAGTCCCATGGTGGACTCGACGAGTTGACCTGACTCGACGAGTCCAGTTGGGAACTCGACGAGTTCGAGCGTCAGGAAGGGCCAGATTCGGGATTCTTTTCATATTTATCTTATGGAAACTTGCCTTTATTATATTAGATCAACCTTAATCCGATTTTATGATATATATGACTATAATCTTGATCTAATTAAAGATATTTATCAACTAATAAAATATTTAATTTCCTTATGTGATAATTAATTAATTAATTTAATTAAATTGGTAATTATCTTGCAAGAAATCATTAAATAAATCAAATATGGATAATTATGGAATTAATTGTTAATTGAGATTATTTGTTATTTGATCCTCCATGTTTTAAATGTTTAAAACTTGTCCTCAAGTTTTGAAATTTATGTTTGGTGATTAAAAGTTTTAATTTAGACAATTTAAATTTCAAACCCTAGATTTTTAAAAGTTTAAAATACAACCCTATACTAATATGATATTACAAGATTAATATATATATATATATATATATATATATATATATATATATATATATATATATATATGTATAACTAAAATGCTAGTCTTACCGGCCTCATTCACGAAGCCGATCTATAAGGTGGGTATAAGGTTGCGGCCTATAAAATGGCGCTTAATGGGTGTACACTCACACCCACCGCTTGCTTGATCGGTGGAGGGTTGTTAGCCGAATGGGTAGGATAGGGCAACCTCATCCTCTCATTAAAAGTATAATATGAAATACAAAGTAACTACACTTTTTTTTTAAAAAATTTCCCAATCTTTGTTACTTTAGTAAAAGTGAATTGATGCAATCCCATGAAATTACACTTTGCACCTTGCTAAGAAGTTAGTGGAGCGTGTGTGGTTTACCAGCACACTAATTGGTTCTAAGAAAAGGTGGCAAATGGTGATTCATTGTTTATCATAGTTCGATGGAGCGTGTGTGGTTTACCGGCACATCGAATAAGTGATCGTTACAATGAAGGCACCATGTGAATTTGCTTGGTAATTCACACCCGCTTTGTGATCCTCGGTATCTCAGTCACAAACAAGAGGGGCATATTGAGATTTAAACATGCCATTGAATAGTTTCAATGAATCTCATCCGAACCTAGGAATTCTCAATACATTTAGGACTTAAAGTTATGTTTTTATGGTGGAGAATTAGTGAATCGTCATTCACTTACCTTCATATTATTTACATGTTAGATTACGGCATCCCTTTTCTAATATGTAAATATTGTTGTTGGATCCTAGCCCTAATTTTTCTTATTGGGTGATAATTAGGGATTCATATTCTAATCTATCTTTGTCCTTTCTATTTGTAGATGTCGAACGCAAACAACGCTGCTGCTAGTTCATTCACATTGATGAGCCTTTGTCAAAAGGTCACTTTCGATGGGACGGACTTTAGCGAATGGATAAGATACATTCGCACCATTGCTCGCTATGAGGATAAGGAGTATGTCCTCGATGAGAAGCTCGAGAAAATCAACCCTGAAATCGCTACTCCGGCTGAAATGACCGCTTTTGAAACTCATGAGCACGATGCAACGAAGGTACATTGCATCATGATAGCCACTATGAACTCCGAATTCCAAAAGTCCTATGAGGACATGTATCCGTACGAGATGCATCAAGACTTATTGGAGAGATACCACCAAAACGCGAGACAAGAGTGTTATGAGATTTTCACTAACATGATTTCCGCTAAGATGGGTCATGGAGAGTCTCTTACCGTGCACCTGCAAAAGATGCAAAGGTATGTCGACCGTCTTCGCATGTTAAATGTTGACTTTGGGGAAGACTTGGCGATCGACATGGTGCTTCACTCTTTGCCTCCGAGCTACAATCAATTTAGGATGACCTACCACATGAACAAAGAGGAGGTCACCCTAAGCAAACTCCAAGGTCTCTTGAGGGTCGGTGAGAGCAACTTCAAGGACAAGTCTATTGCACCAACTCCCAATCCGCCCGCTGCTCCTGTCTTGGCTATTGGACAAGGCAAGGGAAAGAAGAGGAAGTCTTCGTCTAAGAACTATCGTAAGGTTATAGCCCGAGATGGTGCCTCTTCTAGTGGGACCAAAGTTGATCCTGCTAAACCCTGCCCTAACCCGAAGGAGGCAGAGTGCCACCACTTCCACAAGATAGGACATTGGAAGAGAAGCTGCCCAGAGTACCTGCAAGCCATCAAGGAAGGAAAGATCAAGCCGTCTTTCGCAGGTATATACACAATCAAATCTAACGATTCATCTCATGCTATTTGTTGGGTTCTTGATACCGGTTGTGGTTACCACATTTGTTCTAATGTGCAGGGACTAAGAAGAAATAGGGATGTGGAGACTGGAAGAATAAATCTAATCATGGGGAACAGAAGATCGTCGCATGTGACCAAGATTGGAGTGTATTCTTTAGTGCTTAGGAATGGTTTAAGTTTAGATTTGAACAATTGTTGCTATTCGCAAGAAATGGCTAGAAACATCATTTCATTTCATGGTTTGTTTAGAAAAGGTTTTAGATTTTCTTTTAATAATGAGAATGGTTCTATTTTAGCTTATCTAAATGGTGTCTTTTATTTTGAAGCTATACCATGTAATGGAATATATGAAACTGTTATGATTGTTGATAACTTAGGAAATGATGTTTTGAACATAGATTCTTCTAATAGTATGGATAGAGCATCCTTATGGCATTGTCGTCTTGGACATGTCAACAAGAAACGCATAGCCCAACTCCAAAAGGATGGAGTGTTGGAGTCGTTCGAGCTTAGGGAAGACGACACATGCGAATCTTGTTTACTTGGAAAGATGACTAAGTCACCCTTCACAAGTACGTGTGAAAGGGGTGAGGGTTTATTGGACCTAATACATACCGATGTATGTGGACCGTTTAGATCAACCACGAAGGATGGGAACCGCTTCTACGTGTCTTTTACCGATGACTATAGTAGATATGGGTATATCTATTTGATCAAGCAAAAGTCAGAAACTTTTGAAAAGTTCAAAGAGTTCAAGAATGAAGTGGAGAATCAATTGGGCCGGAAAATCAAGACGCTTCGATCCGATTGAGGAGGAGAGTACCTAAGTCTTGAATTCCACGATTATCTCAAGGAGTGTGGAATAGTTTCACAATTGACGCCACCTAGGACACCACAATTGAATGGTGTGGCAGAAAGGCGTAATCGAACCTTATTGGATATGGTTCGCTCTATGATGAGTCGTGCTTCACTACCGATCTCCTTTTGGGGGTATGCCTTAGAGACTGCCGCCCATATCCTTAACCGAGTCCCTACTAAGAAGGTTGCCAAAACACCTCACGAGATGTGGACAGAGAAAGCTCCCTCGTTAGCACATATGAAGGTTTGGGGTTGCGAGGCTTTCGTAAGACGAGATAATCACGACAAGCTCGAACCTCGTAGTGAGCGATGTATTTTCATCGGCTACCCGCAGAAATCCTTTGGATATCTTTTCTATAGACCGAAGGACAATGTTGTCTTTGTTGCGAGGAGAGGGGTTTTCCGAGAGCGAGAACTCATAAGAAAGGGAGACAGTGGGAGGCAAATCGAGCTTGAAGAGTTTCAAGAGTCGATAGATGAAGGAACCTCTACCGCTGGCACTCAACCCGAGGAGGAAACTCCAGTTGAACCGATTGACGAGTCCTTACCTCTTAGACGTTCCGATAGAGTTAGAGTTCAACCGCAGTTTTATGGTTTTCATATTACTACCGAAGGGGATACGTATATTAGTGATGGTACACTAATAAATCTTAATGAACCTAATAGCTATAAGGAAGCCATGGCACACCCGGAGTCTATGAAATGGAAAGAGGCAATGGATAGCGAGATCCAATCCATGTATGATAACCAAATTTGGAATTTGGTTGATTATGTGCCCGGACGTAAGACCGTTGGGTGCAAATGGATCTTCAAGAAGAAGACCGACGTGGATGGAAACGTACACACATATAAAGCGCGATTGGTCGCGAAGGGCTTTACTCAAACTCCCGGAGTTGACTATGATGAGACCTTCTCACCAGTTGCGAAAATAAAATCTATTAGAGTGATGCTAGTGATTGCCGCATTTCATGATTATGAGATTTGGAAAATGGATGTCAAGACCGCTTTCCTTAATGGGAAGTTGGCTGAGGATGTTTACATGGCTCAGCCAGAGGGGTTTGTGGATCCGAAGCATCCGAATAGAGTGTGTAAGCTTGAGAAGTCCATTTATGGACTTAAGCAAGCGTCTTGCAGATGGAATCTTTGCTTCGATGAGAAAGTCAAAGAGTTTGGATTTGTACGAAGCGAAGATGAATTGTGTGTATATGTCAAAGCCAGTGGGAGTATAGTAAGCTTCCTCGTTCTATATGTCGATGACATATTACTCATAGGAAACGACATCCCAACTCTGCAGGAAGTTAAGTCCTGGCTCGGGAAGTGCTTCGCTATGAAGGACCTCGGAGAGGCTTCCTATATTTGGGGAATAAGGATAGTAAGGGAGAGAAGTAAGAGACTAATAGGATTTAGTCAGAACACTTACTTAGAGAAGGTACTAAAACGCTTTAGTATGGAAAACTTGAAGAAGGGAGAATTACTGATACAAAGTAATGCCAAGTTGAGTAAGACTCAAAGTCTGAGTACCGAAGCTGAAATAGCAGAAATGAGCCGAGTACCATACGCTTCCGCAGTTGGCTCAATCATGTACGCTATGACTTGTACTCGCCCTGATGTAGCCTTTGCTTTGAGCATGGTTAGCAGATATCAAGGAAATCCTGGCAGAGCTCATTGGATTGCAGTGAAGAATATCCTTAAGTACCTTCGGAGGACGAAGGAATGGTTCTTAGTCCTCGGAGGGAGTGATGACTTGAAGGTGCGAGGGTATAGTGACACCAGCTTTCAGACCGACTTGGACAACTACCGTTCTCAGTCAGGCTGGGTCTTTACCCTCAATGGAGGAGTAGTGACTTGGAAAAGTTCCAAGCAGGAAACCGTAGCTGATTCAACGTGCGAATCAGAGTACATTGCAGCGAGCGAAGTGTCAAAGGAGGCAATATGGTTGAAGAACTTCATCGGTGATCTTGGAGTTGTACCTGCCATAAAGGAGCCCATGGAGATTTTCTGTGATAATGAAGGAGCGGTTGCCTTGACCAAGGAACCAAGGGATCATGGTAGATCTAGACATATTGACATAAAATATCACTTTATTAGACATTGTGTAGAAGAAGGACAACTCGTAGTGAAGAGGATATCATCAGAAGACAACCCAGCAGATCCGCTTACGAAGGGACTGAGTAGGGTTAAGCACTTGCAGCATGCTAGGAGTATTGGGCTGAAGGATGATATTAGCATAGATTAGATAGTAGTAGAAACGTGTAATAGATAAATGTAATTAACATTTGATGATTAAATAAAGGAGTTTTATTTATGAGTAATGTTACTGTCTTATGTTAATTGTTTAACTATTGTTTCACTTTGCATGTTTTGACTTCCAGAATAATTAAGTTTATTAAGAATAATCGAATTATTCAAATTGTCCACAATCGTTCATATGTTGGAAGTAGATATGAATGAAGATTGTCATGAATTGGTGCGTAGATTATCTAAATGGTTTTAGATATAGCAAAAGATTGCTGCGACGTTCATGAGTGCTTATGAACTGGTTTTGAGCATTGGAACAAACCCGTGCTTGCTGGAATCACCTTATGGAATATGATATAAAAAGGATGATCGCAAGACGATAATATCATATAGTCTTAAAACCTAGATATATGGTTTGTTATTTGTTAATTGATTGTACATTGATAATGCGAAAACGCATCAGTAACTCGGTGTTATAAAACGCATTGTTGTGTATAGTTGATTAATGAATAAGTAAATGCATATATGTCGAAGTTTATCTGTAAATTTTATCCTAAGAAGGTAAAAGCGATATCTCGGCCGCTCGATGATTTGATTTGACTTATGTGCCGGGCCCGGTCAGAACTGAATTGATGTGTTCGATTAAGTTCTATGTCAAATAAATCAGAGATCGAGAAACCTAAATGCTAGACTAATCATTCAATAGAATTGCCAGCATGATATTTAACAGAGGACTGTACGATCCCTTATCTAAAGGACAAGATTGATTAAATCAGTGTTTGACAGCGTCTTTGAGAGCTACGATTGCAAATCGAATTGTACTTGTGCATATAATTGCTAGACTTATCCAAGTGGGAGATTGTTGGAATAGTGTCTAAGGCTGCAACTATATTAGGCAAATATTTGACCCGATTGTGCATGGTCCTTTTGGGTTGCCTTCACCATAGCAACTTGATAGGATGATTTATTATGAGAGAATAAATATTATTAATATATTATGAGAATAATATAAGGAATAATAATATTGTTATTTGATTAATATAAGTCATAAATTAATTAGTATTAATTTGGTGACTTAAAGAGATTTATTAAATAAAAGGGTATAAACTGTCAATTGTTTGATAGTTACACTTTAGACTGTAAATCCTTATTGGATGAAGGGTGGATGGATTCTAGGGCTAGGGATAGCCTCAAATCGTCCAATGCTTATCTAAGGAAAGGATTTTGATTGCTTTAAGGAAAGATTATCCAATTAGGGTTTAAGGTGAAGCCCTTAAGGAGTCTACAAGTATAAATAGACCCCATGGCCAAGGGAAATCGACATCTCATCTAAAGTAGAGAACCCCTAGCCGATTTCCTCCTACTCTCTCTCTCAAATCATCTTCTTTGCTATTTGGTGTTTGTAAGTCATTAGAGGAGTGACAATTGTGACTCTAGAGCTCCAAGACAACAAGATCAAACAAGAGATTCAAAGGTAAACTTCTAGATCTGATTTTGTATTGTTCTTATACCTAATTAGTTATTAGAAGTCTTGGATTCAAAAGCATGTTTAATTAGAAAGCCTAGATCCAAGCATTAGGGTTTTGCATGCGCACATAGGAAAGTTCTTATGGCTAAAACCCATCATTCACCACATCCAACCATCTCCTCTAACGCATATTCAGGTTGGGCTGATCCATAAGATACTTCAGGCTCTTGTGGTCCGTGTATATTGTACACCGAACCACGAACAAATAAAGGCGCCAAATCTGAAGGGCGAACACGATATCCCCTAGCTCTAGATCGTGGGTGGGATACCTCGTCTCATGAGGCTTCAACTGCCTCGATACGTATGCTATCACGTGCCCTCTCTGCATTAGCACCGCACCCAATTTGGATATAGATGCATCACAGTAAACCATAAAGTCCTCCATCCCCTTAGGAAACGCTAACACCGGGGCTTTGCACAACTTCTAGCGAAGAGTCTCAAACGAGGCCTGCTGCTCGGGGTCCCAAGAAAAAGTAACGCCCTTCCGGGTCAACCTGGTGAGGGGAACGACAATCTTGGAGAAATCTTTAATAAATCTCCGATAGTAGCCGACTAAGCCCAGAAAACTCCTGATCTCGGTAGGGGACCTCGACACCTCCCACCTCATAACTGCCTCAATCTTGGCCGAATCAACCAAAATCCCATTCTGGTTAACGAGGTGTCCCAGGAACTAGACCTCCCATAACCAGAAATCACACTTGGAGAATTTGGCATAAAGTCTCTCCGACCTCAATACCCCAAGAATCTCTCTCAAATGCTCCTCATGCTGCTCTTTGGATCTAGAATACACCAAGATATTGTCGATAAACACGATCACTGGCTGATCCAACATGGCTCTGCACACCCGGTTCATGAGATCCATGAACGCTTCCGGTGTGTTGGTGAGTCCAAATGGCATCACCACAAACTCGTAATGCCCATAACGAGTCCTAAAGGCCGTCTTCTGGATATCCTCCTCCCGGACTCTCATCTGATGATATCCAGACCTCATATCGATCTGGGAAATCCAAGATGCCCCCTGCAACTGATCGAACAGATCGTCGATCCTCGGAAGTGGATAACGGTTCTTGACCGTCAGCTTGTTCAACTCCCAGTAGTCAATGCACATCTGGAGTGACCCATCCTTCTTCTTGACATAAAGGATCGGTGCAACCCACAACGCAGTACTCAGCCTAATGAAGCCCTTCCCCAACAACTCCTAGAGCTGCAAGCATAACTCATGCATCTCTGGTGACACTAGGCGATAAGGTGCCTTGGCGATAGGCGCTGCTCCTGGAACCAAATCAATCCAAAACTCCACCTACCTCTCGGGAGGCACTCCCGGTAACTCCTCGGGGTAAACATCCGGGAACTCGCATACAATTGGAACCTCAGAGATAGAACTCGACCTCTCTAACACAGCCCGTGAATCCGCCACATACACCAAGAACCCCATAGAACCCTGATGTAAACTCTGCCTTGCCCTGGTGGCAGAGCAAAAAGCTGACCCAGATCTGGTACCCTCGCCATACACCGAAAGCACTCCCCCACTAGGGTCTCGAATAGTCACCAACTGGTGCTCATAGTCGATCACTGCTCCAAACCGACTCAACAACTCCATGCCCATGATGACACAGACATCTCCCATCGCGATCAGTTCTAGGTCTATCAGAAATTCGACTCCGAAAATCTCTATCGTACATCCCCGGAAAACATCAGTAGCAAAAACTGCATGCTTGTTGGCTATAGAAACCCTTAGAGGACGACTCAGCGCCTCACGCCAAATATTGATATGACGACTAGGTGACTGTAACATTGGGGGCACCATGTAAGTTTACATGCTTATTCACACCCTGTTTTGTGATCCTCGACATCCCAGTCACAAATCGAGGGGCATATCGAGATTTAAACATGCCATTGAAAAGTTCAATGAATCTCAAAGGATCTAGGAGTTTTTCAATACATTTAAAACTTAATCTCTTTTTTGTTTTTCATGGTGGAGAATTAGTGAATCGTCATTCACTTACCGTCAAATGTTATGCAATTTGGGTTACGACATCCCTCTCCCAAGTTGTAGAGTATTGTGTTGGGTCCTAACCTTAATATCTCATTTGGGTGATTTTTTAAGGACTCAATCAATCAACTAACTTGAATTTTCTCCCGTTTTGTAGATGTCAAAGTATGACAACTATGGTCTTCCCAAATCCCGTGGAACAAGCTTTCCACATGAAGATGATATTCCACGATTCGATCGAGGAACACGAGATCACGCTTCACCTCCTCCACCTCCTCCTATTGTTCTCCATAACCCATAAGTTCAAAGGATTGAAAAGTTCAAACTCACTCAAGCCCTTTTGGCAAGTAAACATGAAGAAGGAAAGTCAGTGTGTGCACACGTCCTAGAGATGAAGTCACACATTGATAGGTTAAGAATCCTGGGATCCGTTGTCTGTGAGGAGCTGGCTATTGACTGGGTTCTTCAGTCGCTTCCTGACTCATATAATGAGTTCGTAAGAGAGTACTATATGATGAATCACAACGTGATCCTCATCGATCTCACCTATATGCTTATTGTTGCTGAATCAGCAATGATTTGGCGCACTGGAAAAGAAAAGTTGATTGGAGGATCTGCCTTCCAGACCTCTATGGATATAGGCAATGGCAACGAAAGGCATGCCATGGTCGAAAAGTTTGATCATAAGAGAAAGGCAAAGTCTGAAGTAGTTCCGTGTGCTGCTCCAAAAGAGTCAATTTGCTTTTATTGTCAAGAGAAGGGGCATTGGAGACGAAGCTGCGCAGTATACATGAGAGATCTAAGAGATGGGAAAGTCAAGACGAATGACTCTACTTCAGGTAAACTCCATTATCTAACTCCATTAAGTTCCTATTCTTTGATTTTTAATACATAATGTGATAAGATTACATTTGAATGTTTTGCGGAATCAGAGAAAAGAGTGGAAGCTTGATGGAAGAGCAAGATGAGTCTGATCACGAAGAAATGGATCACGATCGCATGGATTCGAAGATCAGATTTTGAGCTTAGGAAGTTATGATAGAGTTGTTAGGAATATTTGATTACATAGTTTTTCAGTTGATTTTGCATTGTAAGGAGATGTTTTCCGCTGCTTTTATGAAAAAAATAAATTTTGATTTATCTTATTTATGTATATCCTTGCAATGAAATCGTTGTAAAAAATTGATGTTTGTGTATCTTTATAAATGGATGTGATTCTTTGTTATGTTATTTATGGTAGTGTCAAAATTTTCTAAGTAAGGAAAGATTCCCATCACCCAAGTTTCAATTGGACAGAAACATGGAATCATATGATTTGAATCATGTGATGTATGGAAATCTTGGTACTTAGAGAATTTAAGACTAATTCCTTGACAAAGAGTCAAGTGAAGGACTAGGAGAACGGGTTTACAATGTTGTGCACTAGTCAAGTCCATCACAAATTACAATAAGACTATTCGTCATAATTTACTGAAAGTCTAGTAAAAGTGGTTATGCTTACAAGATTAAGTGGAATTCTGAATCATTGAAAAGTTTCAATGAATGGCAGAACGAATATGAAGAATCAATTAGGCAGAAAGATAAAAAGTTTCTCAAATCTAAGAAGAAGGGAGAGTACTTTTGTATCGGATTTTGTGATCATCTTAATGATTAAGAAACATATCACAATTGATCCTCTAAGGACATATTAGTGCACTAGTATGGCTAAGAAGAGGAATCGGAAATTGTTGAAATGGTTAAATCAAAAGGATGAGTTACACTTCGTTCCAAACTCAAGTCTAAGAATCGTACTCCAAGATTGTGAATTGAGTGACACACACTCATCAAATATAAAGTAGAAAATTGTTTTTCTTACTCTTTCACGTTTGAAATTGGTAAGTTGTGATGTCTTGGATAAGAGTAAGACCAACTAAGACCAAATGTGTGTAATGTTTTTGTCTTGATATAGACACACACAAACTCTTGGATATTTGTTTATCAAGAAATGTTTCTTGATAAGAGAATCTAATATGTCAAGAGGTCAGTGGGAGTCTGAAGATCTTGAAAAGATTCAAGAACTAATCAAGAGTAAACTTATTAAACACTAGCACACGACTTGCAGTTTGTAACCTATCGTGTTGACAAAATTCTATTTCTGTGCCAATCCTGTTGAGTGATTATGCATATGAGTTCTGCGAGTTCTCAATAGACTGCGTAAGGCAAGCACCTTGTTTAATGAAAGTACATTGACTGGCATGGGTGAGCTACTAGATAACTTGGAAGCAATGGTGGGACCCTTGATGGCAAGAAATTAAGAATGAACAAGTTCTGTCCATAAGAGTTTGAATTTGTCACAAACATTATCTTTCGATTATGGTTATGGAAAATTCACATGGATAGGAACACATACACCATAAAATCTAAGTGTGATAAGGTTTCTCTCCTTCATGAAAATGATTGTGAGGAAACACTTTTACTAAGAGAGATTTTAAGGAGATATCGGTTATGTAAATTGCATTCTCAAATTTGATTATGATTACGACATCCCTCTTCGTAGTTCGAATTGTGAGATTTGGCAATTAGTCTGAACATTTAGGACTTAGTAAGATAAGTTCTGAATTAGTTTAGACACACATATAAGCTGTCTAAGGAAAGGTGTGTAATTTTGAGAAGCTTAGATAAAGGCTTATCGAAGCATATCGTATTAGAAACAAGGAACTTTGGAAATCAATAAGTATTGATTCCTAGAAGTTTTTCTAGTTCCTAAATATGTGTCAAAGCTAGTGGGAGCATAAATGTTATTCTGGAATGGATATAATCATCATGTTAGTGGGAGCATGATTATTATTTAGTATTGCAAGTTGGCAAAATTAATTATAGAAAAACAAAAGTTTCACTTTGCAATGTTGCAGGGGTTGAAAAGTTGTTTTTGCTATAATTAAGGAAGAGAATGTTATACTTTGTTTCTAATCTAAAAGCTTAGATCGAGAAATTTTAATTGAATTTAGTCAAGGGTATATTTATTATTTGCATTCTCAAAGTTCGATTATGATTACGACATCCCTCTTCGTAGTTCGAATTTTTGAGAACACGACAAAGAGAAATATTATGACGATATTATAGTAAGAAACTAGTAAAGTATCACGTTTTTCATTATGAATTGTATCCTATACACTTCAGGTATAGGATCAATTGCATATGCTATAATATTCAATCGTTCTAAAATTTTCCAAATGCCTAGGGCATTTAGAGGGAAAAAGCAAATAGAACCGGTTTTGACTAAAATAATTAAATAACTGCCAAGGACAATCTAAGGTTCGCCAAGGGTTGGTCGCTTGTGGACAGTTAGAAGTATAGACATGGATGGACCATATTGACATAATTGTGAATAGATAAGAATCTATTCAGAATAAGTTGTCATATGGCAAATATGGAAATGTTTCCATATTGGGAGTTGGATATCGAGAATCAATGTCTAGATTAGGAACTTTTATGCAAGAAGGATGTTCAAAGGAATGTACTTTGAATACGAGACCTCATGACTGTGGAATTGTCTTGTAACAATCTCCAATAAAGTATTTTGTAATTTCATTGGCCGAGTCTTGGTGACTTTTGTGCCATGACATTATGAAAGGACTGTTGAATAAAATGTTAGAATCTAACATATTCTAGTAGTGGGGAGAATTTTGTATTCTTCCACTAATGGATTAGGAATTGTGAAATGACTGTGATTGAAAATGTTATTCAATTATACTATTTCACAAAGTAAGGATCATAGTTAAACATAGTGTGCATGTTAAGAGCATGGGGCAATTGTTGTTATAATTCAAGTAAGAAGTTGATTACCTGAAACAACAAATAATGAATAATCAATATGGTGATTAAATAAAATGTTTTATTTATACCCAAAGTTTGGGGCCATATGGGATTAGTATTATTCTTGTGTTTCACTTTGCATGTTTTGACTTCCTGAATAATTAGATTATTCAAACTCTCCACAGTCGCTCATTCTTTGGAAGTAGGAATGAAAGAAGACTGTCATGAATCTGACTGTAGATTGTCTAAAGTGTTTTAGACATAGCAAAAGTTTGCTGCAGGGTTCATTAGTGCTGCTATAAGATTAGAGTATTGGATTAAACCCACGCTCACTTGGATCACTTCATGGATTTTATCACGAGTAATTGGTGAGATGATAATATTTTATATTCTTGAAACCGAGGTGTGTGAGTTGTATCTTGCGAGTCGGTTACACATTGATAATATGTAAACGCACCAGTAACTTGGTGTTATAAAACATATTGTTGTGTGTGATTCGGTGAGTGAGTGCAAGCGAGCATTAAGTCGAAGTTTATCCGTTCCTTTCACCCAAAGTAGGATAAAACCGATATCTGTGGGCCCCTCGATGATTTAGTGATGACACCCTAAGCTCTTGGCCAAGCTGAGACTAACTTGATGTGTTCAATTGTAGTCTGTTGTCAGTCATCGTAAATCGGAAATCGAGAAACAACACATAGACAGAGAGAATGATTTAAATCTATGTTTCAGTCTATACGATATCTAGAATGGAATAATATATGATCCCTTATCTAAAGGATGCGTATCTGATAAGATTAGAGTTGACAGTGACTTTTGAAAGCTACGATTGCGGATCAGGATCTGAAGTCATATGCATAATAGTTATTAGACTTATCCAAGTGGGAGACTGTTGGATTAGTGTCTAAGTCCATAACTATTTTGGTATATACTTGACCCGATGGTGCATGGTCCTTTTGGGTTGCCTTCACCAAAGCAACTTGATAGGATGAATTATTGAGAGAGGATTAATTATGATTTATTAATATATTATGAGAGTAATATATTAAAGGAGAAATCATATTTTTTTAATTAATATTAGTCAATAATTAATTTTGTGGCTAAAAAGACATTAATTAAACTTAAGGGACTAGAACTGTCAATTGTATGATGGTTGAATATTGGGCTAATGGACTCCATATTAGAGGGGTGGACGAATTCTATGGGGAAACCCATTAGAAATCATCCTAGGCCTCTAAGGAGGGAGTCAATGGGTTGCTTATGGCCTAAGCAGTCAAATTAGGATTTCCTTGTTAGATAACCCTAATAGCCTCACTATTTAACCCCTATGTAACACTCGTGTTTCTAGCCTAGGAATTTATATTGAGTTGATAGTCTAGGTTAACTTTTGTAACTCACTTTGAAGAAATGAAAAGGAGTTATGTGAATATTATGTGAATTATGTGTTTTATGCTTAATTATTAGGGCTTAATTAATTAAGAATAAAAATAAGCGTCAAAATTAAAGTGTGATATAAGCCCGATATCTTTACATAAAGTTGTAGTGGTTGAAACAAGGATTTCGAGGATATAAAGAATACCAAAATCCGAGTTATAACGAAGAAGTTATGACCTGTCGAAGTTTCGCGACAAAACCGGCACGGTGCTGAATGTCGTAAAAAGTGAGTTTTTGATAAACTAGTTTTTAGCCTTAGTAATCAAAACGAAATTTGTAGTATTCGTTAAACCGAGAAGTTCGATAAAAAGAACGCCCAAATCTGACTTCGTATGAGGAAGTTATGATTTTTCGAAGTTTCAGCGTAGCAGTAGACAGCTAAAAACTCGAAATTTAGATCGAGCGATTTTAGGCAACACAACCTAAACGAGAATTGAAGGTCTCGTCATTAGGAGCACAACAGTAAAAAGTCTGACGAAAACGGACGTCGGATGAAGAAGTTATGAATTTTTAACGGATTTCCTGTCCCGGTCTGTTAAAAATAATAATATAAAATTTAAATTCAAAATTAGCCGACGAAGTCTGAACGGAAGTTGTAGATCGTAATTTTAGCTACGCGTGCATATAAAGAACGTCAAAAACGGAGCTCGTATGCGAAAGTTATGAATTTTAGAAGATTTTGGCACAAAATTCGAGAAATTTCGCATTAATAGGCTTCACCCGGAAGTGCCACGTGTCCTTGCTTCGCATGTGCCACGTATCCGGAACCTGCTGAGTCACCGAAGCCACCTGGTGAGGCGTGTCATTTCCTTCCGAGTCCGAGCTGTGGTCCAATCCGCTGACTACACGTAGAAGCCTCGGTGGCGAGCCTCGCATCCGACGCGTGTGTAGTGACTCATGAGTCCGAACCCTCGCAGGTGCCACGAAGCCCCCTCATCGGATCCAGACTTCGGTCCAATCGCAGGCCGCCAGCAGCTCCTTCCGCACGCGCAGCCCTCGTGCGAGACACCCCTCTGCAAGCCTTCTCAGCCGTCGGATCAGAAGACTCCTGACCGTCCGATCAGAAGCTTCCCCCTATAAATAGGAGGGTGCGAGACCTCCCGGGTATTTTTGGAATTTTGCCATATTTAGCCCCTAAACCCATATTTTCTTCATATTAAGATCCCGCAAAGCCCCGGTATCGATTGTAAAGCCCGGAATACCCCACGAAGTGCCCGAGAAGCCCGGAAAATTTATCTTTTCGGTTTCGAAGCCCGACTTTTACAAAGCCGGGTTTCTCAATAAAACTCCCGGTTTTATTAGAAACGATCGTTTTAGGAAACGAACTGCTGCCCGATTATCATCAAATCAAGTGAGTGTATAGACACTTTCATTTTACACATAGATATGAAGTATTTACCTTATAATACGTGCTATGTGTAAATATATTAATTATTTATTTGAGGTGATTGTTATGTTGATGTTTTATACAAGTTTTAAACTGTATAAGTATTTTTATCTACAAATATGTTGGGTAGAACATGGGTAGATTGTGATGTGTGATAAAATAAAATTGATGAGAGGCCTCGATGTGTTTTGATATCCAGTCATCTAGCGGAGTTTGGATGACGACCACGGACTTTCTAGACAGTCCAGTGGGAAACATTAGCAGGTCCGCAACCTGTAGGTGTTAATGAACTAAGAGTGTTCATTCGCTGTACTCCATCCCCCTCATGGTTGCCTTTAGGACATGTATGGCTGAGGAAACCCCTTAGCAGTAGTGTCCATCCCGATGATATTCTTTAGGCTAGGTCCCTTGTGACAAGTGTTTAGGGACATAAAGTGAGGATAACGGGAACAGGTAATTAGGGTTATTGTTGATTGATGAACTTAGTAAGTTTATTACTATTGTGGGTTGAAAACCCTATATGCTCACCAGGCTCCCAAGCCTGACCCACTCAGCTTTTTATAATTACAGGTAGTGGACCCCGAGCATAGTCGGAGGACAACGAGAGATTTTTGGATTATAGGCCAGTAGTTGTAAATAACTGTTGAAAGGCTTATAATGTCTTGTTTATGCTTTTGATCTGTATCGAAACATGATATCCCGAGGTTTTGATATATATATGGAAAACATATACCTTCTTAATGAAGGGTTTTGATAAACTTTTATCATATTTTGTTTTGGGACCAATTCCGCAACATCTTTTAAAAAGATTTCTCTGATTTTATTTTAAAAAGCATAAATTAAATCGGTCTTTTCTGGCCGAGAAATTAGGGGATGTCACAGTTGGTATCAGAGCATTACTTTAAGCGAACTAAGAAGTTGTAGAATTTCTAGACTTGAACTTAGAATGCTAAGTGATGATTGTGAGATGAGTGTCTATCATATTTTAGACACGAGCACTAGTTTATTTTAGGGAAGATGCCTAAAATACCCTTATGTGCTAAATGCTATGTGTTTGCCATGTGTGCCATTATTTGTTCGGATCTATGGTCTGTTGCCGACCAGATCTGGAAACCTTATGTGTGTAGGATTCTAAGCGTATGATTACGAGATTAGAACTAACATGTAAACGTTTCGGAGTGATAAGGGAATTGACATGTCTAACAAGGATAAAGACCTAAATTCGCCTTATTCATTATATAGATTGTAATGGCCATAACTCGTAGTGGAGCTGCAAATGCAAATGGAAACAGGGATCAACAGCCTCAACCTCAAGTAGTTGAGCAAGTACCTGTTGTAGGAGCTGCACCTGAGCCAATGACGATGGCTGGGGTACAAGCAATGATGCAAATGATGTTAGATCGCCAAATGGAGGAGACAAGGCAATTACTACAACAACATAGGGAAGAGACTACGATGCCTGTTGAACAGCCCGTATTGAATGAAGGGCAATCAGTAGGAGGGAACTACAGTGGGACTCTTGGTCAAGCCAACCCACCGATAGTTAGACAAAATGACCAGGATGGAGGAGTTGATGGACGCGGATGCAAATACAAAGATTTCATGGCATCCAAACCGCCGTGTCTATCTGGGAGTCCGACACCGGTGGAAGTCATTAATTGGATCTCCGAAATGGAGACGATGTTTGAAAGTTGCGAGTGCAGCAACAAACAAAAGACCGCACTTGCAATTCCTCTGTTAAAGTCTGGTGTGTTGAGCTGGTGGAAGTTACTAGCTGATTCAATGCCCAATGGTGAAGCTAGTAAGATGTCTTGGGAAGAATTTGTGGTACAACTGAAATTGCAGTACTGCTCTGAGCAGGATCTTCTGGAAATCAACAATGAGTTTCAGAATTTAAAGAAAGGAAAGATGAGCGTTACTGAATACGCTGCTAGTTTTATGGAAAAGATGAAGCTAGTTCCTCATCTAGTTCCAACTGAACTCTCTAAGGTCAACAAGTTTGCCCTCGGATTACCAGCAGACTTTGGTCCGATGGTTAAGCAGGCAACCACTTTGAAAGCCGCCATCTGGGCTGCTAAGAATGTCGAGGTTCAGATCAAAGAGAAGGTTTTGGAGAGAGAAGAAGTTGGTGAAAAGAGAAAATTTGAAGGAACTTCGGGTTCCAACAAGAAAAGCAAATTTTCTAAGTCCAAGAAGTTTGGAGGAGGAGGAGGTGAAGTGAAATGGTGTGAGAAGTGCAAGGGAAAGCACTCTGGGAGATGTAGTGAGGAGGTGACTTGCTTCAAATGTGGAAAGACTGGGGATTATGACAACGTGTGTCCGTCCGACAAGAGGGTATGTTTTGAGTGCCATGAAGTAGGGCATGTTCTTAAAGACTGTCCAAAGAGGAAGGATGCCGTAAAGCCCAATCTACCCCAAATCCGAAGGCGAGAGCCTTTCAGATGACACTTGAAGCTGCGAAAAAAGAAGCCGATGTCGCTTCAGGTACCTTTCTCGTAAACGAATTGCCTGCCCAAATTTTGTTTGATTCTGGAGCCAATTACTCCTTTATATCGCATGAATTTGGTAGAAAGCTAGCTTTGCTTGTAGATATGCTAGTTAATGCTATAATAGTCGAGATTGCTAGTGGCAAGTTTGTACCTGTTAGCCATCGTATGAAAAACATCCTCATTGACTTGGATGGGAATAAGTTCCACGAGGAATTATTGCCTATCGAGTTAAATGGATTCGACATAGTTTTAGGAATGGATTGACTTAGCGCCAACGATGCAAAGATACTATGTAGAAAGAAGATAGTAAAAGTAAACCCGCCAGGGAAAGAGTCGTTTATGGTGTACGGAGACAAACGCAGAGTAAACTCTGGAATCATTTCCCTAATGAAAGCCAGAAAGTGTTTGGCCAAGGGATGTACATCATATCTAGCGTTCGTGATCGATGCCA
Organism: Lactuca serriola; assembly: GCF_051521515.1. NCBI lineage: Eukaryota > Viridiplantae > Streptophyta > Magnoliopsida > Asterales > Asteraceae > Lactuca > Lactuca serriola. The sequence goes on along the minus strand of NC_136412.1, from coordinate 173,721,216 downwards.
AGATGGAAAAGAAGGAGGTGCAGAATATTCCGGTGGTGTGTGATTATCCGGAAGTCTTTCCCGAAGATCTTCCCGGATTGCCCCCTGATCGACAAGTAGAATTTCGTATCGACTTGTTACCAGGAACGACGCCGATAGCGAAAGCACCTTATCGATTAGCGCCAACCGAAATGAAAGAACTTATGACACAACTTCAGGAGTTATTGGAAAAAGGTTTCATTCGACCTAGTTCATCACCCTGGGGAGCCCCTGTGTTATTTGTAAAGAAGAAAGACGGAAGCATGAGAATGTGCATCGATTACAGAGAGCTGAACAAAGTGACGATAAAGAACAAGTACCCATTGCCAAGGATCGATGACTTGTTCGACCAGTTGCAGGGTTCGAGCTATTTCTCGAAGATCGATCTTAGGTCGGGATACCATCAACTAAAGGTGAGAGAGCAGGATATCGAAAAGACTGCTTTTAGAACGAGATATGGACACTATGAATTTTTGGTTATGTCGTTCGGACTAACCAATGCCCCAGCAGCTTTCATGGATTTGATGAATAGGGTTTGTAAACCATTCTTAGATAAATCCATGATAGTATTCATAGATGATATCTTGATTTATTCGAAAAGCAAGCAGGAGCATGAAAAGCATCTGCGTGAAGTGCTAGAAGTCCTGAAAAAGGAGAAGCTGTATGCAAAGTTCTCCAAGTGTGAATTTTGGATTCAAGAAGTCCAATTTTTAGGTCATGTGGTTAACCAAGAAGGAATAATGGTTGACCCAGCAAAGATTGAAGTTGTAATGAAGTGGGAACAACCAAAAAGTCCTACGGAGATTCGAAGCTTTTTAGGATTAGCTGGATATTACCGAAGGTTTATCCAAGGCTTTTCTTCGATTGCTACTCCATTAACAACTTTGACCCACAAAGGAGCCACTTATGCTTGGAATGAGAAGCATAAGGAAGCCTTTGAGAAGTTGAAGAAGAGATTGTGTGAAGCACCGATTCTTTCATTGCCTGAAGGAGTTGATGACTTTGCAGTTTATAGCGATGCATCCGGAGTTGGGTTAGGTTGTGTTCTGACCCAAAGGGATAAAGTGATCGCGTATGCATCGAGGCAATTGAAGGAACATGAAAATAACTACCCCACTCATGATTTGGAGTTGGCAGCGGTAGTATTTGCCTTGAAGATATGGAGGCATTATCTTTATGGCACCAAGTGTAAACTTTTCACTGATCATAAGAGTCTCCAATATCTCTTTAATCAGAAGGAATTGAACATGAGGCAACGACTCTGGCTAGAGTTACTCAAGAACTACGACTGTGAGATACTTTACCACCCTGGTAAAGCAAATGTGGTTGTTGATGCTCTCAGTCGGAAGGTAAACCTTGAAAAGAAAAGGCCAAGAGCGTTGATAATTGAAGTTGTCTCGACAATTGTGGAAAGTATAAAGAAAGCTCAAGAGGAAGCTTTAGAGAAAAATGACCGAAAGGAAGAACGTTTGGGCAAAACGTTAGTGTTCGGTACAAACAACCAAGGGTTGAAGGTATTTCAAGATAGAATTTGGGTACCTAAGACGGGCGGAATAAGAGATATTCTGATGGAAGAAGCTCACAAGACCATGTACTCAATTCATCCCGGCAGTACGAAAATGTATAGGGATCTAAAACCCTATTATTGGTGGCCGACGATGAAGCTCGATGTTGCTAAGTATGTGGCCGAGTGTGTAACTTGTGCTTGGGTTAAGGCACAACATCAGAAACCGTATGGGAGTTTAGAACCTTTACCCGTACCCATGGGTAAATGGGAAGACGTCACCATGGATTTTGTGACTAAACTGCCCAGAACAAGGAACGGTCACGACATGATTTGGGTGGTCGTTGATCCCTTCACTAAGAGTGCGTATTTCATAGCGGCAAAAGAGAAATGGTCTATGGATAAACTTGCGAATTCTTACGTGAAGGAAATTGTGAGGCTTCATGGTGTTCTGCTAACGATTGTGTCCGATTGTGACAGCCGTTTTACCTCAAGGTTTTGGAGGAGTCTACAAGAGGAATTGGGTACCAAGTTGTGTTTGAGTACAGCTTACCATCCGCAAACCGATGGTCAGAGCGAGCGAACGATTTAAACATTGGAGGATATGCTGAGAGCATGTACCTTAGAATTCCAAGGTAACTGGGATGAACACTTACCTTTAGTAGAATTCTCCTATAATAATAGTTTCCACTCAAGCATTAAGATGGAACCTTATCACGCTTTGTATGGGGAGAAGTGTCGAACGCCATCATGTTGGCTGGAAGCTGGGGAAAAGCAGTTTATGGGACCTGAAATAGTCCATGAGACTGCTGAAAAGTTGAAAGTGATAAGGGAAAGGATGTTAGCTGCTCAAGATCGACAAAAGAGTTATGCTGACAAGAAAAGACAACCGATATCCTTCGATGTTGGAGATTATGTTTTACTTAAAGTCTCACCGTGGAAGGGACTTATAAGATTTGGTAAGAGAGGGAAGTTGAGTCCAAGGTTTATTGGACCCTTTAAAGTTCTTCAGAGAATCGGGAATCAAGCTTACAAGCTAGAGTTACCGGAAGAACTAGATGGTATTCATAACACCTTTCATGTGTGTTACTTGAGAAAGTTCACAGGAGATGTGCCCGTATAATTCCGATTTCTGAGTTAAGGTTGGATGAAAACAAGAGGTTGATCGAAGAACCTGAGGCAATCGTTGACCGTAAGACTATGAAGTTACGACGCAAAATGGTCGATTTAGTGCTTGTGCGCTGGAAACATACGAATGGACCAAATCTCACTTGGGAAACGGAGAGTGACATGATGAGTCGCTACCCGCATTTGTTTGGTGATATATGATTCCGGGGAAGGAATCATCCTAAGGGGGAGAGAATTGTAACACTCGTGTTTCTAGCCTAGGCATTTATATTGAGTTGATAGTCTAGGTTAACCTTTGTAACTCATTTTGAAGAAATGAAAAGGAGTTATGTGAATATTATGTGAATTATGTGTTTTATGCTTAATTATTAGGGCTTAATTAATTAAGAATAAAAATAAGCGTCAAAATTAAAGTGTGAGATAAGCCCGATATCTTTACATAAAGTTGTAGTGGTCGAAACAAGGATTTCGGGGATATAAAGAATACCAAAATCCGAGTTATAACGAAGAAGTTATGACCTGTCGAAGTTTCGCGACAAAACCGGCACGGTGCTGAATGTCGTAAAAAGTGAGTTTTTGATAAACTACTTTTTAGCCTTAGTAATCAAAACGAAATTTGTAGTATTCGTTAAACCGAGAAGTTCGATAAAAAGAACGCCCAAATCTGACTTCGTATGAGGAAGTTATGATTTTTCGAAGTTTCAGCGTAGCAGTAGACAGCTAAAAACTCGAAATTTAGATCGAGCGATTTTAGGCAACACAACCTAAACGAGAATTGAAGGTCTCGTCATTAGGAGCACAACGGTAAAAAGTCTGACGAAAACGGACGTCGTATGAAGAAGTTATGAATTTTTAACGGATTTCCTGTCCCGGTCTGTTAAAAATAATAATATAAAATTTAAATTCAAAATTAGCCAACGAAGTCTGAACGGAAGTTGTAGATCGTAATTTTAGCTACGCGTGCATTTAAAGAACGTCAAAAACGGAGCTCGTATGCGAAAGTTATGAATTTTAGAAGATTTTGGCACAAAATTCGAGAAATTTCGCATTAATAGGCTTCACCCGGAAGTGCCACGTGTCCTCGCTTTACATGTACCACGTATCCGGAACCTGCTGAGTCACCGAAGCCACCTGGCGAGGCGTGTCATTTCCTTCCGAGTCCGAGCTGCGTTCCAATCCGCTGACTACACGTAGAAGCCTCGGTGGCGAGCCTCGCATCCGACGCGTGTGTAGTGACTCATGAGTCCGAACCCTCGCAGGTGCCACGAAGCCCCCTCATCGGATCCGGACTTCGGTCCAATCGCAGGCCGCCAGCAGCTCCTTCGCACGCGCAACCCTCGTGCGAGACACCCCTCTGCGAGCCTTCTCAGCCGTCGGATCAGAAGACTCCTGACTGTCCGATCAGAAGCTTCCCCCTATAAATAGGAGGGTGCGAGACCTCCCGGGTATTTTTGGAATTTTGCCATATTTAGCCCCTAAACCCATATTTTCTTCATATTAACATCCCGCAAAGCCCCGATATCGATTGTAAAGCCCGGAATACCCCACGAAGTGCCCGAGAAGCCCGGAAAATTTATCTTTTCGGTTTCGAAGCCCGACTTTTACAAAGCCCGGTTTCTCAATAAAACTCCCGGTTTTATTAGAAACGATCGTTTTAGGAAACGAATTGCTGCCCGATTATCATCAAATCAAGTGAGTGTATAGTCACTTTCATTTTACACATAAATATGAAGTATTTACCTTATAATACGTGCTATGTGTAAATATATTAATTATTTATTTGAGGTGATTGTTGTGTTGATGTTTTATACAAGTTTTAAACTGTATAAGTATTTTTATCTACAAATATGTTGGGTAGAACATGGGTAGATTGTATTGTGTGATAAAATAAAATTGATGAGAGGCCTCGATGTGTTTTGATATCCAGTCATCTAGCGGAGTTTGGATGACGACCACAGACTTTCTAGACAGTCCAGTGGGAAACATTAGCAGGTCCGCAACCTGTAGGTGTTAATGAACTAAGAGTGTTCATTCGCTGTACTCCATCCCCCTCATGGTTGCCTTTAGGAAATGTATGGCTGAGGAAACCCCTTAGCAGTAGTGTCCATCCCGATGATATTCTTTAGGCTAGGTCCCTTGTGACAAGTGTTTAGGGACATAAAGTGAGGATAACGGGAACAGGTAATTAGGGTTATTGTTGATTGATGAACTTAGTAAGTTTATTACTATTGTGGGTTGAAAACCCTATATGCTCACCAGGCTCCCAAGCCTGACCCACTCAGCTTTTTATAATTACAGGTAGTGGACCCCGAGCATAGTCGGAGGACAACGAGAGATTTTTGGATTATAGGCCAGTAGTTGTAAATAACTGTTGAAAGGCTTATAATGTCTTGTTTATGCTTTTGATCTGTATCGAAACATGACATCCCGAGGTTTTGATATATATATGGAAAACATATACCTTCTTAATGAAGGGTTTTGATAAACTTTTATCATATTTTGTTTGGGGACCAATTCCGCAACATCTTTTAAAAAGATTTCTCTGATTTTATTTTAAAAAGCATAAATTAAATCGGTCTTTTCTGGCCGAGAAATTAGGGGTTGTCACACCCTAGGGCACCAAAAACGCGGCCCACTGATTCTTTAGGGTTTCTAAACGTTTTTGGGTGCCTCCTCTCTTCTCATTCTTCATCCTCTTGCTCTTGGTGTTTGTGAGCCATTAGAGGAGTGACACTTGTGAATCTAAGCTTTCTAAAGTCATTACAAGGAGGATTTGAGACTGTTATTGCTACATAACAATCAAGGTATGATCTAAACCCTAATTCATATATTAATATTGATTATAATATGCTAGATCTAGGGTTTAAAGTCTTGGATGAATGCATGTACAATAGAGAAACCTATATCCAAGAATTAGGGTTTGCATGAGCACATAGGATGTTCTTATGGATAAAACCCATCAAATGCAAATATCACAATTGCTATCTAGCTAAAATCTACTTAGTAAAAGTGTTTCCTCACCATCATTTTCATGAATCGGAGAGAAACCTTATGACACTTAGATTTAATAGTGTATGTGTTCTTATCCATGTGAATTGTCAAAACCATAGTCACAAGACAAGGATAATGACAAATTCAAACTCATATGGACTGAACTCAATCTTAATTTCTTGCCATCTGGCAGCTCAAGGGCCTGCTATTGCTTCCAAGTTGTTGTGCAACCAATTGTGAACTCTAAGAACTCATATGCAAAGCCAACTTTAATTGGAATGGCACAGAATATGTCAACACGATAGGTTATAAACCTCAAGTCGTGTGCTAGTGAAGAACTTCAGGTTTTATTCTTGATTAGTTCTTGAGACTTTCAAGACTTTTAAGACTCCCACTTTCCTCTTGACATATAAGACTTTCTTGTCATATATTCAAGAGATAGTGTGGATTCTAATCAAGACAAACACTTCACACAATTGGCCTTAGTTGGTCTTTGTTTTATCCAAAACGTCACAACTTACCAATTTCAAATGTACAAGAGTAGAAAACTTGTACTCTTACATTTGACAAGTGTTTTTAACCTTCTTTAAGACATGTCACTCAAGTTACAATCTTAGAGTATAACTCTAAGAATTGTTTTTGGAACGAAGTATGAATCATCTTCTTGATTTAACCACTTCATCAATTCATAACACCTTTACTAACTATCAGAATGAACTTAGAGGATGAATTGTGATAAGGTCACTTAACCGTTAAGATGATCATACAACATGATACTAAAGTACTCTCCTATCTTTTCATATTTGATAAACTTTTATCCTTCTGCCTAATTTGATTCTTCTCATTCGTTCTACCATACATCGAAAATTTTCCAATGCTTCAGAATTATACTTAGGCTTGTAAGTATAACCATATTTACTAGACTTAGTAAATCATGATGAATACTCTTATCCATCTTTTGTGATGGAGTTTGGCTAGTGCACAAGAATGTGTACTCGATCCCTTAGTCCTTTACTTGAATCACACATCCATGTGAACAAGTAGTTAGTCTTAATTTTTCCAATGCTTGAAAGTTCTCATCCATCATGCTATACAACTTGCATGATTCCAAGTCTCGATCCAATTAAAATCATGCATGATGAGAATCTTTCCTTATTTGGTAAATTTAGACACTACCACAAATGAAAGAAACAAATTCGCTTTCCAATATTGCTATCGGTGGAATCTTATAAGCAACAATTTTCCACAAACGCCATTGTAAGGATATTTTAAATAAAATCAAAAAATTTCCTTTTATTTAAAAAGATTTGCGGAAAAACTATCCTTACAGTGAAAAAGCACATGAAAACTTTGTTGTTATCTATTCCTAAGCAATATATCATAACTCCTAAGAAGTAGCTCAAGAATCCGATCTTCAAACTATGTGATAGAAATCCATCTACGTGATCAGATTCAACATATTCTTTGTTTAAGTTTCTTGATTTTTCTTTGATTCTTAAAACATCAATATGTGACCCAGTCACATCATGTATCAAGAATCTCAGAATAGAAACTTAGCAGAGTTAGATAGTGGACTTTACCTGAAGTAGAGTCAAACTTATTGACTTTAACATCCTTAGGTAAAATTGGTAGTTGCGCAACTAATATCCTTTTCTTTGGCAATGGACCCATGATAATGGGACTATCTCAGACTTAGCCTTTTCTCTTTACCATTTGGTCAACCGAGTTGACTATGGCCGATCCCTTTCCATTGGGAAGAGAGAGCTTTACTGGATATCCAATGTCACATGATCAACGTTTTAGGAAGTTGATCTTAGCAAATAGATAAGATAATTAAGGGTCTTGTCATAGTTTTTTTCATAGGAGTCCCAAAGGAATTCACTATGTGACTTAGAAAGTAGTTTAGCCACCAACTTTCTCAAGACTTTGACACCCTAATCTCCCAACTTGTCAATATGTGACTACATCTCCAAGATTTGATCACACGTAGACCTTAGCTTGCCAATAGGGCTTGAGTGACTTTAAACTTTTCAAGAAATTGTGGGTTAGGGAGAATAATTGGAGGAGGTGAAAGAAGTATGATTTCCATGGGACATCATCTTCATAGGAAAGCTTGTTTCAAGAGATTTGGGAAGATCATAAATGTCTAAACCAGACATCTTTTTGGGAGATATTCAAGATAGTTGATTTAAAGTTCTTAATATAACACCCAATATGAAATATTTAGGCTAGGACCCAACACAATACTTTTATAACTTGGAAGAGGGATGCCGTAATCCAAGCTATAAAATATTTGAAGGTAGGTGAATAACGATTCACCAATTTCCACCAAGATAAACGAAATGTATTATTAGGTTTTAATTGGTTTTGAAACTCCTAGATTCTTTTGAGATTCATTGAACTTTTCAATGACATGTTTCAATCTCGAGTGTGCCCTTCAGGTTTTGTGACTGGGATGCTGAGGATCACAAAACAAGGTGTGAATAACCATGCAAATATACTTGGTACCCTTAATATTTACCCCTCAATCGATGTGCCGGTTAACCACACACGCTCCATTGATATTATGATAAACATTAAGTTACCCTTTGCCTACCTTGTTAAATACGAGTTAGTGTGTCGGTTAACCACACATGCTACACTAACCGACTTAAACAAAGTGCAAAGTGTAATTTCATGGACTAGCACCTTATTCACATTTTCCTAAGTAACTAAGATTAGGTATTTATAAAAGGTTTAGTTACTTAGTATTTATCATTAATACTTTTAATGAAGGGAGAATTATAGTCCTTGTCCTACCCGTTCGGCTAACGACCCTCCACCAGTCAAGGAAGCGGTGGGTGAGAGTGGACACCCATTAAACTGTCATTTTATAGGCAGTAACCTTATACCCCCTTATAGACCGGCTTCGTGAATGAGGCCTACTAACGATAAGACTGACTTTACTCTTATACATATATATAAATATTATTAACTTATAATATTATAAAGTATAAGGGTTGGATTTTAACTTTTAAAATTCTAAGGGCTAACTTGGAATTAAAGTATTCATATGTGAAAACTTTTCAAATTCCAAAACTTGAGGGCATGTTTTGAAAACTATTCAAAACTAATTAATTCCATAACTTATGTGTTTAAAGTAGTTTTAATTAAAAGACTCTTCAAGTTCCATAACTTGAGGACAAGTTATGGAAGACTTTAAACTAATAAAAGAATGTAACTTTTCTTTATTTTGTAACTTATGGAATTAATTAAGGTTACACATTTTATTACTTAATAAAGTGACTCTTGAACCTCCATAACTCGAGGACAAGACTCTTCATTTTTGTAACCATTGCCAACTTTTATGAGTTTTATGAAACTTAAATGTGACCTTTCATGTAACTTGAGGAAAAGTTACACAAACACATTTTAGAATCATCTCTTAGATTAAAATGGATTGAAAAACACATAATCAATTAACTTATCTATTAATCTAAGCAACTCATAAGAACAAGATAATTCAAATCAAACTTATTCATGTAATTAGTCTAAACCTTAAAATAATACAAAACATGAATCTATTGAAAATTATCTTTGAAATTGGATTAACATGAACATTACCACATCAAAAACAAGTTTATAAGACCAAAAACATCTTAGGGTAATGTTCATAGTCTAATTCCAGCCAAAACAATCGAATATATGCTGTCTGGGGGTCCAAATCGTCGAGTGCACGAACCAACTTGGCGAGTTGGATGCTTTTTGCCTTGGACTCGGCGATTCCATCAGTGGACTCGGCGAGCAGATGGACTCGGCGAGTCTGCTGGGCAGACAACACCAAAATTCGATTTTTCAGCTAGTTTTGCAAGTATAACAAGAAAACAAGCCTATTCTCTGATACCACTATAGGGTTTTGAGCATTCTAACACTCCTAAGTGTATGCAACCCTAAATACCTTGGATCTATGTTTTCTCTGTTATAGATGCAAATATGAACTTTCCAAGGTATTCATCCTAACTAGCATAATAACATTGATTCATATGAATATATCAAGTTAGAATTACATACCTCTTTGATGTAGAATGACTTCATGAAGCTTGAGTGCCTAGTGCCCCAAGTGTGACACCTCAAATGGTTCACACAACACCAAATACACATGGAATGACTTGAGAGAAAAACCCCACTTCATGAAAATCGGCTAGCCCTTTCTATCACACATAGTGGCCGATTTTGTCAAGAATAAGATCTTTATATAGTGTCACAATTAGGGTAAACCCAAATTGTCATGGCTTTCCATTTCCTTGGATCCATGGGTTCAAATACACCATGGAGCATCCATGGAGCATCCTATGGGTTTTAGCCCAACTTGATAATCCATAGAGCATTAGCCCACTATACAAGTATGGATGATTTACACAATCAACCCATATAGTTAATTAGTCTTCTTTTGATCACTTAATTAATCCTAGATTAAATCTTGATCAATACTGATTAAATAATCTTATTAATATATTAGAACTTATAATATATTAACAAAACTTAAGTGTTATTTCTCTCATTATAGTCTATCCAAATGCATGATGCCATGCAACCCAAATGGACCATGTCGGGTCGGGTCAAGTCTTACCAATTATAGTTATGGACTTAGACATTAATCCAACACCCCTTCCATGAGGATACCTTCAGGAGCACAAAGTCTTCGACTTGAAACTCCAACTTGGATCGCCGCCTATCTGCATAACTCTTCTGGCGACTTTGAGCCATCAGTAATCTCTGGCTAACTTGCCGAGTCTGCTCGGTCATCTTCAGCACTATCTCCGTGCTAGCCATCACCCTCTGCCCCACTTCTCCCCAACAAATGGGAGTCCGACACCTCCTCCCATAAAAAATCTCAAAGGGAGGCATACCAATACTCGAATGGTGGCTATTGTTGTAAGAAAACTCGGCCAATGGTATGTAGGTGTCTCAACTTCCTCCGAAATCCATGACACATGCACGCAACATGTCCTCGAGCGTCTGAGTCGTCCGCTCACTCTGCCCGTCCATTTGCGGGTGATACGCAGTACCGAAATGTAAGCGCATGCCCAATTCCTCATGAAACTTCTTCCAAAACCTGGAAGTGAAACGCACATCTCGATCCGACACGGTAGAGATCGGCACTCCATGCCGTGTTACCACTTCTCTCACATAGTTCCCAGCCAATCTCTTTGTAGAAGAGCTCTCACTAATAGCAAGGAAGTGAGCACTCTTCGTCAGCCGGTCCACAATCACCCAAATCGCGTCAACTCCACGCGTAGTCCTCGGTAACTTGGTGATAAAGTCTATCGAGATCTGTTCCCACTTCCACTGGGGAATCTCCAGAGGCCGCAATGGACCATGTGGCCGCTGGTGCTCTGCCTTGACCAGACGGTAGGTCAAGCACCTCTAAACTACACAAGCCACGACCCTCTTCATACAGGGCCACCAATAATCTTTTTTCAGGTCCAAATACATCTTAGTGGCCATGGATCGAGAACCTCGACCTATGCACCTCCACTATCAAAATACGACGAGCTCCACCAGATTAGGGTACCCAAATCCACCCCTGGAAAGTCATAACCCCTCAACTATCAGGCAAAAACTCGGGCACTTGCCCCATCACTCACTCCCTCTTGCGATTCTTCGGTCTCATGGTCTCAACCTGGGCCTCTTGAATGGTGGCCAAAACTGGAGTCATAACTATCATCCTCATACATATATCTCAGATCGGTGTACTCTCTGCCCTACAACTCAGGGCATTGGCTACCACATTAGCCTTGCACAGATGATACAAGATCTCACAGTCATAGTCCTTCACCACATCCAACCATCTCCTCTAACGCATATTCAGGTTGGGCTGATCCATAAGATACTTTAGGATCTTGTGGTCCGTGTATATGGTACACCGAACCACGAACAAGTAAAGGCGCCAAATCTTCAGGGCGAACACCATAGCCCCCAGCTCTAGATCATGGGTGGGATACCTCGTCTCATGAGGCTTCAACTGCCTCGATGCGTATGCTATCACGTGCCCTCTCTGCATTAGCACCGCACCCAACCCAGATATAGATGCATCACAGTAAACCATAAAGTCCTCCATCCCCTTGGGAAGGGCTAACACCGGGGCTTCGCATAACTTCTAGCGAAGAGTCTCAAACGAGGCCTGCTGCTCGGGGTCCCAAGAAAAAGTAACGCCCTTCCGGGTCAACCTGGTGAGGGGAACGACAACCTTGGAGAAATCTTTAATAAATCTCCGATAGTAGCCGGCCAAGCCCATAAAACTCCTGATCTCGGTAGGGGACCTCGACACCTCCCACCTCATAACTGCCTCAATCTTGGCCGAATCAACCAAAATCCCATTCTGGTTAACGAGGTGTCCCAGGAACTAGACCTCCTATAACCAGAAATCACACTTGGAGAATTTGGCATAAAGTCTCTCCGACCTCAATACCCCAAGAATCTCTCTCAAATGCTCCTCATGCTGCTCTCTGGATCTAGAATACACCAAGATATTGTCGATAAACACGATCACCGACCGATCCAACATGGCTCTGCACACCCGGTTCATGAGATCCATGAACGCTTCCGGTGCGTTGGTGAGTCCAAATGGCATCACCACGAACTCGTAATGCCCATAACGAGTCCTAAAGGCCGTCTTTTGGATATCCTCCTCCCGGACTCTCATCTGATGATATCCAGACCTCAAATCGATCTGGGAAATCCAAGATGCTCCCTGCAACTGATCGAACAGATCGTCGATCCTCGGAAGTGGATAACGGTTCTTGACCGTCAGCTTGTTCAACTCCCAGTAGTCAATGCACATCTGGAGTGACCCATCCTTCTTCTTGACATAAAGGATTGGTGCAACCCACAACGAAGTACTCAGCCTGATGAAGCCCTTCCCCAACAACTCCTGGAGCTGCAAGGATAACTCATGCATCTTTGGCGACACTAGGCGATAAGGTGCCTTGGCGATAGGCGCCGCTCCCGGAACCAAATCAATCCAAAACTCCACCTGCCTCTCGGGAGGCACTCCCGGTAACTCCTCGGGGTAAACATCCGAGAACTCGCATACTATTGAAACCTCAGAGATAGAACTCGACCTCTCTAACGCAGCCCGTGAATCCGCCACATACGCCAAGAACCCCGTACAACCCTGATGTAAACTCTGCCTTGCCCTAGTGGCAGAGCGAAAAGCTGACCCAGATCTTGTACCCTCGCCATACACCGAAAGCACTCCCCCACTAGGGTCTCGGATAGTCACCAACTGGTGCTCGCAGTCGATCACTGATCCAAACCGACTAAACAACTCCATGCCCATGATGACACATACGTCTCCCATCGCGATCAGTTCTAGGTCTATCAGAAATTCGACTCCGAAAATCTCTATCGTACATCCCCGGAAAACATCAGTAGCAAAAACCGCATGCTTGTCGGCTATAGAAACCCTTAGAGGACAACTCAACGCCTCACGCCAAATACTGATATGACGACTAAAGACTATGGATACGAAGGACCGACTCGCACATGAGTCAAACAACACCAAAGAAGGGATGTAATTCACAAGAAAATTCCCTATACATAACACAATAGTAGTCATTATCATAACTTGCAATAGCATAAGAAAAGGAATACATACCAGCCACAACGTCAGGTGCTGCGCAGACCTCCTCCACTGTCAGCTGGAATGGTCTTCTGCGAACCCCCTATACCTCGGCCTTCATTGGATGGCTCCCTGTAGCTTGCACATCAACAGGGGCAGATCCCTGCATTTCCCCCTACGCTGACCCTTGCGCTGATCCCTGTCACAATTGCAAGCACTCGTCCTTCCGATGGCCGGTTTGGTTGCAATGAAAGCAGACTGCAAACCTTTTGGGGCAATCCTTAGCCATGTGCCCCTCCTTGCCACACTTGTAGCAAGATCCAGCTCTACAAATCCCATCATGACTCTTGCCGCCCTTCCCGCAAGTATGACCTTTCTGGCCCCCAGATCTCGAATCAGTGGGCTTAGCCTGCTTCGCTACCAGCTGAGATTGTGTCGGTTGCCGATCCCTCCCCTGAGACTCCGCCTCCTCCCTGGCCTGAGTCTCCAGCTGGATTTCCCTCTTCCGGGCATTTACCTGGAGCTTGGCAAATGTGCAATAAGACAAGTTCGCCACGAACTCGCAGATATCCCTCCTCAATATACTCAAAAACCGGCTCATACGTTCCTGCTCGGTAGACACATGCTCAGGGAAGAACAATGCCCTCTCATGGAACATCCTCGTAATCACTGTCACTACTTCGTCCTATGCTTGAGGGACAGAAACTCCTGGGCCAACTGTTCCCACTCCACTAGGGGAACATACTCCTCTCGGAACATCATGGTAAATCTCTCCCAGGTTTACTGCAGTGAGCTCTGCAGAAGTATAGCTGGCTGTCACAAACTTCCACCAGTCCTTCGCCCCTAAGCGAAGTTGGTTCAACGCGAACCGTACCCTCAAATGCTCCGGACATGAACAAGTGTATAAACATCCCTGGATATCAGAGATCCATCTCATCGTGGGAATCGGATCCTGAGTCCCATCAAACTCTGGTGGGTTCGTGTTGCTGAACTCCCTGTACAACGAGTGTGACAACCGTCAAAATTCGAGTCGGTTCTAGATTTGACTAGACTTAGTTGCACATATAGGCACAACACATATTAGACTTAGTAACTAGAAGCTAAGTTATAACCTACTAGAAACTTGGAAACAATTAGAAACAATGGATAATGTGCTTAGATTTCACATTGATATGTGAATTCTACTACTACTTAACTTTAGTGACTATCTATATTAGGGTCACTCTTTGACTTGAACACCATTTCATGAATCATATACACACATCATGTACTTGAACTAGAAGTAAAAGTTAGGTCAGAGTCTCATAGAAACTTAAGTCAAAGTTGAAGAGTATGACTAGTATACTTGATTCCTCAATTTCGCTTGAATCTCGGAATCACTACATAGAATGCCAATAAACCGATAAAAAAAAATATTACAAACCTTATTTCTAACTTGAATAAGAGTTATGAAACTCTAAAATAGTTTGAAGTCTCAAAATTTAGTTAATTTTGATATCCAAAGACTTACAAACTCTCAAAAACACTAAATGCCCTAAAAACTCAAATTTATAAACTTTAACACCTAGAAATCCATAAATTTGGTATGGACTATATAATATCAATTTAAAATAACTCAATTTAGTAAAATATAACCAAGGAAAAAAAATTAAGTCATTAGTATTTAACCTTATTTTCTAAGCCAAAGATCAAGGTTTTGTGAAGGAAAATTTAGAATAAGGTGCATGTTTTATAAAAACTTGATATTTTTATAAAATAAAGTTATATTTTATAAAATTTAAAAGAGGGAGACCCTCTCTTCATTAAAAAGTCGGATCTCTCCTCTCTCTCCTCTTCCCAACACATAATCAATTCACTCTACCACTCCATCTTCTCTCTCTCACTCTACCCCTCATTCTCTCTCACACTCCACCATTTACCACACTTAAACTCTCTCTTTCCGTCTCTAAAACCACGAAATTCTCCAGCCAAGAACAACTCTTAACCTTCAAATCTTCATCTTCTAGGGTTCTTCTCCATGGTAATCACGAAAATCTTTCAATCTCCTTCACTTTTCTTTCTAGTTTTAAAGGTTTTTCTTGCATTTCCTTGTTCTTCTACACCATTCTCTTAGAAAATTTGTGTGAATGTTCTTTCACTTCAGTTTTGATGATGATGGTGGTAGATTTTCACCAAAAGCATCTTGCATGTTACAAAATGGTGAAGATCCATGACCTAAACCTAAGTCAAAACCATGAAAATACACTTTTCTACACGTTTTGGTGGAAAATCACCACATGCATCCAAAGTTTTCTATCAAAAAAGATTTTTGAACATTCAAACTCATGAATGGTCTTCAAAACAACATGCATGTGATGATCTTCAAGGTTAGATGCTTGATGATCAAAGTTTGTTGTTAAAAAGCTTTCAAATATGTTAATGAAAGATTTATTTCCAAATAAATATCTAAAAATCATTTTCTGACAAAATACGATTTTTCCCAGATATTCATAAACAAAATAAAATGCTCTGTAAATTTCCAGAAGGTAATTCATTTTTCTCGAATTATTATAATTATTGCAATAAAATAGGGAATAAATAATATAAAATACTTCCAGAGGTCTATAAATCCGGAATAACTTCTTGGATGACTCCTATGGTGAATAACAATCTCTCACTAAATTTCATCAATTTATGTTGCTTTTTAGTATGATTTTCGATTTTCTTTTTGTTTGGGTATAATAAATCACAAAACCGCTTTAGGGAGTGTGAAAATTGCATCTAACAATTTTCTCAGCTCGTACCTGTGGTGGGAGACCCAGAAAACTAATTTCAGAATTTTTCAACACGCCTTCCTATTTTTCCCAATTTTTGGTAATTATAATGGCCTAAAACTAGGAAAAATAGTTCTAGTTATCCAAAATTCATGACATTTTACTAGAAAATTAGGTTGTACAGTATAAGGTTACATAAAAAGTTTGATGATTTTTCTTTACTGTATACTATTTGTCTCCTATTTTCTAAGGTTAAATACACTTAAATACACTTAAATACACATAAATACCCAAAACCGGATTATACAAGATGAAAACAACTTTTGGTATTTTTCCCAGATTACTTACACTGTAAATGATGTTACAAAAATTTTTGGTAATTTATTTTAACTGTTTATTATTTATTCTTCAATTAATGATTATTTAAGGAGATAAAACAAGGAAAAATAGAAATACCCACTGAGAAATATCTTTTATATTTTTCCCAGCCTAGTAATGTATAATAACAGTTAAATAAAAAGTTTGGATAATGTTGGAAAATGTTTTCTATTTATTTCAATTTTTATTAGAATAAATGCTCAAAAATCATAAAATTGGGTTAAACAGTTTAGAAATATATTTTTATACTTTTCCCAGCTTAATAATGTTTATTAACAGTAATAAAAAAGTTTGGGTAATTTTGGAAACTGTTTTCTATTTATTAAAATTTTTATTAGAATAAATGAAAAAAATCATAAAAATCGGTTAAACAGTTTATAAACCCATTTTTATTTTTTTCGTAGATTAATTATGCGTAATGGAAGTGTTATAAAAAGTTTGGGGAATTTTCCTAACTCATTGCTATTTTTCATGAATTTTTATCTATTTAGAGAATTAAATATATGAAAAATGGTTATACATATCCATAATTCATGAAAATTTATCTAGAAGTCTTTTAAAACATTTAGAACTAAAATTTGAAGTTTGGTAATTTTTATTAACTTTTTACTATTTTTCCATGATTTTATGATTATTCAAGGAATTAAATGGTGAAAAATAATTAGACAAATCAAAAAGTCAAGAAAATTTATCTTAAGGTCTTTGACTTCAATTAAAATTGAAATGCAAACTTTGGGAAATTTTAGAACTAAATTGATTTAGTTTTTGAATATTTAGTCATTGGAACACCTCTAAAATGTTAAATATTAACATTCCAATAATGGAAATTTTTCCACTTAAATTGTTATATAACAATTGATTCTTTGAAACTTAATTTCCAAAGAAAAATGTTTGTAACTTATCAATATTAAATTTTGACACATTATTGACATAATTCTATTGTAGTAGTAAGTATACTAGTGTTAGATTTCGATTAGAGACTCACTAGCGAATACCATTATTGTAGGAATCGATAGTGTTACGAGTGGATCTTAGCTCAAGGCATCATTTGCATCATCTCAATGGATATTGTGAGTATTCACGCACTCCCCTATTTTCGGTTTTTAAATGTTTTAGGGTGGAAAAGCATGTCCTAAACTATTTTTATGTTCGTTGTATTTATTTTGACTTGTATGAAACTTGGTTGCTATATTTCATATGTATGTGTATGTTACTTTAATTCATTAGGACTGTATCGCGGTTAAGTCCCTGGAATCTCTAGACACAACTCATTAACTCTTTTGAGCCTATGGTTATTATGGATAGCGCTATCAGGAGGTAGACAACTCCTCACTCGCACGATTCGCTTGAGTGCATTTTACCATTTTCTACACTATGTTTGCGATACACATAGTAGTCAATAGGACACGATTTGGTCATTAGGCTTGGGTTGTGAACTCATGAATCGAAACTTGATACACATACTATTTTTTTTTATGCACATACGAAACTTGTATTCCCATGTTAGCAACGACACTTGAATACTTATTTTAGCAACGAAACTCGTTACTCATTATGACAATAAACTTGTTATTTATTATGGCAATAAACTCGTTTATCAATTATAGCAATCGACTTTGTATCTCATTATAACAATGAACTTTTGTTACTAAATACTTATTTACTTGTTTTAGCAACAAACTTGGTTGCTTCTTATAGTAACAAACTTGTTTGCTCCTTGTAGCAATGAAACTTGTTTACTCATTTTAGTATCAAACTTTATTTCCCATGAGGATATGAACGTTGCATCTCTTTTGGGCAACATACTTTATTTCTCATGATGACAACGAACTGTGTTTACAAACTTATTTACTCCTTTTAACAATATACTTTTATTATTGGAAACTTTTATCAAAACTTTGATTTCAACTCATGAACCAATATTATTTTGTTAAACTTGTGAGTACTCACCAACTATTTTTTTAGTTGACGCTATTTTTACATGCTTTTTCAGGAATCATCAAGTAGGTGGCACTTAGGGACACATCACTTTTAGGAGCATTCGCATGTGTTGCATTTCAATTTACATTGTAATTTCTTTTAAAAGTTGTTCAAACCCGTTGTAAATTTGTAATGGTTTTTAATACTATGGTTGGTGTTGTCTTTAAACTTTTGCTATGAAATCCTTTGTACTGCCACGCCTCGTGTTTCCGCTTTAGCGGGGTGTGACAACGAGTCACCTCCCTGGGGCCTGGCAGCAGCAACGGCTGCGGTGGCTGCAGCAGCAGCCGCGTCAATAACAGTATCATATCTCTCATCAAACGTCTCGATCAAAGTGGTCTTAATCGACCCAAACATCTCCGAAATAGCCTCTTGGATGGCTGCGACTACCTCCTCATGAATCATCCTGCGAATCTCATCATCGCCAGCTCCACTGCTCTCGGGGTTGTGGCGCATACCCACCATGATGTCTCTGAAACACAACACAAAATAATGAGAGACTCGCTCGAGCATACTCACACTTGTTCACACACCACTACTTGATCCTTAGCATCCTAAGGATTATTACTTGGACTATTTGCCGATCCGGTGCTTTCAGTAGTACGTGCCCAATACTACCTTCCACACCGCATCAATATCCACTCAAGTCCTATTCCTAGGACCCCAGATCACAAATACTCTATATCTTACTGCTCACACTACTCTCTCAAGAGACCTCTCATAGCTCATTCCTGCTACAAACTCCTACTCAGATCACACTCAAAAGCAAAACACAGATAGCAGGAATCCTTAGGCTAAGGCATCACAAATCAGGCCACTCTAGTCCCAATAAGAATACCTAGGCTACTCTCTAGCATGCATAATATCTCATAAATATCTCAAGCAAATCTTATAACAAAAGGTAAGGGTATTTTGGGAAATCACCGTTCAGGCTCTGGCTGATTGTACACACCACTCCACTCATTTCTTCTTAAAACTCATTCTTGTTTTAAAAATTTTCTTTTCTTTTGAAAACTCTTCTCAAATCCTCAGTTTGAGTTCAAACACACCATGAGGTGCATCCGAATCCCTCAAACCAAGGCTCTGATACCAACTTGTAACACCCTTATTTTTCAAAACAATTTTTTTCATTTTTGCACATAAAAATCAAATGTCATGCTTCCCAAAAATATCAAGTATCAACATTAATACAATTTATTTTTCACAAGTTGTTTATCACAAAAACCAGGATCCTCCAAGACATATCTCCAAAGCGAGTGTGTGTACAATCAAGCCGGTGCCTTCTTGCGATCATCGGAACTACCTGAAACACATAAGACATAACACGGTAAACACAAAGCTTAGTGAGTTCCCCAAAATACCACATAAAATAATTTAGCCTCTGAAGGCTATAACTTTGAAAGATCCTCTGGTCAATGTGTCTCAATGGGACCCTCCAGTCCCACAACTCTGGTGGACCCTCTGGTCCTAACTCTATGGACCTCCCGGTCCTAACTCTATAAACTCTACATAATATATAACATAAATCACATAGAAACAATGTAGTGCATCACAACATACAAATAGCATCTAAGATACTCTGTCACACAACTCTGAATACCACCCTAGGTAATGTATAGTGAGAAGACTCACCTCGAAGTAAGCAAGCTAATACACCTCGTACACGAATCACCGAACTAGCCTCCGCCTAATACTTGAGACGATTATCTCTAATTAGATCATAATTCATATTTACCCCTCTCTAACTCTTGGCAAGGGTAAAAGAGCATTTTACCCCTCCGTGATTTCCATTACTCGTATCAGGTCAAAACTCCAAAAGTCAATAAAAGTCAACTTGAGTCAACAGTCCATGTTGACTTAACTCGTCGAGTGCATCAGGGAGACTCGTCGAGTCCCCTCGCTTCCTCAGAGACCTTATGAAACCAACTCTACTCGTCGAGTTAAGTCGACGACTCGACGAGTTACAGAATGCTCAGACTCATTGAGATAAACCCTAAGGGAATCGGCAAGTTCATTCAGTCTCCACTTCCATTCAGACGTTTAAGGGCAAATCTATCACTCCAACTACTAGATCTAGGCTCCCTAGGCTCAATTGTCACATAAAGCTTCGATCTTTACATTCATGCATGGCATATATGCTCCATCATGCCATTAAAAACTCCAAAGAAGGGTTAGATGCTCATGATCCTGCCCCTAGCTCAATAAAGCTCGGATATTTGGACTCTCAAGGCCTCCTATAGTCCAGATCTGAGGTTCTAACCATAAACCATGCACAAATAACTCAAGGACATAAGATGATTGGAGGAAAACCCTAAAAACTCCCAAAAAATGGGATCTAACGAAAAATGTGGCCAAGATGAGGGCTTTTTATCTTTGAACAGATGCTAATGACAGAAGAACACTAGATCTCCAGCCCCTCCTTGATCAGATCCACAATGCTTCTCAAATCCTCCCCCAAAGGTGCTCAAGAATGCTCAAAATGGTCTCTCTCTCCCTCTCTATACACAACAAATGGGCAGGTTTAGGGTTTCTCTCTGTGAAGTGTAGCCGCAAACGGAGGCTATAAGTACCTTTAAATAGGTCCCAAACCCGATAATTTAGGGTTTCTCATTCCAGCGCCTACTCGGCGAGTCGACTCACGGACTCGTCGAGTAGCTCATTAAACCCACGTGGCCACTTGCGACGCTACTCGACGAGTTGTAGCACCAACTCGTCGAGTCACTCTATAAACTTCAAAAATACATAGACAAAATGATGTACTTGGGAATCTGGATGTTACAGGCGGGCCCCGATGTTACGTAGGGTATGTGGTATTTTCATGAACTCACTAAACTTTGTAGTTACGGTTTTGTGGTGTAAACATTTCAGGTGCTTCAAGTTCCAAAGGGAAGGGCCCGACATGATCGCACAATATCCCCTTATTTTTATTCCTCATTGTTATTTGGATTTACTCTCATGTTGAGAATATTTATTGTAACGCCCCAAAATTTCAAGGTAAAAATTTCATTTTTAATACCATCAAAACACCTATTTATCTTTTACTCAAACATTGAAAAGTATTTCACAATAAAACAGTTATCAGAGTACAATCCCAAAATCACAAAGATGCGGAAAAACATGGGTGTATGCGCTTCGATCAAGTTGGGCCTTTACCTTTAAACCGGAAGTACCTGAAACCATAAAAAATAAACTATAAGCACAAAGCTTAGAGAGTTCCCAAAATACTGCATATCATACATACAATAGAGAATGCTATATGCCACCCATAGTCTTGACATTATGCCATGAGCCATATCATGGTCTTTCCTTGCCAAGTCGGGGCCAAAACCCTAGCTCTTACAGGCTAGTGTCAAGAGTCACCTCCTGATCTTCCATGCAAGCATCACAAAGACAACAAGCGTACAATCTACGACTAACAGTCTACTAAACTGCCAGGGTCTGAACCCTAGTATTACATACAGATCTGCTAGGAGCTACCTCTGGGTCTTTCATATAATGCCAAGGTCCATATCTTGGTCTTCCAATAATACATAAGCCAATGTGCTGACAATGATGCCTTCGACCCATAATACAGTGAGGAGACTCACCTCAAACAATTGAAACCCATAGATAAATCTCTGGCTACAAATTTGCTAACATCCATGCGCTATTAATCACAAAATAACATGTAATTAATAATTAGATCCCGACTCACACTAAGAGTCCAAATTAGGGTAAAAGACCTTTATACCCTTCCCAAACTTGGCCCAAGGCCACAGACCAATTCAATTGTCTAAAAAGCCAAAAATCGGAAAATAATCACCCGAATCCCAAATATGGCCCTATTTTCCAAATTGGGCCCAACCCATTTCATGGGCCTTCCCCCATGAAAGTACAACAAAATATCAACAACCCAACACTAGAATTTTGATGGCCTAACAAGGCCTAAGACAACCAAAGCCCAACATGGCCCAAAACCAAGAGCCCAAACAGACCAAAGCCCAATCTGCTGAGTACGTAAGACGTACTCAGCTTGTACGCTCAACGTATACACTTGAAAGCTTGTACACTCAACGT
Source organism: Lactuca serriola (assembly GCF_051521515.1). NCBI lineage: Eukaryota > Viridiplantae > Streptophyta > Magnoliopsida > Asterales > Asteraceae > Lactuca > Lactuca serriola. The sequence goes on along the minus strand of NC_136412.1, from coordinate 173,698,805 downwards.
ACCTGCTTATACACCCAACACACTCCACCAACATGGCCAAATTCCCATATTCAACTCTTAATCGATTAAGACTTCAACCCAAACTCAGATCTGACTTCCTTAAGGTGGTTTATCATGTAAAGTTGCCAAATTGACGTGCATGCATGGCTTAATGGGCCTTAGAGCTCAAAAGAGCTTAATAATTGACTTAACACATGCATAAGATCCAAAACCACCATAAAGTTTGCACCTTTATGCTTAAGAAACCCTTAATACGTAAAGATCTACAAGGATAAGCTCCCAAAACGACCTTAGCTCACAAAAACCAACCAAAAGGACCCAAAATGACCAAAAACAAGCCACATAATAGATCTATGAAATGAGATGATAAGATTTGAACTTTATACCTCAAAAGCCACAAAATGAAGGTGCTAAAGCTAGATCTCAAGGCTCTCCACCAAAGAAGGAGTCTTCAAGCTTATTCTTTTACCAATTCAAGATGCACAACACCCACCAACAGCTTCACAAGAGCTTAATAGCGCCACACCAAGGCTAAGGAACGAATTAGGGTTTTCAAGGGTATGGAGGCTGGTTAAACAAGGACAAAAGGTGATATCTTATGGTTTATATAAGGTACAAGACCTAAAACTAGGGTTTCAGAACTGCTCACATATGCTAGGTGTATTCCACATACGCCCATCATACGTGGATGTATACTACGACCACCATTGGCTAGTATGCCCAGCATACAAGGAGTATGCCCAGAGTACTCCACCTATTCTGAGGTTGGCAATTTAGCACTTAGGGACCAATTCTGCAAATAATAAACCCTCAAAGGGTTTAAACCGAAATGTGCAATAAATTGAGTGTGACAACTCTCCCCCACCTAAATTAGATTTCGTCCTCGAAATCTTTCCTAACCATCCCAGGCCTGCCAGACAGCCTAAGGAACATAACCACGACCCCGAGCATACAACGGCCTTCGCAAGGGAGAGTTGTAACACTCAAGCATACAACAACCTGAGGAAATCATTCCTAACCATCCTAGGCACGCAAGATAACCTTGATTATCTTGTTTCCCTTTATCTGCATTCCAAAAGCAGCCGAGACCTCCCTGGTCTCAATTTACCTGCCAGCTAACCGATTCATTGGATTTCCACCCGGTTGCTGAGGCAAATAGTCTTACACAGTCGCACCATGCGACTTCCGAACGAAGGCTTCATTTGACAAGAATTGTCCTAGGTAGCTCGCCACTATGGCTACAACAACCTTTCTGATCCAACCGATCACAACCAACCGTTAAACCTGACGCCACCAAATCCAATGCTAATAGTGAATGCTACATGACCAACTATAGTCTTATATCACATCCGGCCTCACGACCCATCACTTCCTTAATTCCATGAGCGTTGTGGCCTTCCCACAGTCTGACAACCTGACCTACCCTGTTCTAATTCCATCTGAAGAAATCCACAAGCCAAGTCACAGATTTTCCATGCCCTCACAGCTACTCAAGAACCGGTGAATACTACGACCACCCCGTAGTCTTACAACACTCATATCCTACCATGGCCACTGCCCATGTCTTACCGATCATCTACCAATCCATCCATGTTCACCCTGAGTCGAAAATGCATCTGACTATACCCCAATCAGGTGTTTAGGTCATGCTTCGAACCCCAAAGCCTTAATCAGACAAGAACATGCAGAGAGGCTCTAACACAACGCTCAACCTGGATCCATTTAGATGCCTACTATCCATCACAAAGAAGACACCAATCACCTGTTAGAAGTTTCCTGAACCCCCTCCCCCAACTTACACAATTTCCAATCCAGACGCCCACTTAAGTCGTCTTCCGTTCCGAATGGCATGTGAAACACATCCTAGTTTCACACCTGATTCAGCTTCTGGAAATATGAATGATTCTATCCCGCTTATATTCGACAAAGCTCTACTAACCCACAAAATTTGATGGATTCCCAACCCATCTTACCTCCCTATAATTTTAACCACCGAAGACATGCACTTACCAATACTTGTGTTCCATTACTAGCCAATCCCAAAGACCGCACAACTCTTGAAATCCAGATGAACACTCCAAGAAATATCAGCAAGTCCGAAAACCCCAACCCTTTATGCTGGTGACAAACACCATAACCCTTGTGATAAATAAATTCCATTGGCACTTCCAACAACCAACCAAGCTCATGCGACTACCTTCACTGTCTTCTTGCTACCGCTCCTTCCCTAGCAACAATAGTGATTGAACAGAGAGGTTCTTCCATAGACGACCGCCGATACCATATGTTAAAATGCTAACACAACTGAATTCTAACTTCATTGGAGAGCTAATCCGCCAATCGACCATAGACCATCCAAACGATACCCCTGAATTGAACCCATCAAAGAACCGAAACAACAACTGAACTAACTGAAACCCGCTCAGCAAGATACGACCCACTACTGACTCATGGCATTTAGAAATGGCATGTAACAATTCTTGAGTATATAAACCAGATAATAACAAAGAACTAAGCCATAGATAATGCTTACATAAACCAATACAAAATTCCAAAGCAATATAAATAAATATAATAAACAAGAAGAAAGAAAAAGATAACATACCCGCAATAGCACCTGCTGGAACCGTGTTGGAAGTGTGTCCAATGTCATTAACTAACTGGTGACATTTCTAATAATAGTAGGGTCCTCTTGGGTTGCCCTCAAGACTCAAAATTGAGTAGGATAAATAATAGGATTGATTAGTATATTAATTATTATGGTTTAATAATTAATTAGAAAAATTGGAAAACAATTTGGGAATTAATTAACAGTTTAATTAATAGAAGGGTTGAATGTGAGTTAATCAATAGTTGGTTGATCAGGGAACATTCCAGAACCCTAGAAGGAAGGGGGTTGGACGAAATCTCCCTTTGGATAAAGGGAATTTCTTTCTTAGCCTATCCCATCCCACATGGGTGGAAGGATAAAACCCTAGGACGTATCCAAGGCCATAAATAGGGTCTTGAGGATTCATTCCTCTTTGCTTATTTTGCCTTGAATATTCGCCACCATGTTTCTCCCTCATTGTGGAAGAACTTTTCGTTATTTCATCCCTCCTGGTTTAATATTTGATTATACTCTTTTGAGTTCATTGGGTGTGAACCAAGAGAGGGATTCTGGTTTGGATCCTCATCATCCAAACAAGGTGGCACGCACAAGGAGTCAAGCTCGAAGATCATTAGTTACTAAAGAGGTTAGTATTATTCCATGTATTTTCGGTTTTCATAGGGTATAAGTAATAGTATGAAGCCATAGATCCATAGGTTTCATGTATACTTAGGTAAATCGTTTTGTTGTTTCGATTCTTCCGGTGCCTAGTTATAGAGTGTAATAGTATGAAGCCATAGATCCATAGGTTGCATGTACACTTAGATGACATACCCGCAATAGCACTTGCTTGAACCCTGGAGTCCCCTAACTAACATTACAATGCTCAACTCATCTCTACTAGGGCTCCTGCCCTACCCTCATGACCATCAGTGATCCTCAAAGTAACCAGAGCAGGTGCACTCACTGCCCCGCTCCTCAATATCGGATAGTCAGACTTCTTGTGGCCCACTTGGTTGAAGTGAAAACATAATGGGCTTGTCCCCTAAGGACAATCCCGAATGACATGACCAAACCTTCCACATTTGTATCAACCCATGCCCCTAGAACGACACACCCCATCATGTGGCTTCCTATACATGCCGCACTGACCCCGACCCTTCTGGTCCCCTAATCGCTGATCTGAAGTCTTGGGTCTCTTGGTAGGACTCTCAACCTGCACATGCTTTGGCTCCCTCTTCCTTAGGTGCTCTAAATCAATCTCCCACTCTCGGGCTCTAGAAATCATATCATTCAGGGTATTACACCCTGAAATACTCACGAACTCCCTGTTCATCCCTCAACATATAATGATACCTTACCTTCTTCATTTCCTCATTTGCTGCATACTGCAGAACCAATAGATCCCACTCCTGGAACTTGGTGGTGATCTCTGCCACACCATAATCTTCATCGTCTGACAAAGGTCCTGGAACTCCCTCGCCAACTATTGTACCTCAATATCTGGTGCGAACTTAAACCTAAATCAAGTCACAAACTTATCCCAAGTCATCGTCTCCAGGGCCTCGCCTCCCAAAGCAAAGTCTACCTCCTCCCACCAATCTCGAGCTCTGTCTATTAGAAGACAGGAAGCGAATATGACCTTCAACCCCTCAGGGCAGAAACTTGTCTTGAATGCATTAGCCATATCTTCTAACCATCTCCTAATGGCAATAGGTTCCTTCTCCCTAAAGAACGCAGGATCTCCACAAGCACGAAACTCATGGAGTGAAAGAGTGAGAGCTCCAATAATAGCCATAACCTTAGCGTGAAGTGCACCCAGATGCTCATCCAAGACGCCACATTCTTTGAAGGGTCCAACCAGTGGTTTGGTCTAGGATTTCCATGTAATAGGTTCTTTTGGTCATTTGATAGCTTGTAGTATTTTTTTTGGAGTTTATGGTCACTATAATGAGTTTACGGCCGTAAGCTATTGTAACGCCCGCAGATCCGACCTAGTCAAATTAGAGGCAAAAAAGTGTCAAATATGACTTCTCGGAAATATATTATTTAGAATAAATAATCTTAACCAAGTTGAAGTATATGTTACAAGGCTTCCGTACATATAAAGAGTGTCGAAATCCGAGTTATAACGAAGAAGTTATGACCCGTCGAAGTTTCGCGACGGAACCGACACGATACCAGGAAGCGTAAATAGTGAATTTATGATAGAGTGAGATTTAGCCTTAGCAGTCTAAACGAAAGTCATAGAATACATTAAACCGAGAGCGTCCATAAAAAGAACGCCCAAATCTGACTTCATATGAGGAAGTTATGATTTTTCGAAGTTTCGGATTAGCAGTGTACAACCCGAAATTCGAATAATAGATTGAGCGGTTTTAACCGACACGACCTAAACGAGAAGAGTAGCATAACGAGAAAAAGATGGGCGAAAACGGACATTGGATGAAGAAGTTATGAGGATTTAACGGACCAATCCTGTCTCTGCCTGTTAATAATGTAACTTTTAAAATAAATCAAAATTAGTCGACGGAGTCTAAACAAAAGTTGTAGAGTACGTTCCCGCCTTCGCGTGGATATAAATAATGTCGAAAACGGATCTCGTATGCGAAAGTTACGAATTTTTAAAGTTTAAGCTCGAATTTGCAAAGCTGTTGCTAGATGCGATGACGTGGCCAAATCTCAACTGTCGCTTGCTGATCACGCCTCACTTCGGATGGGCGACACCTGTCCTCGCATACGCCCCGCGTAATCCGAAGACGCCTAGCGTCCGAGTACGCCTCGCGTGCGAAGTCCCTACGCTCCGCGTTCTAGCCTTCCTCGGTCCACATGCAGCCACGTCGCACCAAGCCTGTTCGGACACATGTTGTACGATGCAAGCCTTACGCCCAGTGTACCTCGGCTACGCCTAACGTAGTCCGAGGCCTCGCAGGGTATAAAAAGGGGGCGAGGGTCTCCGACTTTTTCACACCATTTTCCTTCTCTCTCTAGATTTCTTTCTCTCTCTAAGGGTTTTAACCCTCCCCTAAGCCTAGGTGATCCCCTAGCACCCTAGGGAAGCCCCAAGGCTCCCAGAGTCCCGAGAAAAAGGGTCTTTCGATTTCGGAAACGCTGCTCCGAGCAAAGCCCGGTTTTCTTTAAAATCCGCTGTAAGTGATGTAACGTCTGTGTTTCCGGGCTTGCCATATTTAGCAATATAATAGTCTAGGTTAACCTTTGTAACCCGTTTTGAAATAATAAGAATGTATTATTTGAGTATTATGTGTTTTGTGCTTAATTGCTTAATTATGTGGTCTGATTAATTAAGAATAAAAATAAGCGTCAAAATTTAAGTGTAAAATAAACTTAATATCTTTGGTTAATGTTGTAGTAGTCGAAACGAGGTTTCCGAATATATATAGAACGCCCAAATCTGACTTCGTATGAGGAAGTTATGATTTATCGAAGTTCCGGCTTAGCGGTATACAACCTGAAATACTCGAATTAAGATCGAGCGGTTGTTAGCCGAAGCAATCTAAATGAGAATCGAAGATCTCATTGTTGGTATCGAAGCGATAAAAAGTTAGGCGAGAACGGACATCAAACGAAGAAGTTATGAATTTATAACGAAAGTTTCTGTCGCGGCCTATTAAAAATAATTAATAAAAATAAAGTCAAAATTAGCCGACGGAGTCTAAACGAAAGTCGTAGAGCGTGGTCTCACCTTTCCGTGGGTATAAAGAACGTCGAAAACGGAGTTCGTATGAAGAAGTTATGAATTTCCGAAGTTTATTAATCATTTTGTATTTTTATTTAATTCAAAATCGGAGGTATTATCCGAAGCCGTGTCACCGGTGTAATCCGGAGTACGCCCCGCGTACGAGGTTATGCTATCGCGTAACTCCGATAGTGTCGACACTTCGGATGACGCATGCAATGCCGATTTCGGACGCGTACGCGCTGCGTACGCCTGTATGCCCCGCGTACTCCGAGGTTCCAGCCTCTATATAAAGGATCCGAAGGCAGCCTCATTTCTTGTTCATTTTCTTCTCTTCTCTCTAGTCTTTTGCATCGTTTTTCGTGCCGAAGCTACCCCGAAGCCCCGGTATCATACTCTAGCCCCGAGGCAAGTCCCGAGATCCCGAAGATCCCGAGAAGTGCGGTTCCCGAGTCGAAGCTCTGCCCGCGAGAAGTTCGATTTTTGAGGAGATCTTCCAGATCTGCTGTGGATTACTACTTCTATAAGCCGTAGTGCTGTCGGATCGTCTTCTGATCAAGTGAGTGTGTAGTTATTTCTTCCAAATACAATAATACGAAGTATTATATATAAAATACGTGCTATGTGTATATATTTGGTTGTGTTATGTGTGAATGTGTATTCACTCTCTTCTATCTTATAGATCTGCTTATTTCTTTATGAAATACGTGTTATGTGGTATGCCTCATCTGTTATGTGGAATATATATTGAATGAAAATGATATACAGGTTTTTAAACTACGTATGAAAATATATATTTTTATCTACTAATATGTTGGGTAGAACATGGGTAGATAGTTGGTGTGTAATAAACAGATGAGAGGCCTCGATGTTGTTGTTGTTGATCTAGTTATTCAGTGGAGTATGGATAACGACCACGGACTCTTTCTAGACAGTCCAGTGGAACGCTAGCAGGTTCATAACCTGTAGGTGTTGTGAACGATGTGTTCACCGGTGTACTCTATCCCCCTCATGGTTGCCTTTAGGATATCTATTGTTGAGGAAACCCCTTCGCAGTAATGTCCGTCCCGATGAAAATCCTAGATTAGGTCCCTTGAGATAGTTGTTTTAGGGACGTAAAGTGAGGATAACGGGAATGGGTAATCAGGATAGTGATTGGTTGGTGAAATTAAATATAACTTATTTATTGTGGGTTGAAAACCCTATATGCTCACCAGGCTCCCAAGCCTGACCCACTCAGTTTTATTTGTATTACAGGAAGTGGCACAAGGGCGTAAGATGGATGGATCATCTTGTTGTTTTGTTTACAAGTCTGTATATGTATATATTTGTTGAATGACTTGTAATGTTTATCGTTTATGCTTTATGGTTTGTATCGGAACATGACATCCCGAGTTTTGATTATATAATGAAATGCATCTCTTGATGAAATGCTTTGATAAATATTATTTTATCATGTTTTGTTTTGGGAACAAATTCCGCAACTCTTTCAAATCAAAAGGATTTACTCTAAAATTATTTAAAAGCATAAATGAAAATCGGTCTTTTCTGGCCGAGATTTTGGGGATGTCACAGTTGGTATCAGAGCATTAGTTTAAGCGAACTAGGAATTTGTAGGATTTCTAGACTTAAACTTAGAATGCTAAATGGAATGATGAGATGTGTGTCTGTTGGATTTTAGACACGAGCACTAGTTTATTTTAGGAAAGTTGCCTAAAATGCTTTATGTGCTAAATGTTATATGTTGCCATATATGATATTATTTGTTTGGATCTACGGTCTGTTGCCGACCGGATCTGGAAACCTTATGTGTGTAGGATTCTAAGCGTATGTCTACGTTATTAGAACTAGCATGTAAACGTTTCGGAGTGATAAGGATGATTTGAATATCTATCGTGAACGAGGATCTAATTTCACCTTATTCGGTGTGTAGATCAAAATGGTGAGAACGAGGAGTGGCGTTGGAAACGCGGATGAAAACAGGAATCAACCGCCAGTGATTGAGCAGATACCTGTTGTAGCAGCAGCACCAGAACCAATAACAATGGCTGCGGTGCAAGCCATGATTCAGGCTATGCTAGCCGAACAAAGGGAGGAGATGCGAAAAATGTTGCATAATAATAGGGATGAACCTGTCATACCTATTGAGGAACCTGAATTGATTCCCGAGCAATTGGAGGAAGGGAACAATAGTCGCATGGTGAGTCAAGTTGGGACTCAAGGAGAACGAAGGAACGATCCGGAAAGGAGAAACAACAAGGATGGGCGAATGTACAAGAACTTCTTGGGCGCCAAACCGCCAAGTCTTTCTGGGAGCCCAAAGCCTGTTGAGATAATGGATTGGATCTCCGAAATGGAGATGGTATTTGAAAGTTGCGACTGTAGCAACAAACAGAAGACCGTCTTTGCGGTTAGACAACTGAAGACTGGGGTCTTGAGTTGGTGGAAGTTGTTGGCAGATACTATGCCACGAGGAGAAGCCCTGAAAATGTCATGGGAGGAGTTCTTGGAACAGCTGAGGGTGCAGTATTGTTCGGAGATAGATCTGATTGATCTGAACAATGAGTTTCAAAACTTAAAGAAGGGGAAGATGAGCATAGATGACTATGCTACTGCATTTACTGAGAAGATGAAGTTGTTTCCGTACCTAATGCCGACGGAACTCTCCAAGATTAAGAGGTTTGCTAACGGACTGCCTGCTGACTTTGGTCCGACAGTCAAAATGGCAACTACTTTGAAAACGGTTGTTCGTGCAGCTAAGAATGTGGAGGCCCAGCAGAAGGAAAGGGGTCTGGAAAGAATAGATGTTGGAGAAAAGAGGAAGTTCGATGGAACTTCAGGGTCCAATTGGTATCAGAGCAAGATCCTTTCAGGACCTTACAATTGGTATCAGAGCAAAACCAGCGTCAAAAGCACTCTACAATCGATTTTGGACTGGGTTCTCATCTGTTTGCGACTAAAGTTGGTGATTGCTGCAAAAGGGTTCTCAGTTTCATCAAAAATCTGCAAATTCTCTCAAGTTTTAGAGCTTACGGCCTTAGCTTACGACCGTAATCTCAGTTTACGGCCGCAAATACTTCGCAGTTCTTGTACCATAAATTGTGTTCTTGGGCTGTGAATAAAGATTATTCATAAACTGGAAACTGATTGTTCTTGGACCGTGAACTTTAAACCGTAAACACCTTACGACCGTAAACTCGGAGTTTACGGACGCAAACTCTCCTCTGACCGTGAACTCTGTTTACGGCCGCAAATATTTTTTTGACTGTGTTTGACCAGAAACTTAATTTAATCGTAAATAATTTAATTTTTGTTTCATATTAATTAAATAATAATAATGGATTCTCAAAGTCAAACACACCACCACGAGCTGGATTTTGTAATGGGCACAACCACCCGAATTCCTAGACTCCTGTCTGCTCAAGGTTTCCCAGAATGGAAGTATAGAATTGAAAAATACATCAAGAGGAAGGACTTCAAAATCAGGAGAAGCATAATAAAAGATCCTGTCAGAATAACTACTACTGTTGCAGGGCAAGTGGTTGACAAGAAGATTGAAAATTATACAGATGAAGACTTCGAGAAGGTTGAAGAGCAAGAAAAGGCTTTGGCCACTTTGACAATGGCCCTATCTCCAGACATTGCTCAAGGTTTCAGGGAGTACACTTCTGCCAAGGCTTTGTTGGAAGCCCTAATTGAGGTCTATGAATGGAACGAAGATACGAAGGAGAGTCGCCAAGATATGCTGCGACAACGTTTCAATATGTTTAACTACGTTCCTGGAGAGACTCTTGAAGCATAGCTGCAGCGGTTCACAACTCTTAATACTGAAATGACTGTAGCAGGGATTTTCTACACCAAGTCTGAGATAAACAATAAAATGCTCTCCCAAAGTCTTGGGACATGAATGTAGTTGTCATTAAGAAAACTAAGGATCTTAGCCGACTTTCTCTTGCTGAAGTAATGGCTGTCATCAAGGCTTGTGATATTGATGACAAACAGTGAGAGATAAATCATGTGAACTCATACTCGGCTGCGAACCTTGGGATCTCCTCTAACAATGCTCTTTCATCTCTCACTTTTCCTTCTACAGGTCAATCATTTGCTGCTCAACAAGCTCAGGTTCAGTCCTTCTCTACTCCGTCAGCTTCTTCTCTTCCTGCTGCATCAGTCGTGCCTCTCTCTCAGAATCAATCGTTCATGGCTGCTCAAGCTGCTTCCTCGTCAAATTTGGCTTCTTCTTCAAAAGATGATGAAAACCTTGCTCTTGCTACAAGGCTTGTCAACTGCTACAATGCACTTGTGGCTGGAGATCTTCCACCCTAACTGTCATTTCCTGATCTCGATCAGATTCACCCTGAAGATGTCGAAGAGATGGATATCACATGGCAAATTGCCATGGCAGTCTTCAGGGCGAAACAATTTGCCAAGAAGACCGGAAAGAACAACTAGGGGATGAGTGCTGACAAGAATGTTGGGTTCAGCAAGGGGAAGCTGCGATGTTTCAACTGCCACGAGCCAGGACATTTTGCTTGTGATTGCCCACAACCAGACAGAAGACTAAGCAATGACAGAACAATAGTTGTAGTTGGAAACGATAGAAGTGGTGCTCAGGTCAACAACGAAAAGGCCATGGTTGCACAATCTTTTGATTGGTAGGATCAGATGCAAGCATTGAACATATCTGGACCTGAAAATCCTCACTTGGCACAGGTTGGTGATGATGCTCCGGCAGAGATTGTTGCAGCTGAAGATCAAATGATGAAGCTGCAGTTCACACTGATGGTATCTTCTTCTCATGAACCTAATAAAAACGAGGTAAGTATACCCTCATGCTCTCAAGCTTGTATTGATTATGTTAAAATTCTGCATGAGAAAATTGAGACATTAGGTAGAGAAGTAGAGAACCTTAGAATTCTCCATGAGCTTAACGACTCACTAAAAAGGGAAGTAGAGGACCTTAGATATGAAGGTTACCAAATCAGAAAAGGACAAAAACCTCTTAAGGCCCAGTTAGTATCTAAAATAAAGGGTTTTAGGAGACTTCAGGAAGACTACAATAATAAATGCGAAAATTATGACTATATAATGAAACAAAACGCTGAACTAGTGGCTGAAATTGAATCTTTAAAGGGAAAATTTGAAACTGCTGATTTTGACTTTAGAAAATTTGATGTATCGAGTGAGGTAGTTGCAAATATGATAGACCACTGCATGCAATTTAAACCAAATCAATCAAAGGATCTAGGGTATAATCAAGTGCCTCCTCCTTTCAATCATACATATCAGTTTCAACCTTTTTCCAAAGAAGAGATTGCCAATGAATCATTCATGGTTTATGGAAGCCATCTGGTTTTGTTTCGGGTGGATTTATTAATGTTGAAAGTGCTAACATTTCTACTTCTCCTGCAGATCAATCCTTGAATCAGTCAAAGCACGAAGTTGAAGGATCTGTTTCTGAAAATAAAACCGAATCTAAACCTGAAGTTTTAGTTTTAAATAAAGACTATAATTTTTATGATGTTTCAAGTGACAATTTTTTTGTGGTGTTTCTGTTTCTTCTGATACTGTTTTGAATGGTTTTCAAGCGTCTGATAATGTTTTGAATAATGTGGTTGGCAATGCTAATGTTTGTGATGAAAATATTGAAAAACCACCAGTTTCACAAGTTTCTCCATCTAATGTACCCTCACTTGTCTCACAACCTAATTCTTGTATTGTTCTTGTTCTTATGAGAGAAGCAAGGGTGTTAGTATGGAAAACAAATTTGATCAATGTAGCACAAGTTATAACAATAACAAACATATTTGTTTCAATTGTGGAATTGGTGGTCATATAGCTAGAAATTGTGAAAATCGTATGTTTGTACACTTTGAATCTCCAAGAGGAAAGAACGAATTCAGAGGAAGGTCTTTAACTAGAAAGTCCTCTAGAAGTCGTTCTCAGAATGATGATTGGAAAGATGATCGGAGTAGAAAACGGGCTGTTTTTCAAAAGGATAAAAAGGTTTTTCATAACAAAGTCCCAAGCAGTTTGCCAAAACTGAGCATTGCCAAGCTAGGGTCGGTTTCGTCAAGAAGCAGCAGTGGGTCTTCAACCAAATCTGGTAGAAAACCCAAGTGAGTCAAGCAAACTAATAAACATTCGATTCCAAAACCACCCGGGACTATTAGAAAACCTAATTATCAATGGTTGCCCAAATTAGCTTCCAATTTATCATCCGTGTCCTCTGAAAAATCCGTAAATGATAATAAATCTGAGAAGGCGTCAGGACCACCCAGGAACATAATGACCTGGGTTCCCAAATCTAACTAAACCCACACATTTTTGCAGGGACAGTTGCGGGGGAATGTCGTCAAACCTTGGTTTGTCAACATCGGTTGCTCCCGGCATATGACAGGAGATATCGCCCAACTGCACCACATTCAATCCTTTAATGGGGGATATATCTCCTTTGCGGGTGGAGTCGGAGGCAAAATAACTCAAAAGGGAACTGTTACAAATGGGGTGTTAAGTTTCGAAAATGTCAACTTTGCTCCCGAATTGAAGCATAATTTATTGAGTATATCCTAGATATGTGATAGAGGCTATTCTATGCATTTCACTGATAAGGAATGCATGATTCTCAAGCCAGGCTTTATCATTCCAGAAGAGTGGATACTTGTAAAATATAAAAGGGATGGGAATGCCTACATCATTGATATGAATAGCAATCTTTTAGAACAAGTTACGTGCCTCTTCTCAAAGATCTCCGAACAAATTGCAATGCCGTGGCACAAAAGACTTGGTAATGCTAATGCCAAGAACTTGAATCGTCTTGCAAAGAATGAGATGGTCCGTGGTTAGCCTGTCAAAGACTTTATCACGTTTGAAAAGTGTGTGTCATGTGCCCAAGGTAAGCATCATAGAAAACCACACCTGGGAGCAAATCCGCAATCACTGTAACAGATCTCAAGGCCGCAAGGTTTAGAGACACATATGGTGATAGGTCGAGAATTATATCTTGGGGTTTTCATGATCCCTTGAAAATGAAGATTGTAAGGAGAAAGAGCGGTAATATAGAGCTCTACAAGGACAGTCATGCCTTTAATTCTTGGACCAGGGTGGATCTTTCGAAGCTGTCTCAATCTCCTTTCTTAAATCCGACAAACAATAAACAAGCAACCAACTTCAAGCATTTCCCGAAAGACCAAGTGAAGAAGGGATTCCCATCGATGAAAACTGCTGAATCTGTGATAAAGCATTATCCCGATGTCATTGATCCTAAAACTGGTCATCCCCTTCAGGTGGTGATGTGGCCTGCCACAAATCAGGTCAAACAAATTCCAGTGCTTCAAGATTATTCGGATGGATCTCTAAGCTCTATGCATTACTGGGTGTTTGATGAAACCTGTGACAACTCGAAATTTCCATTTTGTACGAACATTATCTATTCAATAGTAGCTAGTCCAGTTTCAATGAATTTCAGACTTTTCCGAATAAGTTTGTGTACATTAGGGTTTACGTTTAAGGAGATATCAGGAGAGTGGATGCTCATGGGTTTGTGAAACTTGAGCATTTCAAAACTTCATAATATTAGAGTCCAATCACTACTAGAAAAGAACCCTTTAATGACGCGCAAACAATGACACTCGGTGATTTACAATACGCATTTTTTGGGCGTCCTAAAAATGATGTCTAATTTCCAAAATTTGAAGGATAGAGGACGCGCATTTATGCGGCCCTAACATTTGTGTCCAACATAAAAAACTACAAACACGGAGGACACCTAAATTAAATGGGTGTCGTGTATATATGTCGCTTTATAAAATTTTATTACGCGCTCCCTCCTTAATAACTAAGGGGCCGGCGGGAAACAAAATCCCCAAATTTTTTGAAGACTTGTTCATTCTCTCCTCTCCAACAATCGACGACTTTCATTTTCTATCTCCTTTCTCTCTGAAACCCTAGCAGCCACCACTACCAGAAATATGGTTTTATGTTGGATTAAAAGGTATATATCACTCTTCTTAAAAGGACTATGAATAAGGAAGAGTTGGTCATGAAATTCAATCGATCTTCTACCACTCTCATGTTTTCAACGCATAAAATACATAAAAAACCTCGAAGAGAAATTTCAAGTTTTTGAATAAGAAACTGAGCTGCTTTCTTCTCTCTCTCTGATGATGTGAAAAACCCTCAAAATCCATTCTGATTTCAAAAAAAACCCCTACCCCTAATCATCCTCAAGTTCAAAAGGCACATCATTCTCACATCCTTCATCTCTTATTCTTTCCCTTTCTCACATACACACTTAAACCCTAATCGTCCTCAAGTTCAAAAGGCACATCAGTCTCACATCCTTCATCTCTTTTTCTTTCCCTCTCTCACATACACACTTAAACCCTAATCGTCTTATTTCTTATGAAGATGCTTGAAACTCGAGGGCCAGCACAAGTTGGAGTCGTGGATCCGTCTCATCTATTCCAAATTTGTAGATATGAACACTCATCCGAAACAACACACCATTCCTTAATCTAACGTGAAAGGTACAACTTGGATTTTATAATGCAAAAATCTTTGTTCGTTTATGGTTCTTTTTACTGTGTTTTTAAACTACATCATGTACACCTCCGTTAATCCTTTACTGAATCAATCTTCACCTTTTAATTAATCATGTATTCAAACACAAATGAGATATGAGAAACCCTAGCCGCCCTGGCATTTCTATGGTCTGAAGACCAACTACAATGCGATTCAAAATCGGTACTTAATTTTTTGATTTTTTTTATTTACCATCCCTTAATGGAATTTTGTTTCATTTTCAATTTTTTGCAGTCCAAAACACGCGTACATGGCATTGGTGTTATTCAGTGTATTTCTATAAGCAAACAATTCTTATCAATTTTGCAATTAAAACACTATGTTGGACCACCCTTGTTGCATAGAGGTTATACTGTACTAAGATTCATAATAAGTTATTCGTTCATGGGCATAATTGTCTTTTTCCATTCTCACTCGATGCAGAAAAGAGTTACTGAGCAGATACCTCTGGATCAACTTACCAATAAGATCGGAGATGGCACATAATTGACACAATCAATTTGTTTTAAGAAACGTGGGAGTATATTTATTTAATAACTTTTCATCTCATGGCAGATGGCACATCAAACTATATCTTGTTTCAGTTTTGATTTGTATTTGTTTCTTTGACTTAGTTTGACTGGGAAGGAGATCGGCCCCTATCATTTGCACAGAGAGATCTGGTAAATTACGAAATGCATGTTCGTGGATTTACAAGGCATGGGTCCAGTAAGACAGAGTCTCCTGGTACTTACCTTGGTGTAGTGGACAAACTTGATCATTTAAAGGTACATGCTCAATAAATCCATAATTCATTTTTTCTCCATATTGATAATATGCTTTTAGATATGTTACGAGTGCAGAAATATTGATAATATGTCTCTGTATTAATGTTGACTAAGGTTGTTAGTAGCTCATGACTGACTGATTATTTCTGTTTCCATTATGTTTCCCAAGTCAACTCCTGAAATTTTTTTACAGAAGCTCTACCAGACATTCAGTAAACATAAACGGTTTAACAAACCAAAATTGTCACGCTCAAATTTCATAATTGCTCATTATGCTGGAGAGGTAATGTATATTTCTCAAGATCTTATAGGTAAGAATGCTCAAAATTGTCAATTGTACATGATGTGTGGTTTTGGCAACCCGAGAAATCTGTTGTTATGTTGTAGAATAAGGATGAACATATGGACCGGGGAACCGGCCGGAACCGGAACCCGATGGAACCAGTCGGGCCGGGACCGATACTATAATATTGTTAATTCTCGGAACCGAGAACCGGTAAGAACCGGCCCAAAACCGGGAACCGAACTGGACAATACCCAAATCATGTAGACCTAAATAAACATAATCTGCCATATCAAAGATGTTTTCGTCATGCAACGTAGAAAAAAAAACTTTGTTTGGCAGCATTCCACAAAAAACAACCCACGAAATATTCCTCCACCTGTTGGCGCCATTCGTGAATTGATCAGCATCTGATCTCTTCGGCTGCATCTATCGCACTTTGTGTGTCTCTATTGACCCATGTCCCCATCTTGATTTCATTTTAAGTTTCATCTCTCGTGTTTTCCTTTTTCTTTGTTTGATTTCATATATATATATATATATACACACACACGATACTTCATAACCACGTAATCATAAGATTAAATAGAAATTAAACCAATTGTGCAATACCCTGTTAATGCTTGTTCCTTATTGTCTTTCAAAATATGACCATTATACCACTTATACCCGTGATGTTATCTCAACTGGAGTTTTGATGCTTGTGTTGTGTTCTTATTTCATTTAGTTCATTTTTCATCTCGAAATCCGTGAAATACCTATGTAATATTTCATTTTCAGTACATATTATCTTGTGAAACATTGATGCGTAGACATTAATCCGGTTGAATAAACACCATGTACAGACCCTAGGTATGTCTTCTTTGGTTTCACAAATAAATTGTTTAATCGGAACCGAAATATTTCTCAAAATACGTTACTATTTCGCGAGGACCGGTTCCAACATCGAAGACCCAACAAGAACCGAAACCTGTGGAACCGGCGGTCTGGTTCGGTTCTTAGTTTCGGTCAAAGTCGGTTCCCGGGTCGGGCCGGTTCCGGCCGGTTCGTTCCTTTGCTCATCCCTATTGTAGAAAGACCTGCGGCATGTGGATGATGAGTTGAGTGTTGCCTTTTGTTTCTTTTTATTTAGTGTTCGAAGAAAAATAAACAAAACTTATTATTTTAAGAGTTTAGAGGACTGGGATTTGTTTTTACTTATTATTGCTCTTGAACATGAGATGGGACCCACATGGAAATGGAAATGAAAAATTGGAAATGATAAAGATATAAAATTAATTTGTCCTCTTTGTGTTTGTGGTGTAATGTAGCTTATATTATTGTATAATTAGGACAAAAGGTAGTAAATTCAGATATGATTATGGAGGGCTTATGTTAGTTATATTATGCGTTTGTTATATTCATAGTCTGTTTCAAAAGATCAAACAAGGTAACAATTTAACATTATTTAGAGTGTAGAGTATCAAAAATTTTGATTTTTTTTTTTAAATTTTCATGGGAGGGTCAACATGCCCCTTGACTCAGGTGCTAGAGAGATGGCATCAATATTAGACACTGCACCTGCACTGCACCTGTACAAGCTTTGCTTTTATCCTCAAAATCTACTGCTGCTTTGGATTTACTAAAAAGTTTAAATTATTGTGATGTGAAAATATGTGAGGAAATATTAAGAAATGGAAACCATTATTTATGTTTATTAGAGCTTTACAAATAGAACTCCATGCATCGTGAAGCTCTTAAGCTTCTCAATAAGCTAGTCAACGAGTCAAAATTAGATCAAAAGTTCAAACCTGAGATGATAATTGAATATCTCAAAGTAAGTTGTTAACTTTTTAATCTTTAAGTAAACATACTTGGAATTCTAGATAACTTTTTAATCTTTAAGTAAACATACTTGGAATTCTAGAGTGTGAATTGGGACAAGTACTGATTTATCCCCTTCTACAAATGAGTTTACTTTCTTACCCTTTTACCCTTTTACCAATGCATTTACATTATTATTCTTTTTTTTACAACTGATTTTACCTTCTTACCCCTTATGGTTATCCAGGAGCTGGATGCATTTTAGATCCCATCATCTTAATCTTAACTTGGTTGACTTTGTTTATCAGTTCGTAACTTGTGGTTTGATTTGGTTTCATAATATTCATAGTTAGTTAGACTTTGTTATGGAGCTACGTTCCTAACTCGAAAGTAAACAGGTGAGTTATTTGTGTTTGTAATTGTATGATATATATATATATATATATATATATATATATATATATATATATATATATATATATATATATATATATATATATATATATATAGAAAATAAGATGGAGTAGGTGGCTGTGGTTGTGTACAAATACTGGGCATATAAAATTTTATAAAATTGTAAATGTGGTGCAAGGGTAGTTCTAAACATTTGCATATGGTTTCACGGGTTACTTAAGGAAAATGCAAATGGTAGCAAATACTGGGCATATGGAGGTGACTTTGGAGATACACCAAATGACTTAAATTTCTGCTTAAATGGTCTCATATGGCCTGATCGGACTCCTAATCCTGCTCTAAATGGTGATTACTATAATTTTTTTGCTTAGTATTTAGGTTTTTGTTTAGTTATTTCCAACAAAAATGTTTCCATGATGAATCTTTTGGTAGAGACAATGTATAAGAATTACTTCATTGAGCTAATTATGATGCGATCCTTTGTTTATTTGTTTTCAGAGGTCAAGTATTGTTATCAACCAATTAAAATTTCGGTCACCAATGGAGTAATTAAAGTATCAATATCATCGCTCTTACTTATTTGTCTATATCATTTTCATGAAAATGTTTATGTTGCATATTATATATTCATATGTCCAGTTGTGCTTTCTATATAACAAATGTTAACCTTGGTCTTTGCGTTTTTTGTTCATAGATTACAAACACCAATTTCTTTCAAACAACAGAAGATCTAGAGTTTAATTGGGTGATTGAAGGTGATGGATGTAAACTTGATTCTGGAACTCTCAGTCTACCAACATTAGAGTTTAATTAGGTGATTGAAGGTGATGTTGGTTCTTGAAACGAGACTCAAGATATCATATTTTGCCATGGCTAGAAGCTTTGGAGGAAACGAGACTCAAGCAAAAGTAGACACACAAAGAGTTGTTGGCACATAGTAAGCTAGATGATGCAATTGTATATAAATGAGTTCATTTTTTTATAACATTTACTTACTATTGGAATAATTATTGTATTTGATATATTAGTGAAATGAATTATCTTTGTTATTTATGGTATTTTAATTTGTATTATGATATTTTTAATGTATTATTTAATTTGAAAATTAGTAAATCTATAAATAATATTTTTTTTAAACATTTAAAATTATGATACGCAAAAATATGTGTCATCTTCATTTATGACATGGCCTTTCTTGACAGGGGCTTTCTTGATACGCATTGCGTGTCATTAACACGCGCGTCGTAAGGTTACGACACGCGAATGCGTGTCGTCTTCCTTTATAACAGGGCCATCCTTGATACGCATTGCGTGTCGTAAACACGCGTCGTAATTGCGCGTCGTAAATGAGCGTCGTAAATGCGCGTCGTCTCTCTTTATCACAGGGCCTTCCTTGACACGCATTTACGCGTCGTCTGAGCCTTTTACGACGCGCAATGAGCGTCGTAAAAGGCTGTTTTTCTAGTAGTGAATTCCAGGATAAAAATATTTTATGCCAAAATATTTCAGGACTATAAATAGATTTCTGAACTAAATTCATTTATTATTCACATTTCCAACTAGAGAAAAGCCATATTCTCTCTTTATCACAGGGCCTTCCTTGACACGCATTTACGCGTCGTCTGAGCCTTTTACGACGCGCAATGAGCGTCGTAAAAGGCTGTTTTTCTAGTAGTGAATTCCAGGATAAAAATATTTTATGCCAAAATATTTCAGGACTATAAATAGATTTCTGAACTAAATTCATTTATTATTCACATTTCCAACTAGAGAAAAGCCATATTCTCTCTCACGGATCTTCGGGTTTTCATCCCAAATCGTGAATACACTTCTCTAGTTGTGTTATAATGTTTGTTTTATGCTTATTAACATAGATTTCATGTCATATATATGTGATCCGGGAGTTTACCGCCCAAGAACGTTCTTGGGGAGTAAACTCCAAAATGAAACTTTAAGGCTATCTAGTCCCAATTCCTTGTTAGACAACTAGCTTAGGATAATATGTATGATCATTTGAGACTAGAAAACAATCAAGAACACATAGTTTTAGGAGTTTACGGCCCTAGAGTTTCTTGGACCGTAAACACCATTTTCAAGGGCTTAATGTGCCCTAATCACCCCCTAAGGCTTTAGACTTTAACCCTCAATTACTTGTGGCTAAAATGGGACTTTAAAACATCAAAATCACCCCTAAAAGGGAGTTTACGGCCAAGAAATGCTCTTGGGCCGTAAACTCCAAGTAAGGGCACCAAAGTGTGCCTAGGGTTCCCCTTAGCCTAAATCAAAAGCCTAGAAATTATCCTACTTGTGCAAGAGACTTGAAATAATTAAAACATCCATCCCATGAGAGTTTGCGGCCGTAAACTCTAAGGGATATGGTCTTTAGGCCGTAAATTCCTCAAAGGAGTATAATCTATGCCATAAACTACCCAAAGGATTAAACCACCAAGCTAGACTTATTCTAGAAATCATTTAGCACCTTAAAACACCCAAAACTACCAAGATTGGAGTTCACGGCCGTAAACTCAAGGGTTTACGACCGTAAACTCCTTGTGTGGGGTTTATTGGGTAGTAAACTCTTATATAAGGTCCTTGGAAGCTTTAAACCCCTTTAGCCTTGTCCCATAACAACTTAGATGCAACCATTAGGACCTATAACACTTATACAAAGTGTTTACATGTTCCTAAGTGTCCCAACTTATTTCATTAAGTTATTATTTGGCTAATTAGTTATATATATATATGCTCATTATATGATAGCTAGGCTCGTGCGTGTGAACAAGTCTCCGTTTGCCACCTAGCACGGTATCCGACACTACAATCCAAATCACTCACCACAAGTGAGTTCATACCCCTTTAATTAACCTTTGAAATGCTTTTAAATGTTTTAAATACTTTATGGGGGGGGGATACAAGTTAAATGCTTATAGTTATTGCATCAATCACATGTGATTACATTAATCACATGTGATTAATAACTAGAAAACCAATGATTTTATCACTGTTCAAACTGTTTATCAAACTGTTTTACTTCAAAATGTTTTACAAACTCTTTTACTTATCAAATAGTTTTATTTAAACTTTGTTATACTTCTTATAACTGCATGCCCATATATGTATAGATATATAAGCAATGTTTAAAGGGCTTAGGAAGGCCATCCGCCCTATTTCCTTTTCGCGCTTGAGATGTGGTCTGGTGGGATTTCGGGTAGCCCTCCGAAGGTCGTTTCAATATTAATTATATATCAAATGTACATATATAGACATAAAAGTACTCCTTTATTCATGCGTATCAGTACATCATTAATAAGTTACCATCGGGGTAACACAGGATCATACTACTACAATTTCTAGATCAATGAGTCAGTTCATTCATGAGTCAATACTTATTTCTACGAGTACATATACAACTATACTAGAAAGAGAACTTATACAACTATACTAGAAAGAGAACATATACAACTATA
The DNA here is from genome assembly GCF_051521515.1 of Lactuca serriola. NCBI lineage: Eukaryota > Viridiplantae > Streptophyta > Magnoliopsida > Asterales > Asteraceae > Lactuca > Lactuca serriola. The sequence continues at coordinate 173,677,201 of NC_136412.1, read as the reverse complement.
CTAGAAAGAGAACATATACAACTATACTAGAAAGAGAACTTATACAACTATACTAGAAAGAGAACATATACAACTATACTAGAGGAAGAACATATACAACTATACTAGAGGAAGAACATATACAACTACACTAGAACAGTTCATTACATTACATATACTAGAATACGTTGATTATTGTGATTTAAATCGGAGCATGACTTAAATGTCATGACTCGAGTTGTAGCCAGAGTCTCTTGGAGGGAGAGCGTGAGTTTGCGTATAGATCTATACTGGATTGACAATCCTACACCTTGCTGCTAGCTACAGCCGGACCTGCAAGTCTGTGGGTGCCAAACGTCATTCCGTTATTACGACCATTCGTATGTCGTTGTTACCAGTCGATAGTATGGTGCAATTTATCACATTATGCCTTAATATAAATCCGGTTTAAGGTAGTTAGTACAGCAGTAGTTACTATAATACAAAACTACAGTACTACAATGATTTACCCATTACATATTTTTAGTGATTATTTCACTTAAACATTAATGTACCAACTATATTTGTTAAATGATAGTTACACTTGGGAAATTACACACTTTTACAACAAACGAGCATACAAAACAGTTAAGCCTGGGTAGAAGGCTACTTTAATAGAAAATATAGGTTTTTCTGAGTGATTCAAACTTTTACGAACACTTACATACATTTTACAAACTTATACTTGAGACACGTTCAAACGTTTTGATAAGAAACATCGACACTAAATTACTTATGAACTCACCAGCTTAATGCTGTTAAACTCTTTCAAAATAACTTGTATTCTCAGGTCATCAGTAGACAGGTACCGATGCCAACTTTTGAGAAGATGGAGCGCATTCAAGACTCATCATATTATTTTGATTTACATTATATTTTTGGTGTCTAAAACTGTACAGAACACGCTTGTATTAAAATTATATATTTAATTCAATGGATGAGGTTGTTTGCTTATTTACATTTTCTATGTTGTGATACTATACATGACGTCCTCCGCCCCAGAACGTTTCCGCCGTTCTTGGTTTTGGGGTGTGACAGATTGGTATCAGAGCATTGTTTATAGTGAATCAAGTATATCAACCCATAAAAGATATACTAAACTATAAACCCATTAGGGATTAAAGCACTCTGACCAAGAGTCCATACTTTAAATATTAAAATATTTAATTAAGTATACTAGTCTGCATTCATACTAAAATCAGTGTCACAATGACAAGAACAAAAGTATTACGATTGTTAAATATCACAAGTGAGCTCTGGGATGTATGGTCAGTCCTGGGAATGACATAGCCTGATCAACTATGCTGGTCCAAGGAGTGATTAGCATATGCTCTAGAATGGTTGTGATGTGTTAACAAGTCTAAAAACTTACCAACAATACCATATGAAGATCAATAGAACTTAAACTTAAAATACTATAGGTGTATTTTGTACTACTAGTTACATGTATACTGTATTCTTATACCTCTCTTCTCGCGTAGATTTAAATGGTTGGATTCCATCATGGCGACCCATACTTTCCAAATGAAGGCAATGCCGGGTGGATCGAAGAAGAGCCCGAAGATGAGCATCCAATCCCTTTGGATGATCACCTCATAGAAGGATTTTCTGATGGATCCGACTCCGAGCCTGAAGTCAACAACCTACCGCTAGTAGGTCAAGCCCCGAACAACAACCCCCGACCAGCTTTTCCAGGTCCTACTCCCTTGTGGGCAACCAACTTGAATCGCTGGAGTGATGAACAGGGTCAACCCTTACCATACTTTGGGGACCAAAGCTTTTACAACGTCAGTGAAGGTGGTTCTGCTGACCGAGCTCTGCCCGTCATTATTCGCAGAATAGCTCGTAATGTTGAGCAAGGTCGAGCAGCCATTGACCGGGTCATAGAGATTGATGCCAACTCTGGTGTCAACACAGTCCGCATCCGCCGTCTTGAAGAAGACATGGAACGGACCCGGAGAACCAATGAAACCCTGCAGCAACAGCTGGCTGCCTCCCGAGCTGAAGTCTTGGAACTTCGAGCTCGTCAGAGGGCTCAGGAGCGACACCTTCAAGAGGTGTTTCGTCAAGTGTCAGACCTCAGGGCTCGCCCGAGAAATTCCCATCGCCGTTAGATGATGTCTAGTACATCTCTGTCTTTTGGTTAAGGAATAACCTTTAACATCTGTGCTCTATGTAGCACTTGTCTGTAAAATATTCCTAACTTTCAATACTCTAATTAGGAATCTAAGAACTGTCAAACTTTTCTGTATGGTATGATGTAAGACCTACTGATAGGTCGATTCTCCCTGAACTTATTACATCAGAAATTCCAGTATTATTGACATCTATCGAATCTATGGGAAAAATCTGTACATTTGTGTTTCCTACTAATATTCTTTGTTGTGATATCAAACACTCATTCAACTGTTGGGCTATGGTTAGTTAGTCCATGTGTCACTCTCACGTTGCTTACAAATTGATTCTTACCATTTTTCTTATCTTTATAAACTTATAGCTGAAAGATGCCTCCTCGCAAATCTCCCAGGAATAACCCTGCACCTCCACCGCCTCCTCCACCTCCGGTCATCGATACTGCAGCCCTGAATGCTGCCGTAGCTGCAGCAGTGGCAACTGCCATGGCTCAGTATCACTCATCTAATGCCAGCAGAGGTGGAACCCCTGTGGAATCAATTCCGGTTGAAACCCCTGTGCGCTCGAGAGAGTGCTCCTACAAGGATTTCACCAATTGCAAGCCGAAGCCTTTCCATGGCACCGACGGAGTCATTGTTCTCTTGTAATGGTTCGAGAAGACTGAATCAGTCTTCGAAATCTGTTCATGCCCTGCTGTGAGCAAAGTCAAATATGCCGCATGCACCTTTGAAGGAAAAGCCCTGACGTGGTGGAACGGCCACGTTAAAGCACTAACCCTCATCGTAGCCAACGACATGGGTTGGGAAACAATGAAAGACCTCATGATTGAGGAATATTGCCCGAGGGGCGAAGTCCAGAAATTGGAGCAGGAACTTTGGAACCTGGCTATGAAGGGCACCAACGTGGTCGCTTATACTGTCCGATTCAGCGAACTGGTAGCCCTCTGCCCCAATATGGTTCCCACTGAAGGGAAAAAGATCGAAAGGTACATATGGGGGCTAGTGCCTCCGTATCAGGGGAATGTCCTAGCATCAAAACCTGCTACCTTCGATAGTGCCAAGCGACTGGCACAGCGACTCATTGACCATGGAGTCAAAACCCCTGCAACAACAACCACTCTAACCATCCCAGAACCCTCCAAACCCGCTGACACTAAGCGGAAGTTTTGGGAAGAAAAGAAGAGACAGCGAGCTGCTAAAAAGCAGTAAATTGTGGCTTTGGATGCCGCCATAACCCCTGCTGCTGCTACTGCTCCGGTGGGATAGTATGCTGGAAGTTTGCCTAAGTGCAACAAATGCAACTTCCACCACAACGGCCCCTGCCGTGAAATGCAGTGCTCTAACTGCAACAGGAAAGGACACACCGTCCGTTTCTGTAAATTCCCAGCGAAACCGATCACCCAAGTCCCCGGCTCTGGCGCGAGCCCGACTTGCTATGGATGTGGCGAAACAGGCCACTATAAGAGGGATTTCTCCAAAGCGAGGAATGATGGAGGAGCAAGGAGGGTACTAGCTATAGGCCACGGGGAAGCACTTGCTGAACCGACAGTGGTGACTGGTACGTTGCTCCTCGATAACTCCTATGCATGCATTCTGTTCGATAGTGGAGCGGAGCGAAGCTTCGTAAACCATAAATTTGCTTGCATGCTTAAACAACAACCACACACACTTAAGGAACAATTCACAGTAGAAATGGCTAATGGGAAAACTGAAAGTATGAATAGCATATACTTAGGTTGTACCCTAACTCTAGATAACCATTCTTTCCCCATCGACCTCATGCCGGTCTCAATTAAAAGCTTCGACGTTATCATCGGCATGGATTGGTTAAGTCTTCATCGCACCGACATCATGTGCTTCGAGAAAGCAGTCTGTCTAAACCTCTCATCTAACGAAACTCTTATAGTCTACGGCGACAAACTTGGTGCGAGTCTTCGTATTATATCAAGAATTCAAGCACAGAAGTATCTGCGTAAAGAATACCATGCATTCCTTGCTCACGTCGTCGACACGAGCCTCGAAACGAAAGAACTTAAGAACATCCCAGTAGTGAGCGACTTCCTCAACATTTTCCCAGAAGAGCTACCTGGATTACCTCCGCAACGACAGGTCGAGTTTAGAATCGACTTAGTCCCAGGAGCTACCCCAGTAGCCAAGTCGCCCTACCGTTTAGCACCAGCTGAGATGCAGGAACTCTCTGGTCAACTTAACGAACTGCTCAGCAAGGGCTTTATAAGACCGAGTTTCTCACCCTGGGGAGCACCGGTCTTGTTCGTTAAGAAGAAAGACGGATCATTCTGTATGTGTATCGACTACAGAGAACTCAACAAACTGACGGTCAAGAATCGTTACCCTCTGCCTCGCATAGACGATCTATTTGAACAACTGCAAGGGGCGAACTATTTTTCCAAAATTGATCTAAGATCCGGATATCACCAGTTATGAGTACTAGAGGAGGATGCGCCAAAGACAGCCTTCCAAACTCGTTACGGACACTACGAGTTCGTGGTGATGCCATTCGGATTGACCAATACACCTGCAGTCTTCATGGATCTGATGAATAGAGTATGCCGACCTTACTTGGATCAGTTCGTCATCGTTTTCATTGACGACATCCTGATCTACTCCCAAAGTAAGGAAGAGCATGGCAATCATCTGCGACAAGTTCTAAGGACATTACGAAAGGAGAAACTTTATGCGAAGTTCTCGAAATGTGAGTTTTGGATCCGAAGAGTCGAATTCTTAGGACACGTGGTAAGCGAAGAGGGAGTCCACGTGGACCCATCCAAAATTAAAGCCATTGAGAACTGGTCAGCACCGAAGACGCCTACTGAAATTCGTCAATTTCTAGGCCTCGCTGGCTACTACCGCAGGTTCATATAGAACTTCTCCCGAATAGCGAAACCACTGACAACCCTGACCCAGAAAGGCGTGGCCTTTGACTGGGAAGAGAAACAAGAGAGAGCGTTCCAAACGCTCAAACGAGCCTTGTGCACCGCGCCAATACTATCCCTCCCCGAAGGGATAGAAGACTTCGTAGTCTATTGCGATGCATCGAATCAAGGGCTCGGGTGTGTTCTGATGCAGTGAGGTAAGGTCATCGCCTACGCCTCGAGATAATTGAAGACACACGAAGTTAACTACACGACCCACGATCTCGAACTAGGAGCAGTAGTGTTTTCTCTAAAGATCTGGAGACATTACTTGTACGGAACGAAAAGCACTATTTTTACCGACCACAAGAGTTTACAACACATTTTCGATCAGAAGGAGCTCAACATGAGACAACGTCGGTGGGTCGAGCTACTCAGTGACTACGAATGCGATATTCATTATCATCCGGGTAAAGCCAACGTAGTAGCAGACGCCCTAAGTCGGAAGGAATATTCTGGTCGCAAAGTCAAGTCATTGTCAATAACCATCCATTCGCACTTGTCTAGGCAAATTCAGGCGGCTCAACTTGAAGCCATGAAACCTGAAAATGTGACGAGTGAATCCCTTAGAGGAATGGACAAGAATTTAGAAGCCAAGGGTGACAGAGCCTTATATTTCATGAACCGGATCTGGACACCGAAACACGGTGGTTTCCGAGACTTGGTCATGACCGAGGCGCACAACACTCGGTATTCCGTCCAACTAGGTTCAGATAAGATGTATCTGGATCTTAAAAAGCTATATTGGTGGCCTAATATGAAAGCAAAGATTGCTACCTTCATAAGTAAATGCCTTACTTGCGCAAAGGTTAAGGTCGAGTACCAGAAGCCCTCTGGTTTACTGCAATAACCAGAGATTCCAGAATGGAAGTGGGAGCGGATCACTATGGATTTCATAACCAAGTTGCCCAAGACAACGGGTGGACTTGATACCATATGGGTCATCTTCGATAGATTGACCAAGTCTGTGCACTTCCTGCCTATCAAAGAAACCGACAAAATGGAGAAACTTACGAGAACATACATTAAGGAAATCGTACGGCTACATGGTGTACCTATGTCCATTATCTCCGATAGAGATAGTAGGTTCACCTCAAGATTCTGGCAATCACTACAACATTCCTTAGGAACAAGGTTGCACATGAGCACAGCCTACCATCCACAGACCGACGGACAGAGTGAGAGGACCATGCAAACACTGGAAGATATGTTGTAAGCCTGCGTGATTGACTTTGGGAAGGCATGGGATACTCATTTACCCCTTGTCGAGTTTTCCTATAATAACAGTTATCACATGAGCATCAAGGTTGCTCCATTTGAAGCCCTCTACGGCCGAAAGTGCATATCTCCTCTGTGCTGGGCTGAGGTGGGTGATACCCAACTAGCCAGGGGGCAAGCTTCTGACAGTACTCTCACCGGTTCGGAGATCATTCAGGAAACGACAGAGAAAATTGTTCAAATTCGTGAACGATTAAAAGCCTCTAGAGACCGACAAAAGAGCTACGCCGATAAACGAAGAAAACCTTTGGAATTTCAGGTGGGAGACCGAGTCCTTCTCAAAGTCTCACCCTGGAAGGGCTTGATACGCTTCAGAAAGCGTGGGAAGCTTAATCCGAGGTACATAGGGCCTTTCGAGATTCTCGCAAGAGTCGGCCCCGTAGCTTACAAAGTCGACCTACCCGACGCACTTCGTAACATACATTCTACATTCCATGTATCTAACTTGAAAAAGTGTTTGTCCGAAGAGACTCTTGTAATCCCACTCGACGAGATCGAGATCAACGAGAGCCTCAACTTCATGGAAGAACCAGTAGAGATCATGGACCGTGAGGTCAAACAGACGAATCAAAGCCGTATCCCTATCGTGAAGGTTCGCTGGAACGCCAAGCGAGGACCGAAATTCACTTGGGAACGCGAGGATCAGATGAAACTGAAATACCCTCATCTTTTCGCTTAATTGTTTGTAAATTCTTATTTGCTTAAATTCTAATTTCGGGACGAAATTCCTTCTAACAGGGGGATGATGTGACAACTCAAAATTTCCATTTTGTATGAACATTATCATTTCAATAGAAGCTAGTCCAGTTTCAATGAATTTCAGACTTTTCTGAATAAGTTTGTGTACATTAGGGTTTACGTTTAAGGAGATATCAGGAGAGTGGATGCTCATGGGTTTGTGAAACTTGAGCATTTCAAAACTTCATAATATTATAGTCCAATTCCAGAATAAAAATATTTTCTGCCAAAATATTTCAGGACTATAAATAGATTTCTGAATTAAATTCATTCATTATTCACATTTCCAACTAGAGAAAAGTCATATTCTCTCTCACGGATCTTCGGGTTTTCATCCCAAATCATGAGTACACTTCTCTAGTTGTGTTATAATGTTTGTTTTATGCTTATTAACATAGATTGCATGTCATATATATGTGATCCGGGAGTTTACCGCACAAGAACGTTCTTGGGGAGTAAACTCCAAAATGAAGCTTTAAGGCTATCTAGTCCCAATTCCTTGTTAGACAACTAGCTTAGGATAATATGTATGATCATTTGAGACTAGAAAACAATCAAGAACACATAGTTTTAGGACTTTACGGCCCTAGAGTTTCTTGGACCGTAAACACCATTTTCAAGGGCTTAATGTGCCCTAATCACCCCCTAAGGCTTTAGACTTTAACCCTCAATTACTTGTGGCTAAAATGGAGACTTTAAAACATCAAAATCACCCCTAAAAGGGAGTTTACGGCCAAGAAATGCTCTTGGGCCGTAAACTCCAAGTAAGGGCACCAAAGTGTGCCTAGGGTTCCCCTTAGCCTAAATCAAAAGCCTAGAAATTATCCTACTTGTGCAAGAGACTTGAAATAATTAAAACATCCATCCCATGAGAGTTTAGGGCCATAAACTCTAAGGGATATGGTCTTTAGGCCGTAAACTCCTCAAAGGAGTATAATCTATGCCCTAAACTACCCAAAGGATTAAACCACCAAGCTAGACTTATTCTAGAAATCATTTAGCACCTTAAAACACCCAAAACCACCAAGATTGGAGTTCACGGCCATAAAATCAAGGGTTTACGACCGTAAACTCCTTGTGTGGGGTTTATTGGGTAGTAAACTCTTATATAAGGTCCTTGGAAGCTTTAAACCCCTTTAGCCTTGTCCCATAACAACTTAGATACAACCATTAGGACCTATAACACTTATACAAATTGTTTACATGTTCCTAAGTGTCCCAACTTATTTCATTAAGTTATTATTTGTCTAATTAGTTATATATATGCTCATTATATGATAACTAGGCTCGTGCGTGTGAACAAGTCTCCATTTGCCACCTAGCACAGTATCCGACACTACAATCCAAACCACTCACCACAAGTGAGTTCATACCACTTTAATTAACCTTTGAAATGCTTTTAAACGTTTTAAGTACTTTATGGGGGGGGGGGGATACAATTTAAATGCTTATAGTTATTGCATCAATCACATGTGATTACATTAATCACATGTGATTAATAACTAGAAAACCAATGATTTTATCACTGTTCAAACTGTTTATCAAACTGTTTTACTTCAAAATGTTTTACAAACTCTTTTACTTATCAAATAGTTTTATTTAAACTTTGTTATACTTCTTATAACTGCATGCCCATATATGTATAGATATATAAGCAATGTTTAAAGGGCTTAGGAAGGCCATCCGCCCTATTTCCTTTTCGCGCTTGAGATGTGGTCTGGTGGGATTTCGGGTAGCCCTCCGAAGGTCGTTTCAATATTAATTATATATCAAATGTACATATATAAACATAAAAGTACTCCTTTATTCATGCGTATCAGTACATCATTAATAAGTTACCATCGGGGTAACACAGGATCATACTACTATAATTTCTAGATCAATGAGTCAGTTCATTCATGAGTCAATACTTATTTCTACGAGTACATATACAACTATACTAGAAAGAGAACTTATACAACTATACTAGAAAGAGAACATATACAACTAGACTAGAAAGAGAACATATACAACTATACTAGAAAGAGAACTTATACAACTATAGTAGAAAGAGAACATATACAACATACTAGAGGAAGAACATATACAACTATACTAGAGGAAGAACATATACAACTACACTAGAACATTTCATTACATTACATATACTAGAATACATTGATTATTGTGATTTAAATCGGAGCATGACTTAAATGTCATGACTCGAGTTGTAGCCAGAGTCTCTTGGAGGGAGAGCGTGAGTTTGCGTATAGATCTATACTGGATTGAGAATCCTACACCTTGCTGCTAGCTACAGTCGGACCTGCAGGTCTGCGGGTGCGAAACATCATTCCGTTATTACGACCATTCGTATGTCGTTGTTACCAGTTGATAGTATGGTGCAATTTATCACATTATGCCTTAATATAAATCCGATTTAAGGTAGTTAGTACAGCAGTAGTTCCTATAATACAAAACTACAGTACTACAATGATTTACCCATTACATATTTTTAGTGATTATTTCACTTAAACATTAATGTACAAACTATATTTTTTAAATGATAGTTACACTTGGGAAATTACACACTTTTACAACAAACGAGCATACAAAACAGTTAAGCCTGGGTAGAAGGCTACTTTAATAGAAAATATAGGTTTTTCTGAGTGATTCAAACTTTTACGAACACTTACATACATTTTACAAACTTATACTTGAGACACGTTCAAACGTTTTAATAAGAAACATCGACACTAAATTACTTATGAACTCACCAGCTTAATGCTGATAAACTCTTTCAAAATAACTTGTATTCTTAGGTCATCAGTAGACAGGTATCGATGCCAACTTTTGAGAAGATGGAGCGCATTTAAGACTCATCATATTATTTTGATTTACATTATATTTTTGGTGTCTAAAACTGTACAGAACACGCTTGTATTAAAATTATATATATAATGCAATGGATGATGTTGTTTGCTTATTTACATTTACTGTGTTTTGATACTATACATGACGTCCTCCGCCCTAGAACGTTTCCGCCGTTCTTGGTTTTGGGGTGTGACAAAACCACAACATCTGATGTCATCAAACTGAAGGTGGGGTGCATTCATTTATATGACAAAAGGGATTTGTTCCAGTTTGGAAAATAGGACATTCATCATTTGAGCCATTTCCAGATTCAGGTTGCTGTGGAGATTTTTGAGTCTGCTGCGAAAGAATATACCACGATGGTTGCTGAAATTATCAACAAGCGGATGTGGAATGGAGCGATGGGGATGGATGATGTAATGATCGTGGACAAAGATTGATTTAAAGCTTGCACCAAACCAAGGGGGAGATTGAAGGGTCCAACTAGTGGTTTGATCTAGGCTTTCCGTGTAATAGGTTCTTTTGGTCATTTGATAGCTTGTAGTATTTTGTTTGGAGTTTACGGTCACTGTAATGAGTTTACGGCCATAAGCTATTTACGGTCGTAAACCCAAGGCCGTCCCATGATAGTATATATAGAGATATGCTAGGTCTTTTGTAGTTGTTGATACCTCGGTATTCTCAGCTCTTGTAAACTGCAAGTTGTACTAGACATGATTCTAATAGAAAAGGGTGTGCAATCTTGTTTGATTCTCTATTCTACTCGTTCTTATTTGATTAACTGATTGTATTTGCTGTTTGGTCACTGGTAAGATCCTTTTAGGACCTTACATTCTTTCTCCCTCTTTGTGGAAGAACTTTTCGTTAGTTCATCCATCCTAGTTTAATATTTGATTCTACTCTTTTAAGTTCATTGGGTGTGAACCAAGAGAGGGATTCTGGTTTGGATCCTCATCATCCAAACAAGGTGGCACATACAAGGAGTCAATATCGAAGATCATTAACTGCTAAATAGGTTAGTATTCTTCCATGTATTTTCGGTTTTCATAGGGTAGAAGTAATAGTATGAAACCATAGATCCATAGGTTGCATGTACACTTAGGTAAATCGTTTTGTTGTTTAGATTCTTCCGCTGCCTAGTTATAGAGTGTATTTGACGCATTTATTACTCAACAGTGGTATCAAAGCCATTGGTTCATGGTTACTAGCACCCTACATCCATGTTTTCTGAAAATACTTGTTTGGAACTGAATGATGAAAGAGTAATCAAAAAATTCGTAATGAGATAAAACCCTAATCGGGGTTCACGACGTGAACCAGCTGTTCACGACGTGAACTTAGCAGATCTGGGTTTTTCAATTTTTTCTTCATTTTTCAAATTTGAAGTTTTGATAAATATGGATAAATGTCAAATATTAATTGTGTAAATCTGAAAATAGATAAATATCACTTAAATATGTTTATTTGAATTTGAATATTTATTTATTATTTAAATAGTGATTTTAAATATTTTAATATTATTTATAATAGAGTTTTATAAATTTGAATATTAATCCCTCATGTTTTATGTAACAACCGGAAGTTGTTCATCACCGATAACCCGTTCTACCCGTAAAGATTCGCTGTTTGTCAATCGTTTCGTTTCCATTTTGGGTTAAATTAAATAAATTTATACGTTTATTATAATCCAATGAGTGTCCAAATCCTTTAGGAACTCGTGAATCTAGCCCAAAAACGTTTATTTCAAAAAGTTAAAAACGTCCCCGCCGGGTGACGGAAACTTAATCGGGTGCGACCTAAAGCCCCGTTTAAAGCCGGTATCGGGTAGAATTCCACCGTGTCCAAGTTGTAGGACCTATATAAACGTGTTTAAACATTCATTTGAAGCTTTTTCTTCCTCTCTCTAATCTCTCTCTCTCTAACCTCTCTCCTAAATCCAAGTTTAAGGGTCCAAAACTCAATTTTAAGGCCTCAAATCTCTAAGGTACCTTTCTAAACTCATTGTATAGCATATTTGGCCTTCAAATTCGAGATTAAAACATGAATTAAGACCTTGTAGATGAGTTTACGGCCCTGGAAGGATCTTGGGCTGTAAACACATAATTAGTGGGTTTTTATGCCTTTAAACCCCTCCTAAACAATTTTGGGACTTAGATATGGCTAGATGGCTTTAAGGAATGGACCTAGAATGCCTTAAACTATAATTTGGAGACTTGTATATGAGTTTACGGCCAAGGATGGTGTTTAGGCCGTAAACTCATAATTATAGGGTTTTTAAGCCCTTAAACCCTTCCTAAACCTCAACAAGACATGGTTATGACTTCTAGAATAATTGCTTTAGCCCTGGAACACTTTAAACATAAATTTTGGGGGATTTATATGATTTTACGGCCAAGGCATGTGCTTGGGCCGTAAACTCCTCAACCTTGGGTGTAAACTCAATTTAAGGTGTTAGAAAGCCACTTTAACACCCCTAAAGCCTTAGAATAATTTTTAGAAGTGTTTACAAACAAGTTTTTGGCCTTAAAACATAATAAATCCCTCTCTAGGAGATTTTACGGCCATGAGGGGGGTCTCATAGGCCGTAAACTCCAAACACACCTCAAATGTCCCATAGAAATTCATGTAAGGCCTTGAAATAATTTTAGCAATCACATGTGATTTGTTTGGAATCAAAAACACAATTTTTCATGGGTTTATAGGAGTTTACGGCCATGAGTCCTATGCTAGGCCGTAAACTCCCTTAAATATGTCCATTTGGTGTTTAACAATTATTCCAAGCCCTTAAACCAAACCTAGAAATTATTCCCTAAGTGTTTGAAGCCAAATTGCACCATAAACTACCCCACCATGAGTTTACGGCCGTAAACTCATGGGGAGGGGGTCATTAGGGCCGTAAACTCCCTAAGGAGTTTACTCTTGAGGTCCCAAGTCATTATCCTAGCTAAATGTGTCCCCAAATGCCACCCGGGTCCCTCCAAACACTAGTATCGGGGTGTTTTCGCGATTAGAAGTAATTGTCCCTAACAAATAATCAATCTAAGTCCTAATTAGATACAAATGTGTATCTTTACATTATACTTAGGAGCCTCGTGCGTTCGCAAGCCCCGGACCAACGTTTAGCATCCGAAATCGTCACGTTTCTCGTTCGGTGAGTTCATACCCCTACGCTTTTTCCGTGTTTTTCAATGTTTTCAGGGGGGAATACAAGCAAACTATAACTGTTTTCAAAAACATAACGTTGACGTGTTTCAAATAATATCTGGCAAATTTATAAACACTTTTACTCCTCATGTATTATGCTGAGCATAAGGGATGATTTATCAATTACAACTAAATGGATTGTAGTTAAGAAAATAACCAAACAAATCAAATTATTATGGGAATAATTTGGGGTCTTTAGCGTTCATTTTATCATGTACTGATATGTGTATAAAATTATTAGATAAACTATGTCTGATTCAGTTTATCTCCGTATCATTTGATTGTATTTCCAGATAGTTTCATTGTATGTATCTATATCCTATGTATTATGTTTCATAATCTTTTGTATGTTTGATATCGTATGAGAACCCTGTGAATAGTTTAGTACTAGCTTGTGAGTTTGTCACTACCCTTTATGGATGATCAATAAATCCTCCCCGGAAGTGTAACCAGAGTCTCCTGGAGGGAGAGCGAGGAATTTGTGAATAGATCTATTCGGGACTGACAATCCCACACCTTAACTGCTAGCGCTACAGTTAGGCGGGCACGCCTGGGGTGACGAATTCTGGATATCGTCTGACGTCTGACAAACGTCAAGGAGGTATCGTTGTCGTATTAGCATGGTTACCCGACTCACAATATGTATTAATATAAGTTTATTCACAACTTCGATTTTAGAATTTATATCTAGTCCGGGATGGTAGTCCCATGGCTTTCAGTCTATCGAACTTGTATCTAGTGCTGGATGGTATTCCCATGGTTTTCAGTATGTATATATCTTATATCTAGTACGGGATGGTAATCCCATGGCTTTATTCATCTATCTTATACCTAGTTCGGGATAGTAGTCCCATGGTTTTCAATCTATAATTTCAAGTATATCAAACTATCTTGTAACTAGTTCAGGATGATAATCCCAAGGTTTTCAAACTACTTTCTATCTACAATTCGTGTATAGCAAAGTATTTCACATCCAATTCGGAATAGTAATCCCACGATCCTCAATATATAGTTTTGTGTATTAAACTATACTCTGTGTTATTCAATCAATCTTGCATTTAGGAAAATATAGGATTTTCCTGGTGTTAACATATAACGCGTAACTGAAGTGTAACGAAAGATAACCAAACTAACTTTACATAAGAAAATATGGGATTTTCTTGGACAACAAACCTTTTCGGAAAAATAAAGGAAACCGATACATTTTCATAAAACAAAACCGCTTATGAACTCACCAGCTTTATGCTGATTTTCAAACTGCTTGTATTCTTAGGTCCACATTAGACAGGTACCCGGCGATATCTTTTGGAGAAGACGGAGTGCTCAGAAGACTCGTCTCAACTTTTGTTCATATGATATATGTATAACACTTGCATAATTTACTTTTGAAACAAATGTAAACTTTCAAATATATGTAATGTAATGGTTGTTTACTGTGATTACTATGTACATTGGATTTGATACTCAACGTGGAGTCAACCCCGGAAATGTTTCCGCCTATGATTTTCGGGGTGTGACATTTTATTAATTGTTATATTGCATCCTTGTAATTAATTTGAATTAATAATAGATAAATAGATTTAAAGTGTTATAAATTTACCCCTTATATATATATATATATATATATATATATATATATATATATATATATATATATATATATATATATATGTAAGATTCATATATTGTATGTATAAGTGAATTACAATATGCGCCCTCGCGTATTTTAAATATTGACATTACCAGTCTTACCTCGACTAGGCTCACCCGTTCTAATGTAGGGGTTTTTAGGAGGTATCTATGATTCCTAATGAAGTCGGTTTTTAATATGCTTCGCTCTTACCACCCTCACCGCCCTATTGCATTTTGAGAATGGAGTTATCGAAAGGGTTTGATAGTGATAATGGTCAATCTAAAAGTATTCCAAGTACAAGTATAAAACAAAATCCGTTTTATTTAAAAAGTGAATCTTATGTTATCCATGAAAATTGCACATTCTCTTTATAACATGTTTATGGAGCTCGTGTGGTTAACCGGTACGTCAATTGGATACTATAGGTAGAGAATGATGTGAGACTCGCGAATCTCAAGCATAACTTGAGTCGGGGACCACACAATTTTGCATGGGTGATTCACCATATGTTCAATGAGCTGCGACATCCCCATCATTGAATTTGAGATGAACATAATCCAAGATTAACATGCCATTGATAGTCAATGAATCTCAAAGATCTAGGAATTTCATAGTGATTGAAATTGACGAAGAGCTTGTTGGGTTTTGAGCATTCTAACACTCCTAAGTGTACATGCAACCCTAAATACCTTGGATCTATGTTTTCTCTATTATACATGCAAATAAGAACATCCAAGGTATTATCCTAATCTAGCATACAAAAACAATGAATATAACAAGATAAAATACATACCTCTTTGATGTAGAATTTTCTCAAGAAGCTTGAGTGCCTAGTGCCCCAAGTGTGACACCTCAAATGGTTCACACAACACCAAATACACTTGGAAGAACTTGAGAGAAACTTGAACACTTCTTGAAAATCGGCTAGCCCTTTCTATTCACACATAGCGCCGATTTTTCCAAAGAATATGATCTTATATAGTTGTTACAATTAGTGTAAACCCTAATTGTCATGACTTTCCATTTCCTTGGATCCATGGGTTCAAATACACCATGGAGCATCCATGGAGCATCATATGGGTTTTAGCCCAACTTGATAATCCATGGAGCACTAGCCCACTATACAAGTATGGATGATTTGCACAATCAACCCATATTTTTAATTAGTCTTCTTTTGATCACTTACTTAATTGTAGATTAATTCTTGATCAATACTAATTAAATAATCTTCTTTTAATATATTATAACTTATAATATATTAACAAACCTTAAGTGTTATTTCTCTCATTATAGTATATCCAAATGCATGATGCCATGCAACCCAAATGGATCATGCCGGGTCGAGTCAAGTCTTACCAATTATAGTAATGGACTTAGACATTAATCCAACAGAGCTTTGTCTACCTAAATAACTTTGTGGTGTGTTTACGGCATCCCTTTACACATCATGAAGCCAAATATGGATCCTAGCCTTAATTAAATAATTTATTTAGAGTGATTATTAATTAAGGACTTACATCAAACTAATAGGAGTCTTATCTTTTGTAGATGTTGAACCAAGCAAACAACAACAACAACAACAACAACCTACCTCCTCCTCCTCCTCATCTTCCTCTAACTCAAAACTCAAAGATGTCCTCCAATCCTCTTGATAAGAGAATTGAAAAGTTTGAGACAACAAAATCTATTTTGGATTGCGAATATAAACATGGTGAATCTATAAGTGAGTATTTTCGTAAGATGATGACATTCTTTGATAGACTAGCTTATTTGGGTGTTGGGATTTCGAAAGAGCAGATCATGGATTGGATGTTGTGCTCTCTTCCTACTTCATTTATTGATTTCCTTTTTGACAAAATGGATAATCCCAATATGACCCTCATGGAGCTTCACGACTTGTTGATAACAGCTGAAGCTAGTGTACAAGAAATTTCTCATCCCAATGAAAAGGGAAAGACCAAGGTTGGAAAGTCTAACCGAGGTACTAAGAGAAAGTTTCAAGATGGAATTTCCCATTGTGCTAATCCAAAAGAGGCGATTTGTTTTCACTGTCAGGAAAAGGGACACTGGAAGCGTAGTTGCCCTAAATACCTCGAGGACCTTAAGAAGGGCAAAGTCAAGGTGGCTAGCACCTCAAGTATGTTCATGATAGAACTCCATAGCACATCTACTTCTAACTCTTGGATTCTTGATACAGGATGTGGTACTAACATTTTCTCTGATATGAAGGGACTAAGACAAAGTAGGAAGTTGAAGCATGGTGAGCTCAACCTAATCATGGGGAAGAGGCACAAGTTAGCTTTTATAAGGATTGGGAACTATGAGCTCATGCTTAGTGGGGGTGTTTATCTTAGTTTATTAAATTGTTGCTACTCGCATGATATGGCACGAAACATTATTTCTTTTCATGCACTTTATAAGGATGGTTTTCCTTTTTCTTTTGATAATGATAATGGTGACATTTTGGTTTATAAGAATGGTTATTTTAATTTTAAAGCTAGTCCTTGTAAAAGTGTTTATGAAAGTATTGTTTGTGATGGTGATTTTGATAAACTAATTATGAATGTTGGTTCATCTAATAGTGAATTAGATAAATCATGTATGTGGCATTGTCGACTTGGCCATTTAAACAAGAAACGCATTGCCAAACTCCAATCTGATGGAATCTTGGAATCATTTGACCTCAAATCGGATGATGTATGTGAATCTTGCTTACTTGGCAAGATGACAAAAGTGCCATTCACAGGACACTGTGAAAGAAGCAAGGATTTGTTGGACCTCATCCACACAGATGTTTGTGGACCCTTCAAATCCACCACAAGACATGGAGAGAGATACTTCGTGACTTTTAACGATGATTTCAGTAGATATGGATATATCTATCTAATCAAGGATAAGTCAGAAACTTTCGAGGTGTTCAAAGAGTTTCAAAACGAAGTAGAGAACCAATTGGGCAGAAAGTTTATGATGCTCCAATCCGATAGGGGTGGAGAATATTTAAGTCTTGAATTCTACAATTATCTTAAGAATTGTGGAATAGTTTCACAATTGTCTCCTCGCAGAACATCACAGTTGAATGGTGTAGCTGAAAGGAGAAATCGAACATTGTTGGACATGGTTCAATCTATGATGAGTCGAACTACACTTCTGATATCTCTTTGGGGGTATGCCTTAGAGACATCCGCCCATATCTTAAACCTCGTACCTACTAAGAAGGTCGCTAAAACACCCTCTGAAATGTGGAGTGGGACACGTCCTTCTCTAGCACATATAAAGGTTTGGGGATGCGAAGAATTTGTTCTTCACGTGGCGAATGATAAGCTCGAACCACGATCGGAGAAGTGTTAGTTCATTGGTTTTCCATAAAAGTCGTTTGGATACTTGTACTACAAGCCTTCGGAAAACAAGGTGTTTGTTGCTCGAAGGGGATTCTTCCTTGAGAGGGATCTCATTTCCAAAGAGGACAGTGGGAGCCACATAGACCTTGAAGAGCTTCAAGAGTCAAATGAAGAAGAACCTTTAGTAGAGACTAACACTCAACTAGGTACAACAACCCATTGAGGAATCTCAAACCGGGGCTGAGCAACCTGTTGAGCAAAATGATATATCTCCACCTCCCCTTCGCATATCCAATAGAGTTTGTTATGCTCTTGAGTTCTGTGGTTTCCATGTGAGCACAGAAGGAGACATATTGATCAGTGATCGTACACTGGTTTATATGGATGAGCCATCCAACTATAAGGAAGCGATAGCAGGCACTGAGGCTGCTAAGTGGAAGGAAAGCATGGAGAGAGAGATTTAGTCTATGCATGAAAACTAACTTTGGAATTTGGTTGATCCTGCACCAGGCACTAAAATTGTCGGGTGCAAATGGATCTTCAAGAAGAAGATAGGCATGGATGGGAATGTGCACACGTTCAAGGCTAGGTTGGTTGCAAAGGGTTACACTCAAACTCAAGGAATTGATTATGAGGAAACCTTTTCACCAGTAGCCAAGATCAAGTCTATTAGGATATTACTTGCCATAACAGCTTTTCTTGATTATGAACTATGGCAAATGGATGTGAAGACCGCTTTGCTTAATGTAAAACTCATAGAGGAAGTGTACATGGCACAACCTAAGGGTTTTGTAGATCTAAAATAACAAATAAGAGTGTGTAAGCTTGAAAGGTCCATATATGGACTAAAACAAACGTCTCGCAGCTGGAACCTTTGCTTTCATGAAAAAATCAAGGAGTTTGGTTTTTCAAGAAGTGAAGGAGAGTCCTCGTATATATCAAAGCTAGTGGGAGTAATGTAGTCTTCCTAGTGTTGTACGTATGTAGATGACATACTCCTTATAGGAAACGATATCCCGATGTTGCAAAGTGTTAAGACGTGGCTTGGGAGTTGTTTCGCTATAAAGGATCTAGGAGAGGCTGCATACATACTTGGTATAAGGATCTATAGAGATAGATCAAAATGTCTAATAGGAATGAGCCAAAGTACATACTTGGATAAGATCTTGAAGAAATTCAAGATGTAGGACTCCAAGAAAGGTTATCTACCAATGCAACATGGCTCAAAATTGAGTAAGACTCAATGCCGTAGTTCTAGTGATGAACATGAAAGAATGAGTCGAGTCCCATATGCTTCTGCTATAGGATCGATCATGTATGCCATGACATGTACTCGCCCTGACGTCTCATTTGCTCTGAGCATGGTGAGTCGTTTTCTGGAAAACCCATGCAAAAGTCATTGGATGGCAGTAAATAATATTTTGAAATACCTAAAAAGAACAAAGGATATGTTATTGGTATATGGGGAGTTGAAAGTTACAGGTTATATAGATGCCAATTTCCAGACTGATAGGGACAACTCATGTTCACAGTCAGGATGGGTATTCTTGCTTAATGGAGGAGCGGTCACTTGGAAGAGTTCCAAGCAATCAACAGTGGCAGACTCTACATGCGAGTTAGAGTATATTGCAGCTAGTGAAGCTGCAAAAGAAGCTACATGGTTGAAGAATTTCATTGATGATCTTGGTGTCGTTCCGAGCATCAAGGATCCCTTGGAAATCTTCTGTGACAATGAGGGTGCAGTCGCATTGACTAAAGAACCCAAAGACCATGGTAACTCAAGACATATACTTAGAAAGTTCCGCTATGTAAGACATCGAGTCGAGGATGGAGATATTGTTGTGAGCAGAGTATCGTCAGAGGAGAATCCAGCCGATCCATTCACTAAACCACTATCAAGGATCAAGCATGATAGTCATACTAGATCTATACGCATTAGATTTGCTGAAGATATGGTGTAGTTGTTTAGTTTTTTTAGTTTGATAATCTTTGAAACATTTTGTAGTGTGAATTTGTAATAGAATTGATGTTTATTTTGTGGAGACTTAATAAAGTGCTGGATTACTATCACTTCTGTTTATTTATTACTATGTTTCACCTTTGCATTTTTAGAACCCACTTCCCGAATACTAAGTATTCAAGCCTCCACAGTCAGTCATACCCTTTGAAGGAATTAGTGATTCAAGACTGCCATGAGTGTTGGTGGAGTGACCATTTTGATTGGGCATGACATAGTGATTGTGTCAACACTTGTGAGTGCTTAATAGTGATTTAAGTATTGGAAAACCCACAGTTAGAGATTACTTCATGGATTCAGCCACAAGTAATTCGAAGATGATAATATCTTCTGTTCTTCAAACTGAGATACATGTGGGGCTTTAATCTGTGATTCTGTTATGCATTGATGTACTCCAACGCTATCTGTAACTGGTGGTTATAACGGGTATATTCATGTGTGACATGATGAAATAGACAAAGACTATGTGGTCAAAGTTTATTCATCCCTGCTGCCTTAATAGGAGAAGCGATATCTATCGGCCCTTTGACGATTTGGTGCTGACATCTTAAAATACCTGGCTGGGTGCCGACTAGAATTGATGTGTTTGATTTGGTAGTCAGATGTAGTCGTTACAAATCTATATTGAGAAACATAATCTTGAATTATGAGATTGACCATTTTCCATGTCTCGAATTCATACAGATATCATGAGGATGAAGGAATAGTTGATCACTTATCTGAGGGTTGAAACTGATTAGATCAGAATTTGGCAGATGCATTGGATGGCATTCTCTCTGCTGATTATTAGATGGATATAAGACCATATATAGTTGATGACTTGTCTAAATGGGAGACTGTTGGTAGTATGTCCAAGGTCATTAACTAATTGGTGATATTTATAATAATAGCAGGGTCCTCTTGGGTTGCCCTCATGACTCAAAATTGAGTAGGATAAATAATAGGAGTGATTAGTTTATTAATTATTATGGTTTAATAATTAATTAGAAACTAATTGGAAAACAATTTGGGAATTAATTAACAGTTTAATTAATAGAAGGGTTGAATGTGAGTTAATCAATAGTTGGTTGATCAGGGAACATTCCAGAACCCTAGAAGGAAGGGGGTTGGACGAAATCTCCCATTGGATAACGGGAATTTCGTTCTTAGCCTATCCCATCCCACATGGGTGGAAAGATAAAACCCTAGGAGGTATCCAAGGCTATAAATAAGGTTTTGAGGATTCATTCCTCTTTGCTTATTTTGGCTTGAATATTCGCCACCTTGTTTCTCCCTCATTGTGGAAGAACTTTTCGTTAGTTCATCCCTCCTAGTTTAATATTTGATTCTACTCTTTTGAGTTCATTGTGTGTGAACCAAGAGAGGCATTCTGGTTTGGATCCTCATCATCCAAACAAGGTGGGACACACAAGGAGTCAAGTTCGAAGATCATTAGTTGCTAAAGAGGTTAGTATTATTCCATGTATTTTCGGTTTTCATAGGGTAGAAGTAATAGTATGAAGCCATAGATCCATAGGTTGCATGTACACTTAGGTAAATCGTTTTGTTCTTTCGATTCTTCCGATGCCTAGTTATAGAGTGTAATAGTATGAAGCGATAGATCCATATGTTGCATGTACACTAAGATAACATACCCGCAATAGCACCTCCCCTGACTGACACTGCAATGTTCATCTCATCTCTACTGGGGCTGATGCCCTACCCTCACGACCATCAATGATCCTCAAAGTAACTGGAGCAGGTGCACTCACTGCCTCAATATCGGATAGTCGGACTTCTTGTGGCCCACTTGGTTGTAGTGAAAACATAATGGGCTTGTCCCCTAAGAACAGTACCGACTGACATGACCAAAGCTTCCATATGTGTATCAACCCATGCCCCTAGAACGACACACCCCATCATGTTGCTTCATGCACGTTCCGCACTGACCCCGGCCCTTCTGGTCCCCTAATCGTTGATATGAAGTCTTGGGTCTCTTGGTAGGACTCTCAATCTGCACATGCTCTGGCTCCCTCTTCCTTAGGTGCTCTAAATCGATCTCCCGCTCTCGGGCTCTAGAAATCATATCTTTCAGGGTATTACACCCTGAAATACTCACGAACTCCCTGGTCATCCCTCAGCATATCATGATACCTTACCTTCTTCATTTCCCCATCTGTTGCATAGTACGGAACCAATAGAGCCCACTCCCGGAACTTGGCGGTGATCTCTGCCACACCATAATCTTCGTAGTCTGACGAAGGTCCTGAAAATCCCTCGCCAACTATTGTACCTCAATATCTGGTGCGAACTCAATCCTAAAATGAGTCACAAACTTATCCCAAGTCATCGTCTCCAGGGCCTCGCCTCCTAAAGCAAAGTCTACCTCCTCCCACCAATCTCGAGCTCTGTCTATTATAAAATTGGAAGCAATTATGACCTTCAACCCCTCAGGGCAGAAACTTGTCTTGAATGCGTTAGCCATATCTTCTAACCATCTCCTAATGGCAATAGGGTCCTTCTCCCCAAAGAACGCAGGATCTCCACAAGCACGAAAGTCACAGAGAGAAAGAGTGTGAGCTCCAACAATAGCCATAACCTTAGTGCGGAGTGCGCCCAGACGCTCATCCAAAATCTCCAAAATCCCTCCTTGACCATATCAAAGATCACAGGAGTCTGATCCAAAATTCTGTGGGTAATTCTCTCATGCATGCACATGTCAATTGGCTTAGTACCTGCACCTGCGCCAAAACCGGAACTTAAACCTCCTTCCTGAGTGATCATTGCCATACTAAAAAACGACAGGCAAATGATCAGAACATACGTAAGAATCCTAATCCCATAGGCTTCCTAGATTCTTCATGACTCTCCCCGATTTGAGTATAGATCCTGTGCTTTCGGTAGTACGGGCCCAATACTACCTTCCACACATATCCATACTTTCCTCAAGAATCATATTGAATCCTCCAAGTCACATTCTCAAACTGATACCACAAACACTCGCTAAATAGTGCAACAAAGCACAATGAAGCATTTCCTAGTTTTCCTAGGTTTTCGACTTCACCCTGCCATCAGCTGCTGAAGAACTCCCCATAATCTCAGCTAGCTACCTCATGAATACAATTACATGCAATAAAGCTTAGATAATCCTTTGAGTAAAAAACTCATCCCTACAATGGTTAGACTCAAATGAGAGCTACACAATAAGTTCAAATCCATCACTCTGAGATTATTCAAACTTTGTCATATGTGACTTAACATATTCACTTAATAGCTAACTCACATCACGTAAGAGTCCCACAAAGCACAAAGCAAGCAACATTCGTACAGTAGCACTCTAATACGTAGAATAACCAAAGAATTTTCAAACTCACATACTGCAACTCATGCTAGGAATTTCCACTCTCACTGCCGGTTTCCTTATGCATGCAAATTATACACAATACATGATCAAATAGAATGTTGAATAAAAGACTCTACCCTAGGACCACAACCATACGAGGAACAGGAAATAAGGCCAAGTCAATCATTCTAGGGCTATATGATCCTAACTGTATACAATTTTTAAAACATACACTTAGCAATTACTGATACAAATACATATTCCTAATCTAGCATAACATCCAATGCTCCTTAGGTTACATGGCATCACATATCAGGCCAATCTATCGTGCAATTCCTTAAACTATCCCTAACCTCATCCTAACATGCAATTCTCATAACATATAACCATAACAAACATGTCTGGGTATTCTGGGAATCACTTACTTGAGCTCGGCCGATTGCACACATCACACCCACTTTGTATTTACAAAACTCCCTTTGGAAATTTCTTTCATTTTACAAATATATTTTTAAAACTCGTTTTCTTTTTTAGAAAAATTTCCAATTCCTCAATTTGAGTTCAGTCACACTTGAGAATATGCTCGAATCCCTCAAACCAAGGCTCTGATACCAACTTCTAATGCCCCAAAATTTCAAAGTAAAAATTTATTTTTTAATACCATGAACACGCCTATTTAACTTTTACTCAAACGTTTAAAACTATTTCATAATAAAACATTTATCAGAGTACAATCCCAAAATCACAAAGTTACGGAAAAACATGGGTGTATGTGTTGCGATAAAGTCAGGCCCTTCCCTTTAAACCAGAAGTAGCTGAAACCATAAACAATAAATTGTAATCACAAAGCTTAGTGAGTTCCCAAAATGCTGCATACCATACATACAATATAGAATGCTATGTGCCACCCATAGTCTTGACATTATGCCATGAGCCGTATCATGGTCTTTCCTTGCCAAGTCGGGGCCAAAACACTGGGTATTATAGGAAAGTGTCAAGAGCCACCTCTTGGTCTTCCATGAAAGCATCACAAAGACAACAAACATACAATCTATGACTAACAGTTTACTTAACTGCCAGGGTCCGAACCCTAGTATTACATACATATTTGCCAGGAGCCACCTCCGGGTCTTTCATACAATGTCAAGAGCCACCCCTTGGTCTTCCAATAATATATAAGCCAATGGGCTGACAATTATACCTTTAACCCATAATACAGTGAGGAGACTCACCTCAACCAATTGAAACCCAAAGATAAATCTCTGGCTGCAGATCCACTAACATCCCCGCGCTATCAATCACAAAATAACATCCAGTTAATAATTGGATCCCGACTCACACTAAGAGTCCAAATTAGGGTAAAAGACCTTTTTACCCTTTCCCAAACTTGGCCCAAGGCCAAGGCCCAATCAAATTGTCCCAAAAGCCCAAGCATGGAAAATAATCACCCAAATCCCAAATATGGCCCAATTTTCCAAATTGGGCCCAACCCCTTTCATGGGCCTTCACCAAAGATAGTCCAATAAAATCTCAACAACCTAACATTAGAATTATGATAGCCCAACAAGGACCAAGACAACCAAAGCCCAACATGGACCAATTATTGTCAAATATGAACCTAGTCGGGCTTCGATGGGGGCAAATATGAACCTATCAAAGCATTTTGAAATGTGAACTCGCTTTTTTCCCTTTCACTTTTCTTGGACTCCCAGTGGGGGGAAATATGAACCTATCAAAGCATTGGAACCCAATTATTGTCAAATATGAACCTAGTCGGGCGTCGGTCATAGGCAAGGTGACCCGCTTTCACCTTTCCTCTTTATAATTACGATGGAAGGTCTTCACGTTTCTATGGATAAGGCTTGTGATCGTCACTTATTTAAGGGCCTTTCTCTCCCTTGTAATGGTATCACTATCTCGCATCTTATGTATGCCGATGACGTCACATTTATAGGGGAATGGTCGGAAATCAACATAATTAATCTTAACAAATTACTCATATGTTTCTTTCTTGCTTCCAGTCTTAAAGTCAACTTGCACAAAAGCAAAGTGTTTGGTGTTGGCGTTAATGATCATGAGGTGGATAGACCCGCTAGCATTTTGAAATGCGAACCTGTCACACCCCCGAACCAGACGGTGGAAACGTCCGAGGGCTCGCGTGACTTAAATTGAAATATCATCAAAATGAGTATACATGAACAACACATACATCACCAACATTACATAGTACAACTGTCATTGTTCACATCAAGTACATTGTTTAAACATTACACATCCATAACATAAATTGTTTGAAAGTTTTCAAAACGTAAAATCCTAACACACTTTGTATTGTTCTTCAGCTTATCTGTTACCTGAGAATACAAGTTATTTTGAAAACGTCAATATATATAATGTTGGTGAGTTCATAATCATGTTTGATATAAAACTTGTTCGTATCGTTTGTAAAACCCAGAAAATCCGATATTTTCTGTACGAAAATTGTTTGCAATAAGATGCGATGATCCCATAAGTGCATGTGTATGTGATTTCAGAACAAGTAAAAGTGATTGCTTTTCAAAATTGATTATCTTATTATAGTTGTCTTGTATAGGGGTGAATAATGTTGCTCCCCTGGAAAACCCGATGTTTTCGATATAAATAGTATGATAGTTTTGTATTAATTTGTCGTCACAACGAATGAATATGTATTTCATTAAAAGATTCGGGATGTCATGTTCGATAAAGTACATAAGTATAAACAATACAATATAATCCTTACTACATTATTTCATATCTGCAGGCCTATATCCATAATCCCTCATCCCAACACATCACAACTATGCTCGAGCGCCACTACCTCTAATACATAAAACTGAGTGGGTCAGACTTGGGAGCCTGGTGAGCACATAGGGTTTTCAACCCACAATAAATAAGTTTATTAATTTCATCAACCAACAATAACCCGATTACCCGTTCCCGTTATCCTGACTTTATGTCCTTAAAACACCTATCATAAGGGATCTAGCCTAAGGATCATCATCGGGATGGACACTACTGCTAAGGGGATTCCTCAGCAATAAATGTCCTTAAGGAAACCATGTGGGGGATGGAGTACACCGGTGAACACATCGTTCACAAACACCTATAGGTTACGAGCCTGCTAGCGTTCCACTGGACTGTCTAGAAGAGTCCCTGGTTGTCATCCGTACTCCGCTAGATGACAGAATCAACAACAACATCGAGGCCTCTCATCATTTTGTCACACATCGTCCGTTACATCTACCCATGTTTTACCCCAACATTCTTATAGATATAAAATACATATACATTTTAAATCATTTAAAACATGTATAAAAATCTTTAATCAGTATAGACATCAAGTATTCAGACAATATGCACACATAACACGTAATTTATATTAAATACTTTATATCTATGTGTAAGATGAAAGTGACTATGCAATCACCTGGCTCAACCGATGTAGATCGTAATTAAGTTTAAGAGTAACTTCTCGATTCCCTTCTTCCAAATATTTACTATTATTTCTTTCTAAAATATATGTTTGAATGGTAATGCATAAAACTCACGAGCATACTCCTATTTATAGTAAGAGTTTTGGATTCATACGTTAAATGATCTGTACAATAATAAATGCTTAGTTACTCAAAATATTGACACGTACTTTTAAAGACCGGCACTAAATAAAAATAAAAATGATATATATATATATATATATATATATATATATATATATATATATATATATATATATATATATATATATATATATATATGATTTATGTTGACTCTTGTGTTCTTATCTTAAACAAAACATATATTTTCTTTAATGAACACGTATACCTTTTTCTTTGTAAGATAACACGTCATAACTTCCCATAAATATCACATGCATGTTTACATGCTTACTTCATATATATATACATAAACGTCTATACTAATAAATAAAACTCATTTTATGCCATATGTTATGTCCTCATTGATTTGAACACATGAAATTTTAATAGATTTTTAGAATTTATTTATTTCCAGGTGTAATTTTCTGATTTGTTCACATATCATAACTTATTTCGGTTATAATATTGAGAGAAATAAATGCTTTCTTGAAAAACAATTGATATATTTATAATGAAATAAATGTCATAATTAATGAGAGCTCGAAAATTTATATTGATATTAAATTTAATGTTTAAATATTGATATTAAATTTGTATTTTTAATAAACTCGTGTAGTACACAGGTCTTACACCTAGTTTAATAATATATATATAAATATCACATGCATGTTTACATGCTTACTTGATATATATACATACACGTTTAATAATATACATTGTCAAAGTCTTAAAAAAAATAGTGATAATAATTATCAAATATCAAATCAGTATAATATATGAATCAAACATATAATAGATATTATTTTACAACATATCAAATTTTATAATTTATTATTAACGTCATAAACTATACGTAGATAGTTATTTTCGGGAGTTATATCTTGAAAATATATCTAATATATATTTATTTTTATATCGACGGGCTAATAGTTACGGTCTCTACCGCTTTCATTTAGATTAGTATTCTAAATGATCTTTTATTATTTTTTCAAACTTTTATTTAGCCCTATGTATAAAATTTTGAAAATGAGCTTTTGCGCAAATATACACATAATTTATAAATAAATCACCTTTATAGAAACACGTATTATGTTTGAATGATATTTATTTTATTTATTGACAAGAAGTTTACATTTATCGACCGACGTAAATACATATTTTTATAGGATATGCCGAGCGAGAAACGTGGGCGTTACAATTATCTCCCCCTTTGGATGATTCCGTCCCTGGAATCACACATTAGCAATCAAATGCAGATAGCGACTCATCATGTCACTCGCCGTTTCCCACGTGAGATTTGGCCCATTCATATGTTTCCATCGCACAAGCACTAATTCGACCATCTTACGTCGCAACTTCTTAATCTTACGGTCAACGATTGCCTCTGGTTCTTCGATTAACCTCTTGCTTTCATCCAACCTTTATTCGGAAATTGGAATTATATCGGGAACATCTCCTATGAACTTCCTGAAATAACACACATGGAAAGTGTTATGAATACCATCTAGTTCTTCTGGTAATTCTAGCTTGTAAGCTTGGTTCCCAATCCTCTGAAGAACTTTAAACGGTCCAATAAACCTTGGACTCAACTTTCCTCGTTCTCTGAATCTTATAAGTCCCTTCCACGGTGAGACTTTAAGCAAAACCGAATCCCCAACTTCAAAAGTCATCGGTCGTCTTTTCTTGTCAGCATAGCTCTTCTGACGATCCTGAGCTGCTAACATCCTTTCCCTAATCACCTTTAGCTTCTCAGCAGTCTCATGGACTATCTCGGGTCCCATAAACTGCTTTTCTCCAGCTTCAAGCCAACATGACGGCGTTCGACACTTTTGTCCGTACAAAGCTTGGTAGGGTGCCATCTTGATGCTCGAGTGGAAACTGTTGTGTTAGGAAAATTCTACTAGAGGTAAGTGCTCATCCCAGTTACCTTGGAACTCTAGGGTACATGCTCTTAGCATATCTTCGAGTTTTTGTAAAATTCTTTCGCTTTGGCCATCAGTTTGCGGATGGTAAGCTGTACTCAAACACAACTTCGTACCCAATTCCTCCTGTAGACTTCTCCAAAACCTCGATGTGAAACGAATATCATGATCCGATACAATCGTAAGAGGAACACCGTGAAGTCTTACAATTTCCTTCACGTAAGCATTTGCGAGCTTATCCATAAACCACTTCTCGTTGGCTGCTATGAAGTGTGCACTCTTGGTGAAACGATCCACGACCACCTAAATCATGTCGTGACCGCTCTTTGTCCTGGGCAGTTTAGTCACAAAATCCATGGTGATGTCTTCCCATTTACCCATGGGTACAAGTAAAGGTTCTAAACTCCCATATGGTTTCTGATGTTGTGCCTTAACTCTCGCACATGTCACACACTCAGCCATATACTTGGTAACGTCGAGCTTCATCGTCGGCCACCAGTAGTAGGGTTTTTGGTCCCTATACATTTTAGTGCTACCGGGATGAATCGAGTACATGGTCTTCTGTGCTATATTCATAAGAAGATCACTTATTCCTCCCGTCTTAGGTACCCAAATCCAATCTTGGAATACCTTCAGCCCTTGACTGTTTGTACCGAACACTAACGTTTTGCCCAAATGTTCTTCCTTTCGGTCATTCTTCTTTGAAGCTTCCTCTTGAGCTTTCCTGATACTTTCCATAATCGCCGAGATAACTTCTATTCTCAAGGCTCTTGGCCTTTTTCTCTTAAGGTTGATTTTTCGACTGAGAGCATCAACAACAACATTTGCTTTACCGGGGTGGTAAAGTATCTCACAGTCGTAGTCCTTGAGTAACTCTAGCCAGCTTCGTTGTCTCATGTTCAATTCCTTCTGATTAAAGAGATACTAGAGACTCTTATGATTAGTGAAAAGCTTGCACTTCATGCCATAGAGGTAATGCCTCCATATTTTTAGGGCAAATACTACCACTGCCAACTCCAAATCATGAGTGGAGTAGTTCTTTTCGTGCTCCTTCAATTGTCGAGATGCGTATGCTATCACCTTATCTCTTTGGGTCAGAACACAACCCAACCTGACTCCAGATGCGTCACTATAGACCGTGAAGTCTTCAACTCCATCCGGTAGAGAAAGAATCAGTGCTTCACACAATTTCTTCTTCAGCTTCTTGAACGCTTCTTCGTACTTCTCACTCCATGTATAAGTAGCTCCTTTGTGGGTCAAAGCTGTAAATGGAGAAGCTATCGAAGAAAAGCCTTGGATAAACCTTCGGTAATATCCAGCTAATCCATGAAAGCTTCGAATCTCTGTGGGACTCTTTGGACGTTCCCACTTCATCACAACATCGATCTTTGCGGGGTCAACCATTATCCCTTCTTGGTTAACCACGTGACCCAAGAACTGGACTTCTCGTATCCAAAAGTCGCATTTGGAGAACTTAGCATAAAGCTTCTCCTTCTTTAACACTTCCAACACTTCCCATAGATGTTACCATGCTCCTCCTGGCTTTTTGAGAAAATCAGAATGTCATCTATGAACATTATCACAGATTTATCGAGGAATGGCTTACAAACCCTATTCATCAAATCCATGAATGCTGCTGTAGCATTGGTTAGTCCAAATGACATAACCAAAAACTGTTAGTGTCCATATCTTGTTCTGAAAGCAGTCTTCTCAATATCCTGCTCTCTCACCTTTAGCTGATGATATCCTAACCTTAGATCGATCTTCGGGAAATAACTTGAACCTTGCAACTGATCAAACAGGTCATCAATCCTTGGTAACGGGTACTTGTTCTTTATTGTTGCCTTGTTCGGCTCTCTGTAATCTATACACATTCTCAAGCTCCTATCCTTCTTCTTTATAAATAACACCGGAGCTCCCCGGGGCGATGAACTAGGTCTAATGTAACATCCCAATTTCCAAGGCCAAAAATTTCATTTTTTTAAATAAGTTATTACATAAAACTTTTAGTATAAAAACATTCATAATAATATCTTGTGTTAAACCAAAGTGTCAGTAATCAAAACATATTATCATAAAACCATATCAGAATGTAATCCCAATGATCTCACGTGCGGAACACATAGTGTGATGCACTGCGATCAAGTCGGCTCATTTCCTTTAAACACGAAGTACCTGAAACCAAAACTGAAAACCATAAGCACGAAGCTTAGTGAGTTCCCCCATCATACCACATACCACACAATCACATAACATACATACTGCCAGGCATTTATGGGGTGCCCGACCTACCCGGTACGACCATTCTGGGGTGCCGACCTACCCGTGTCAAGCCATTCTGGGGTGCTGACTACCCATGTCAAGCCATTATGGGGTGCTGACTACCCTTCGGTCCTAACGACCGAACCTCGGGGACTATTTCACCCCTACTACTACTACTATCACATTTCATAACGTAACAGCTTATCAGACATATCTGGGGTGTCTGAACTACCCTTCGGTCCTAACAACCGAACTTAGGGACTATTCCCCTCCTACTACCACTATCACATATAACATAGCATGCCAGCATATAAACATATCATCACATACTGTCAGACATATATGGGGTGTCTGGCCTAACCTTCGGTCCTAACAACCGAACTCTACTACTATCACATTTACATATCATGCCAGCATATAACATATCAGGTAGTAGCAAACCTAGATGATATCACAAAGACAATCATCTAACATACAACTCCTACTAGTGGGCCGACATTGTGGCTGTAGACCCACCGCTACTGGAAGGTAACTCACCTCACATTGCTGATGTCCCGAAGACACAATCCCACACTTGCTGAAGTCCCGCAGACTCGACCCCAGCTGCTGGATGACAGATTCCCGAACTGTCAACACCAAAATAACACCTAATTAATAATTGGGTCCCAATACACAACCATAAGTATATTCTTTGGGTAATTACTACATTACCCCTAACTTGGCTTATTCAAGCCCAAGGCCCAATCTGTAGGCCCAAAGTCAACTAGGAATCAAAGCCCAACACATGGCCCCATTTTCCAAATTGGGCCTAGGCCTATACATGGTCTCATTCTAAGGCCCAATATCATATACTCATTAAGGCCCAAACCTTGGCCCATCTATGGCCCAATTTTCCAAATTGGGCCCAAGCACCTTACATGGGCCTTACCCTAGGCCTATTAAATTACTCTATACCATTTGCTTGATCTTGGATAGTCCATTACTAACCCAAATCATCAAGGCCCAATAGAAAGGCCCGACAATAAACCCAAGTGAAATTAGGGTTTCACATAAAATGATGATTAGGGTTAAGTTTCCTACTTAACCCATTAAGGACTTAATCCATTAATGACTTAATCCATTAAGTCCATTATCACTTAGATTAATCTTTGCCAAAGTTTATTATTTAATATCTCAAGTTATTAAATAATTCTTGTGTGTCCCGATTAATTCTCAAAATTAGGGTTTAATTGGCATTAGTGTTTTCCAACCCAAAGACTAACCCATTTATTAACTTGTTGGGCTTCTAGATCAATTAGGGCTTTGTTGGGCCTACTAGGCCCACTAGAATGTCGTTAAGCCCATTAGGGTTTTAGTAGGGCCCATTAAGTCTTATTGGGCCCATTAGGGCTTCCTTGGGCCCATTAGGGTTTCAAACCCTCCAAACGAATCAACACAATCGAGACAAGGCACACCACCACCCGACATGGCGGCTGGTGGCGGCAGCCACCACCCTAAGGTGGTGGTTTTCAATTTCTTTCATTATACTTTAGCTAATTACAGTTTACAATGCCTTTACCAAGAATAAACACACACACTAACTACATCATCACACCCATGGCGGCTTATGGTGGTAGCCACCACCCTATGGTGGTGGTGATGCCATTCTGAGAACTTCAACTACACACATACACTAACAGTGGGAAAAACACAGCCACATATACATGTACTGGTTGTAAAAGGACCCAGCCACCTTCTTGGCGGCGTATGGTGGCCGGCAGCGAAGGTTTGGCGATGAATTTCCTTCTTGCTCCCAAGGGTTTCCGGTTGCTCATGGCCACGTAGCAGTAACGAATCCGTTCAAAGGGTTAGCCACCCACCTGGTGGCTCTCGGCGATGGCAGCCACTAGCAACATAACGTCCGACGGTGGCAGCGGTGCGAAAGGCGGCGACAGCCGCAGTTATCCGCGACATCGAGTCTAGCAGTGAGGCGGCTGGAGAAGGGCACGAGGATGGCGAAGCATCGGCGACCAGTGGCTTGGGATGCAACAAGAGAACAGAACGGAGAGGAGAGAAGATCTGTCGCCGGGAGCCGTAGAGGAAGAACCAAGCGACGATGGCAGCGGCTTCCAGCTTCGTTGTCGTCGACGGTGGATGAGAGGATTCCATAAAAACGGCGACTGTCGAACGAGGAGGTGGATACTGGTGGTCCTTGGCGTCATCGCTGATCGGAAACATGAAACAGAGGGAGGTGGCGGCTACCGGAAGTGAAGATGGGGAAGGTGACAGCTGGAGAACCCCGACGATGGCGGCTACACATAAGGGGCTTAGGGTTAGGGCTTGACGGGTAATGAAGCTACATACCCCGTCCGATATCAAATCTTTGCCATAATGACCATTTCGGCCCCTCCTCCATGAAATCCCTTCAAAAGGAGCCTATAAGTTACCATTTAAACCCCGCCCTTTAAATTCCTTTAGAAATTAAGTACAATACTTACCAAACAACCCTCCGTTCTTGAATTTCTTTGCAAAGCCGGTCCAGAAGTTACCCTTAAACCCCCAATATCTCAATTATGACATATTCAGCCCTTCCACCTCTCTTCCTTTCAAATTAAATTCAAATAATTACCACAGAGCCCCTACCTTCATAAATATTTTCATAATAAATCCCAAAAGATAACAAGCAGTCCCTGCCTTCGCAATTACTTACAAAATAAATTCGAAACTTACGTTTTAACCCCTAAATCTCTAAAATTATAGCGATTAGCTCCTCGAGATCAACACCTTGCTAAATAATTATCGATTTTAGGGCTACTATCCGGTCATTTATTTATTTATTTAACTAATAAATAAACAGGTGTTACAACTCTCCCCCACTTAAATTAGATTTCGTCCTCGAAATCATTTCTTACCATTCCTTACTCGCCCAACCACTCTAGTAGCAGGGTCGCCAACCAGGGCACACCCTAGCCCTCCCAGGGTAGCCATGACTAATCCTCGTAAAGCCCTAAAATACGCAGGTGAATGAATTCCTCGCAACAAGATCTCGTCTACTTCGTCTGAATTATGCTTTCTCGAGATGATCTGTATCCCTAACAGACCACTCATACTGAATCATTATCGATGAATCCAGTCTGTTTATCCCTCAACTGTTCACTCAACTTCTGATAGTTCGAGGTTCCCACTATAACACAGGGTCACAGACCCACTTATCCTTGCGGGCAACTAATCCTTTTCCAAGGCTTAGATACTCTTGCTGCGAGTGACCCGTCACCCCCCAAATCATCTAACTAGTCCGTCCGTACTCGCAACCTGAAACACAAATGCTAACCCTGCCTAATGCTGAAACTGCTTGAACACTGAACCGCCTGAGGCAGTATACACTGCTACATAGCTACTTACCAAAAGCTACCGAGACCTCCCGGGTCTCAATTTGGTTACCAATCCTCTGAAATACTGGGTTTCCACCCGGTTGTGGAGCCAAAGGACTCCTTACTTAGTCACCTCACACGAATTTTGAACGAAATCCTTCTCTGGAACTAGTTCCAACTAGTTATCATGCCACTGTGACTCTAACAACTTTCTGATCTAACCGATCGAATCCATACGTCGAATCCTATCATCATCAAATCCAAGGATGGAAGTAGTTGCTACCTTACCAATGGTAGCCTTATCTCACACGCAATCTTATACAGTCCATTGCCTTCCTGATCCCATAACTGTAGTGGCGCTCCTACATTCCTATCACTGGCTCAACCAGATCTAATCCATCTGGGTAATTCTGAAATCCAATCCATGGATTTCCTTATCCTTACTAATACACCCGAACTGGTGGGTACTACTGTTCCTTCTGCGTCCTAACAACTCGCTCACACTATCTACTGACCTAGTGAATGCTACGGCTACACCCGCAGACTTACAACATTCTATCACTATCTAGCTGCTAGTGAATGCTACGGCTACACCCGCAGACTTACAAACACTTTAGTACTATCTGCCAACCTAGTGAATGCTACGGCTACACCCGCAGAATTACAACATCCCTCACACGATCTACTGCTAGTGAATGCTACGGCTACCCCCGTAGTCTTACAACACTTCCCATGATAACTGACTGCTAGTGAATGCTACGGCTACCCCCATAGTCATACAACACTTTCCAAACTATCTGACTTCTAGTGAATGCTACGGCTACCCCCGTAGTCTTACAAAACTTTCCATACTGGGTCGAATACGCACTTGACCTAACACAGAACAGAACTTGAGTCCTAACCGGAACTCAAATCCGGTTCCCAAAACCTGTTATCACGTGACCCCATTGTATCAGTACCGTACCCACGCCCGTGATCAAAGCGTCACAGCAAACCACAAAATCATCTACACCCTCTGGCAAGGTGAGAATCAGTGCCTCGCACAACCGATGCCTGAGGGTCTCGAGGCTGCCTGCTGCTCAGGCCCCCAACGAAAGGTCACCGACTTCTTGGTTAGTCGGGTCAAAGGAACCACAATCTCGGAGAAGTCCCACATAAATCTCCGGTACTAATCCACTATACCCAGGGAATCCCGGATCTCAGATGGAGACCTCGGAATCTCCCACCGCATCACGACCTCTATCTTGGCCGAATAAACTAGAATACCCTTCTGGTTGACAAGGTGGCCAAGAGATTTCACCTTGCGCAACCAGAACTCACAGTTGGAGAACTTTATAAAAAGTCTCTCCCCCACTTAGATTCGACTAAGTCTTCACATTACTTGAGAATTGAAGGGTTCCCAATCCTTATCGCTTTCAAATATCCCACTGATGACAACTTGTGCCTGCGAATGCTTACGTTTAATCGTCGATTAAATCATGAGATCTTCCACCCTCAGAAGTCTCGATGAGTACTCTTGAAATCCGATCCAGTCTGACACCTCAATCCATTTAACATGCTATCAATTGAAGACCTTAATCTTCACTCTAGCCGACGAATCCTCGTTCCCAATCTTGCAGTACCACTGAACTCTAATCTAACACAACCCATGCGAAAACACAATTCTCTTGAACATCCAGTGACCAACCACTTATGTATCTAACACCCGTGACTGACACTACCCTCTTCCTGTCACCAGTTCTGTTCTAGCAACGGTAGTGCCTTGAACTCCAAGGTTCATCCATAAACAATTACCGACCATACTTGAACAATGATAGAACCTCTGAACGTTGACTTCATTGGAGAACAATCACTCCAAACCTGATCGAGTATCCTCTAACTAATACTCCTGTATAGATCCCGACAAAGATCCGAAATAATAATGGTATGCACGGAACCCACTCCGCAAGACGCATCTCTCTTTGGGTTCATCAAGGACCTGTCGGCATGCAGGATGGCATATATGATCCTTGATAACCCCAAACACTAGCAGGAAACCGAACCGAGATCTAACTTATCCAAACTTACTTATAACTCCAACGTGATACGTATCCCCAACATCCATCTAGTAGCAATAGAATATGACATACCCATAACATCTATAGGAATACTAATCACCTTCTGTTGACATGATCAACACTGCTACCCTGAAGTAGCCTAAACCCTCGGAGCGACAAACTCCCTTGTGCACTGTCATGTACGTGCTGCACTGACTCCGGCCCTGCTGGCCTTTCACCTGATGATCAGAAATCATGGGTCTCTTCCCGGGACCCTTACTATACGCACCTAGCACGAACATCTCTTCTCAAAGTTCTCCAAATCGATCCCGCATCTGCAACTCTTGGAAATCATATCCTTCAGGGTCTGACACCCTGTCACGCTCACTAGCTCGCTTGCCAGTGGCTAAGCTGCAAGAACTGGTACATCCCCTGTCCCCAAACTGGGTCACAAACTCTTCCCTGAAGCTTCTTAGATTCTCCAAGACTCTCACTGATTCGAGTATGGATCCTGTGCTTTCAGTAGTATGGGCCCAATACTACCTTCCACACCTATCCATACTTTCCTCAGCAATCCTCCGGGATCCTCCAAGTCACTCCCTCAACTGGTACACCCAAGTCTAACCGAGCCTCACTACTAACTCACTGAAATATATCCTAGCTTCCCTAGGTTCCTGAACTCACCCAGTCCTCAGTTGCTGAAAGATTCCCAGTAATGTCAACTAGCTACTTCATGAATATAGCCACATGCAACAGATATCAGATAATCCTTCAAGTAACAGACTCATCCCTATAACGGTTAGACTCAAACGAGAGCTGCGCAATAGGGTCAAATCTTTCACTCTGAGATTATCCAGCATGTGCCACATGTGACTTAGCATATTCACTAAATAGCTAACTCACATTACTAAGAGTCCCACAAAGCACAAAACAAGCAGCATTCAGACGATGGAAAATCTAACCATCATATTCCAATCAAATCATTTTATCCTCTAATCAGGAATCTGTACATGCAATTAAAAGGCTCATATAATCAGGCATAACCTAAACAGGCTATCCTATCACTGATTGATCAGTACTAGCACGCAAGTCTACAAGCACATATAATACGCATATAAGGCATCCTCCTAGATCCTTAGCCCTAATCTAGCATGCAATTTATCATAATCATATCAGATCATAACATAACATGTATGGGTATCTTGGGGAAAAATTACTTGAGCTCGGCTGATTGCACGCATCACACACTTTGATCTGTTCAAAGTTTTGTTCCTTTCTCAAATTCTTTTCACCTCTTTTTATAAAAGGGTTTTACTTTGGCAAATTCTCATACCGAGTCCTTAGTTTGAGTGCAGACACACCCGGGAGTGTGCCCGAATCCCTCAAACAAGGCTCTGATACCAACTTGTAACATCCCATTTTCCAAGGCCAAAAATTTCATTTTTTTTAAATAAGTTATTACATAAAACTTTTAGTATAAAAACATTCATAATAATATCTTGTATCAAACCAAAGTGTCAGTAATCAAAACATATTATCATAAAACCATATCAGAGTGTAATCCCAAAGATCTCACGTGCGGAAAACATAGTGTGATGCGCTGCGATCAAGCCGACTCCTTTCCTTTAAACACGAAGTACCTGAAACCAAAACTGAAAACCATAAGCACGAAGCTTAGTGAGTTCGCCCATCATACCACATACCACACAATCACATAGCATACATACTGTCAGGCATTTCTGGGGTGCCCGACCTACCCAGTACGGCCATTCTGGGGTGCCGACCTACCCGTGTCAAGCTATTCTGGGGTGCTGACTACCCATGTCAAGCCATTTTGGGGTGCTGACTACCCTTCGGTCCTAATGACCGAACCTCGGGGACTATTTCACCCCTACTACTACTACTATCACATTTCATAACGTAACAGCTTATCAGACATATCTGGGGTGTCTGAACTACCCTTCGGTCCTAACAACCGAACAAGGGGACTATTCCCCTCCTACTACCACTATCACATATAACATATCATGCCAGCATATAAACATATCATCACATACTGTCAGACATATCTGGGGTGTCTGACCTACCCTTCGGTCCTAACAACTGAACTCTACTACTATCACATTTACATATCATGCCAGCATATACCATATCAGGTAGTAGCAAACCTAGATGATATCACAAAGACAATCATCTAACATACAACTCCTACTAGTGGGCCAGCATTGTGGCCGTAGAGCCACCGCTACTAGAAGGTAACTCACCTCACATTGCTGAAGTCTCGAAGACACAACCCCACACTTACTAAAGTCCTGCAGACTCGACCCCAACTGCTGGCTGACAGATTCCCGAACTGTCAACACCAAAATAACACCCAATTAATAATTGGGTCCCAATACACAACCATAAGTATATTCTTTGGGTAATTACTACATTACCCCTAACTTGGCTTATTAAAGCCCAAGGCCCAATCCGTAGGCCCAAAGTCAACTAGGAATCAAAGCCCAACACATGGCCCCATTTTCCAAATTGGGCCTAGGCCTATACATGGTCTCATTCTAAGGCCCAACATCATATACTCATTAAGGCCCAAACCTTGGCCCATCTATGGCCTAATTTTCCAAATTAGGCCCAAGCACCTTACATGGGCCTTACCCTAGGCCTATTAAATTACTCTATACCATTTGCTTAATCTTGGATAGTCCATTAATAACCCAAATCATCAAGGCCCAATAGAAAGGCCCGACAATAAACCCACGTGAAATTAGGGTTTCACATAAAATGATGATTAGGGTTAAGTTTCCTACTTAACCCATTAAGGACTTAATCCATTAATGACTTAATCCATTAAGTCGATTATCGCTTAGATTAATCTTTGCCAAATTTTATTATTTAATATCTCAAGTTATTAAATAATTCTTGTGTGTCCCGATTAATTCTCAAAATTAGGGTTTAATTGGCATTAGTGTTTTCCAACCCAAAGACTAACCCATTTATTAACTTGTTGGGCTTCTAGATCAATTAGGGCTTTATTGGGCCTACTAGGCCCACTAGAATTTCGTTAAGCCCATTAGGGTTTTATTAGGGTCGATTAAGTCTTATTGGGCCCATTAGGGCTTTCTTGGGCCCATCAGGGTTTCAAACCATCCAAACGAATCAACACAATCAAGACAAGGCACACCGCCACCCGACGCGGCGGCCGGTGGCGGCAGCCACCACCCTAAGGTGGTGGTTTTCAATTTCTTTCATTATACTTTAGCTATTTATAGTTTACAATGCCTTTACCAAGAATAAACACACACACACACACACACACTAACTACATCATCACACCCATGGTGGCTTATGGTGGCAGCCACCACCCTATGGTGGTGGTGATGCCATTCCGAGAACTTCAACTACACACATACACCAACAGTGGGAAAAACACAGCCACATACACATGCTCTGGTTGTAAAAGGACCCAGCCACCTTCTTGGCGGCGTATGGTGGCCTGCAACGAAGGTTTGGTGATGAATTTCCTTCCCGCTCCCAAGGGTTTCTGGTTGCTCAAGACCATGTAGCAGTAACAAATCCGTTCAAAGGTGTAGCCACCCACCTGGTGGCTCTCGGCGATGGCAGCCACTAGCAACATAATGTCCAACGGTGGCAGCGGCGCGAAAGGCTACGACAGCCACGGTTATCTGCGACATCGAGTCTAGCAGTGAGGCGGCTGGAGAAGGGCACGAGTATGGCAAAGCATCAGCGACCGGTGGCTTGGGATGCAACAAGAGAACGGAACAGAGAGGAGAGAAGATCCGTCGCCGGGAGCCGTGGAGGAAGAACCAAGCGACGACGGCAGCGGCTTCCAACTTCGTAGTTGTCGACGGTGGTTGAGAGGATTCGAGAAAAACGGCGACTGTCGAACGAGGAGGTGGATACTGGTGGTCCTTGGCGTCATCGCTGATCGGAAACATGAAACGGAGGGAGGTGGCGGCTATCGGAAGTGAAGATGGGGAGGGTGACGGCTGGAGAACCCCGACGATGGCGGCTGCACATAAGGGGCTTAGGGTTAGGGCTTGACGGGTAATGAAGCTATATACCCCGTCCCATATCAAATCTTTGCCATAATGACCATTTGGGCCCTTCCTGCATGAAATCCCTTCAAAAGGAGCCTATAAGTTACCATTTAAACCATTCCCTTTCAATTCCTTTACAAATTAAGTACAATACTTACCAAACAGCCCTCCGTTCTTGAATTTCTTTGCAAAGCCTGTCCAGAAGTTACCCTTAAACCCCTAATATCTCAATTATGACATATTAATCCCTTCCACCTCTCTTCATTTCAAATTAAATTCAAATAATTACCACAGAGCCCCTGCCTTCATAAATATTTTCATAATAAATCCCAAAATATAACAAGCGGTCCCTGCCTTCGCAATTACTTACAAAATAAATTTGAAACTTACATTTTAACCCCCAAATCTCTAAAACTATAACGATTAGCTCCTCGAGATCAACACCTTGCTAAATAGTTATCGATTTTAGGGCTACTATCCAGTCATTTATTTATTTATTTAACTAATAAATAAACGGGTGTTACATCTAATGAAACCGTTGTCCAACAGCTCCTGAAGTTGCGTCATAAGCTCGTTCATCTCCATCGGTATTAATCGATATGGTGCTTTTGCTATCGGTGTTGTACCTGGTAACAAGTCTATCTGAAACTCCACTTGCCTATTAGGTGGTAATTCGGGAAGATCTTCGGGAAAGACTTTCGGATAATCACACTCGACCGGTATATTCTGCACCTCCTTCTTTTCCTTTTTAGCATCGATTACGAATGCCAAGTATGATGTACATCCCTTGGACAAACATTTTCTGGCTTTCATCAGGGAGATGATTCCAGAATTTACTCTATGTTTGTCCCCATACACCATAAATGACTCTTTCCCTAGCGGGTTTACTTTTACTATCTTCTTCCTACACAAGATTTCGGCATAATTGGCGCA
Source organism: Lactuca serriola (assembly GCF_051521515.1). Classification (NCBI taxonomy): domain Eukaryota; kingdom Viridiplantae; phylum Streptophyta; class Magnoliopsida; order Asterales; family Asteraceae; genus Lactuca; species Lactuca serriola. The sequence goes on along the minus strand of NC_136412.1, from coordinate 173,635,560 downwards.
AAGCCAATCCATTCCCAGCACAATGTCGAAACCATTTAACTTAATAGGGAATAATTCTTCGTGGAACTTATTCCCATTCAAGTCTATGAAGATGTTTTTCATGCAATGGCTAACAGGTATAAACTTGCCACTAGCAACCTCGACTATTAAAGCGTTATCTAGTCTATCAACAGGCAAAGCTAGTTTTCTACCAAATTCATGCGAAATAAAGGAGTAGTTGGCTCCAGAATCAAAAAAAATTTGGGCAGGCAATTTGTTTACGAGAAAAGTACCTGAAGCGACACCCACTTCCTCCTTTGCAGCTTCAAGTGTCATTTGGAAGGCTCTGGCTTTTGGCTTTGGTGGGAGATTGGGCCTTGCTTCCCCTTTCTTCTTTGGGCAGTCTCTCGAGATGTGCCCTTCCTCACCACACCCATAGCAAACTTTCTTGACGAGGGAGCATTCATTGGCATAGTGCCCAGGCTTTCCACATTTAAAACATGTGACCTCTTCGCCACATTTCCCATGGTGCTTCCTCATACATTTGTCGCACCATTTGGCTTCTCCTCCTCCTCCTCCTCTCGAACCAGACTTCGAGAATTTACTTTTCTTGTTGGACCTCCAAGGTCCCTCAAACTTCCTCTTCTCACCAACATCTGTCCTCTCTAGACCCTTCTCCCTGATCTGGGTCTCAACATTCTTAGCAGCCCAGATGGCGGCTTTCAATGTGGTTCCTTGCTTAACCATTAGACCAAAATCCACTGGTAAACCATGTGCAAACTTATTGACCTTAGAGAGTTCAGTTGGAACTAAGTAAGGAACACGCTTAATCTTTTCTGTGAAACTAGCAGCGTATTCAGTAACACTCATTTTTCCTTTCTTCAAATTCTGAAACTCATTATTGATTTCCAGAAGATCCTTCTTAGAGCAGTATTGCAATTTCAGTTGTACCACAAAGTCTTCCCAAGACATCTTGCTAGCTTCACCCTTGGGCATCGAATCAGCTAGTAACTTCCACCAGCTCAATACACCAGATTTTAATAGAGGAATTGCAAGTGCGGTCTTCTGTTTGTTGCTGCACTCACAACTCTCAAACATTGTCTCCATTTCGGAGATCCAATTTATAACTTCCACTGGTGTCGGACTTCCAGATAGACACGGTGGTTTGGATGCCATGAAATCTTTGTATTTGCATCCACGTCCATCACCTCCTCCATCCTGGTTGTTTCATCTAACTATCGGTGGGTTGGCTTGACCAACAGTCCCACTGTAGTTCCCTCCTTCTGATTGCCCTTCATTCAATTCAGGCTGTTCAACAGGTATCGTAGTTTCTTCCCTATTCTGTTGCAGTAATCACCTTGTCTCCTCCATTTGGCGATCCAACATCATCTGTATCATCGCTTGTACTCCAGCCATCGTCATTGGCTCAGGTGCAGCTCCTGCAACAGGTACTTGCTCAAGTACTGGGAGTTGATTCCTATTCCCATTTGCATTCCCAGCTCTACTGCGGGTTATTGCCATCTTGATCTATACACCGAATAGGGTGAATTTAGATCATTATTCACTATAGACTCCGAAATGTTTATATGCTAGTTCTAATATCGTACTCGTACGTTTAGAATCCTAAACACATAAGGTTTCCAGATCCGGTCGGCAACAGATGATAGATCCGAACAAATAACAACATATCAGGCACAAATCATTTAGCACATAAAAGCATTTTAGGCACAATTCCTAAAATAAGCTAGTGCTCACACCTCACAATCATCGCTTAGCATTCCAAGTTTAAGTCTAGAAATCCTACAAATTCCTAGTTCGCTTAAACTAATGCTCTAATACCAACTGTGACATCCCCATTTTCGCGGCCAGAAAAGACCGGTTTTGTTTATACTTTATTTCAAAATCAGAGTAACCTTTTAATAAAAGAGTTGCGGAATTTTTCCCAAAACAATAATATGATAAAGATTTATCAAAAGCATTTCCTTAGAAATGTATTTCATTAAAAGACTCGGGATGCCATGTTCGATACAGGACATATTTATAAATAATACAATATAAGCCTTACTACATTATTTCATATCTACAAGCATATATCCGTAATCCCTCATCCCAACACATCACAACTATGCTCGAGCGCCACTACCTGTAATACATAAAACTGATTGGGTCAGACTTGGGAGCTTGGTGAGCAGATAGGGTTTTCAACCCACAATAAATAAGTTTATTAATTTCATCAACCAACAATAACCCGATTACCCATTCTCGTTATCCTCACTTTACGTCCCTAAAACACTTATCATAAGGGACCTAGCCTAAGGATCATCATCGGGATGGACACTACTGCTAAGGGGATTCCTCAGCAATAAATGTCCTTAAGGAAACCATGTGGGGGATGGAGTACACCAGTGAACACATCGTTCACAAACACCTACATGTTGCGAGCCTGCTAGCATTCCACTGGACTGTCTAGAAGAGTCCCTGGTTGTCATCCATACTCCGCTAGATGACAGAATCAACAACAACATCGAGGCCTCTCATCATTTTTTCACACATCGTCTGTTACATCTACCCATGTTTTACCACCAACATTCTTATAGATATAAAATACATATATAGTTTAAATCATTTAAAACATGTATAAAAATCTTTCATCAGTATAGACAGCAAGTATTCAGACAATATGCACACATAACATGTAATTTATATTAAATACTTTATATCTATGTGTAAGATGAAAGTGACAATGCACTCACCTGACTCAACCGATGTAGATCGTAATTAAGCTTGAGAGTAACTTCTCGATTCCCTTCTTCCAAATATTTTCTATTATTTCTTTCTAAAATATATGTTTAAATGGTAATGCATAAAACACACGAGCATGCTCCTATTTATAGTAAGAGTTGTGGATTCATACGTTAAATGATCTTTACAATAATAAAGGCTTAGTTACTCAAAATATTGACACGTACTTTTAAAGACCGACAATAAATAAAAATGATATATATATATATATATATATATATATATATATATATATATATATATATATATAAAATTTATGTTGACTCTTGTGTTCTTATCTTAAACAAAACATATATTTTCTTTAATGAACACGTATACCTTTCTCTTTGTAAGATAACACGTCATAACTTCCCGTAAATATCACATGCATGTTTACATGCTTACTTGATATATATATATATATATATATATATATATATATATATATATATATATATATATATATATATATATATATATATATATATATATATATATAACGTTTAATAATATATATTGTCAAAGTCTTAAAAAAATAGTGATAATAATTATCAAATGTCAAATCAATATAATATATGAACCAAACATATAAAAGATATTATTTTACAACATATCAAATTTTATAATTTATTATTAATGTCATAAAATATACGTAAACAATTATTTTGGAGAGTTATATCTCAAAAATATATCTAATATATATTTATTTTTATATTGACAGTGTAACAATTGGTAAAAATAGGAACGATCGTACGATGCTATGTTTTGATTATTAAGCAATATGAGTATTTTATCAAGAATGGTTGAAGGAATTTAACCTCTTTTATTTAAATAAGTTATTGTGAAATATAAAACAAGTAGCTATTGATAAATTTCGTTATGATGTATGGCTACGAACCATCACCGGTTTGTGAAATTAGCATATAACATCATTTAAACGCAACAAACTTAATTTTTGTATCAACATTTCTCTAGTTGATAAGTAAGTTAGGTTCTATGTAAAACGTTTGCTTAATAGATGTGGAGGATCTAAATTTGACAAATATACGAACCAAAGTGACAAAACGTGTTTAACGATATGGTTAACCGGTTAAATGTCACGAAATTATACATTGGTCAATAAATTTTATATTTAAATAAATTAAAATATAAAATGAATTATTATAAGGTATAATTAAAATGTATTTAAGTGTTTTTGAATAAAAAGAATAAAACATAAACATTAAAGTTCAAATACACAAAAGCTACATTGTTATTTTATACTAAGTATACATGTATGTATTTGTACATATGTATTATTATCTAGTGAATGACTAGTAATGGGTCATGATTTAAGTAATTTCATGTAAGGAATATGATTTGTAAATCAATTAAGATAAGAGAATTGGTGGAGATAAGTGCCAACTTAATTAATAAGTGCTTAATCACTTAAGACATTTTACTAAGAATGCTTCTTAATCCTTCTTCTAATTTTTAAGATTAAGACCTTCCCTCTCCTTAACTAGAACTCCTAACTAACTAAATAACTAGTAGTTAGTTAGTTAACTAACTCTATCTCTAAGCAACCAACCAAGCAAGTGGCTAGACAAGATCACATCACTTAAACTCACATCCCATCACAAGCTAGTCTAGGTTTTGTCCCCTTATCCTCTTCCACTCTTTCCTCCTTCATAATCACGAAATTTCATCTTCATTTTACCCTCATTTGACGAGCCAATACTCCAGGGAATTACTCTCAACCTTCATCTCATTTTCAAGCACAAAAACTTCCTTCCAAAGCCATTAAAACCATGAACTAAAGGGCTGCTGTCCCTTTTGTGTTTCAGCCACCATTTCACCCATCTACACCTTCCTTTTGCTTGATATTTTTACCACCAAATACCCCTGGAAGTTACTTGTTATGATACTCAAAATTATTGATTCAAAACAGTGAGTAAACTACCTTTTTTCTTGCTCTTTTTCTGTGAAATTTTCGTGACAGCAACATAGCCAAAAGAGTGGTTGTTTTGGAGCATCAAACCAACAACCAAAAGTTCATCTTCAACCTTCCATTCTTCAAGTATTCACATAAGGTGAGTTCATACCCCTACATTTTCATATTTTATTCAACTTTTAAGGGGGGGGGGGGGGGGGAATACAAGTTAGAACACTAAACATAACTTAAATTTAAATGACAGCTTTCTATAGAAAAGTTGAGTCCTGTTCACGGACTGTTTTGACCATCTTAAACTTAATATCTTTCAAAACTGTACAATATGAAAATAGTTCAAGTTTATACCTTTCTAATGACTACTCGCACGCGTTCATACGATTTTTCTACAATTTATGGCGATTTTTATGAAACTGCCTGTCATTTCAGATGTGATTTCGGACCAGTCTGAGAAGATTTTCATTTTCACACTAGTTTGAGACCACTAAAAATCATAATAAAAAATAGGAACAAATTAGACTCATTTTATAAACTCTTAGAGGTGACGGATTTAGTTTTTGACTTACGAGGATTTTTCTATGAGTTTTCTAAAAACAGGGACAGTAAAGGGTAAAACTGTCAAAAGTGGTTTATAGATTTATTAACACCTTTTGACATTTTTGAGCAATGTTTATACATTAAGGAAGTTAAAACACAATCATTTAAATATGTTTAATTACCATTTTTACAAAAGTGATAAGTACAAAAAAGTCTTTAGTATCAAACTTAAGGATTATTTCATGCAAAGTTTCTAATAAAAACGTAAGAATGTGAACAACAATTACGAAACATACCAAATCATCTTTTAAAATTTATACATATATATAACCATATACATATATATATATATATATATATATATATATATATATATATATATATATATATGTTTTGTTTACAAACTTGTCTTCTACATTGAAAATATACATATATATGTTTTGTTTACAAACTTGTCTTCTACATCAAAAATTACACTTTTCATAACAAGTGAACATTTTACTAGGGATTACTATGCAAACGAGACACATTTTTAGAAAACTATAATAGGTATAGTTTTACGAGAGCATTACAAACTTTTACATACTAGAAACACTATTTCAAGAAGTTTACTTTCATACACAAGAACAAACGAACATTTTTTTTTCATGTAAATCTGTTTTATACTAAGTTTTGTGAGACATCAACTTCATGTACGTTCGAGTACGCATTTCAAGTCCTATATTATATACCAGAATCCCTTGGAGGGGGAGCATGGTGTTTGTGTATAGATCTATACGGGCTTGACAACCAGCGCCCTGACTATTAGCTATAGTCCACCATTTGGGGTGACAAACGTCAGAACATTCCAACGCCTGAAGAACGTTGTGTATAAGCATTTCTAGTCAATAGCATGGTTATAAAACTCACATGGAGTATTGAAAACACATTGATTTACGGGGTTTTTCAGACGTATTGGAAATTTTATACTTACATACATTTTCTAGAAACAAACATTGGTCTTGAGAGAAGGCTACATTTATACTAGTAGAAAATATAGGATTTTCTAGAAGCAAACAAACAAGAACAAAACATTTCATTTCATACAAACATTGTCATTTAATACTTATGAAATTCACCAGCTTAAATGCTGATCTACTCTTTCAAAACTACTTGTATGTCGCAAGGATTTAGTAATTATAGGTAACAAATAGCTTTTGAAGAAGGGACGTTGCGGCGCCAGTTTAAATTCATATTTTGGCATCATATTGTAATTGGTTTTGAACATGTACCTTTTAACAATGTAAACTTTCAATTATATATATGATGGTTGTATTGTTTTCTTCACTATGTATTCATTTGTTACGTTACCACATGAAGTCATCCGCCCCCGAACGTTTCCGCCGTTCCGGTTTGGGGGTGTGACATGCGGGCTAATAGTTACGGTCTCCACCACTTTCATTTAGATTAGTATTCTAAATGATCTTTTATTATTTTTTTAAACTTTTATTTAGCCCTATTTATAAAATTTTGAAAATGAGCTTTTGCACAAATATACACATAATTTTTAAATAAATCACATTTATAGAAACACGTATTATGTTTGAATGATTTTTATTTTATTTATTCACAAGAAGTTTACATTTGTCGACCGATGTAAATACATATTTTTATAGGATATGCCGAGCGAGAAACGTGGGTGTTACATAACGCCCGCAGATCCGGGCTAGTCAATTTAGAGACAATAAACATCAAAAATGAGTTTTTGATGGAAGATTATTTAGAAGGATTAATCTTAAACAAGTTTTAGTATATGTAACAAGGGTTCAGTACATATAAAGAACGCCGAAATCCGAGTTATGAAGAAGAAGTTACGGTCCGTCGAAGGTTTCATCGAAGGAAATTATTTTTTTAAGAAGCGAAGCACTGTCTGAGTTCGGAATCACCACCTTTTCAAGTGAGTGCATAGTTACTTTCATCTTACATATAGATATGAAGTATTTTATATAAACTACGTGATATGTGGGTATATTGTCTGAATACTTGCTGTCTGTGCTGGGTGAAAGATTTTCATACATGTTTTAAATTATTTAAACCGTATACATATTTTATATCTACAAAATATGTGGGGTAAAACATGGGTAGATGAAATAGTTTCTGTGTGACAAAAATAAAATGATGAAGAGGTGATATAGACCATGAGGTAAGGGTGAGAGGTGAACCATGAGAGAAGCCTTTTACCCAAGTGATGGCCCCGTCATCCAGCAGAGTATGGATGACAACCACGGACTATTCTAGACAGTCCAGTGGACACTAGCATGCTCACAACCTGTAGGTGTTTTGAACTGTGTATTCACCAGGTGTACTCTAAAAACCCATCGACATGTATTGCGAGTGGATTCTCGAAAATGAGACTTTCGATAAACGAGATAAAACCCATTGACCTGTATTGCGAAAGGAGTCTCGGAAACGATACTGCCAATGTTTAAACATAATAATTATATTATTGTGGGTTGAAAACCCTATGTACTCACCAGGTTTCCCAACCTGACCCTCTCATTTTATTTATATCACAGGTGTTGATATGAAGTCACATTACACTGAGAGATTAAATGAGATATAAATCACTAGCGATAATGAATGTAAATTCTATTTATGCTTATGTTTCTATATTGACGATGACATCCCAAATGTTTTTAAATGAATAAAAATATATTTCTTTGGAAACGCTTTGATAATGTTTTTATCATGTTTTACTAGAAACAAATTCTGCAACATTTATATTAAAAGAAGTACTCTGATTTTTATAAACCATAAACAAAATTGGTATTTTCTGGCCGTGAAAATGGGGATGTCATAGTTGGTATCAGATCATTAGTTTAAGCGAACTAGGAATAAGGATTTATTTCTACACTTAAACTTAGAATGCTAAGCGATGATCGTGAGGAGTGTGTCTAATATGTTTTAGGAAGTACACATAAATAGACACAAGCACTAGCTTAATTAGGGAATATGCCTAAAATGCTTTTATGTGCTAAATGATTTGTGATGCTTTATGCTATCGTTTGATCAAATCTCTGGCCTGTTGCCGACCAGATCTGAAAATTTTATGTGCTCAGGTTTCTAAACGTTTAATTACGATATTAGAACTGGCATGTAACTTTTTGGATTAATACGGAGGAATACGCGTCTAAATCTTCCTCTATCTATATTCTCGTCTCGATACACCGAACTCCTGCTTTGGTGTATAGAATGTCATCATAAGGACTCATAGCAGACTGAGCAAATGGAGGAAATGAGAAGGCTTACGATAGTGAATGATACCTATCGGAAGATATTTTAAGAGTGATATCTTGCCTTTAGAATGCGTCTAATAAATAATACGTCTAGTATAGGAGAATTTCACTTCCAGTTAGAAGAAATAAAGATTTTTGGTAGAATCCATGAAGTTATCCCATCGTTTGACATTTCCACCACCAACCGGGTTGAAACAGAATTGATGATTGAAGATACGCATGGAAGAAGTCCTAGTAGAGTCTAGAGAGAATTATATGATTGTTTGGACACATTTGTATGTGTTAAAATTATTTTTGTGATAATAACTTAGAGAACTACGAGACAATACTTGGGACGAGTATGAGTAGGTGTGAATGGTAGTAGAGGCCTATACTACCGGAAGCACAAGACTCACGCTTGGATCAGGGAAAGTCACAAGGTTACCAAGAAGCTAGTAATTGATACCATTTTATTCAAATATGTCGTTACCATCGTTTCAGTAATGACTAAGAGGATGATTGTTATTCCGACCCTAGTGGTCATATCAAATTGAGTCCAACTACGATGAGTGTGTTACATGGTTCAGAGAACCAAGTTTGATGTAGCATCCGACTTAAGCCGAAAGATTGAAATAAAAGATAATCAAAGCGATCGGTAGAGGCATCGTTATAGTTGCTTGAAGCTAGAAATGCTACATGTTAAAATGTGATTATATCACACTAGAACATGAAGGAAAGTATATTCCTTTCCAGAATTCAACTCTAAGAGACCTGATTCTAAGCGTTGCAACATACTATGAGAGGTCATTAGAACATGACCCATCGGTCTATTAGGGAAATAAAATAGTTTGTTAAGAAGAAGAAGGAGTCTCCAGAAAGGATTGGGATTGTGAATTGAAGGTCATAATTTGGAGTCTAACAGGAGATAGGGAGTAAGTGCAAGATCGAGCACCGCCTGCAGTCAAGGAGTCCAAGAGTTAGATACTCATTCGAAGAAACAAGGAAGTTACGATTATTACCTAGGATGAAGAGATAACATATGGAATCATTATATTGCCCTGTTTTGTTGATGATTCCGGGACGTAATCATCCTAAGGGGGAGATAACTGTAACGCCCGCAGATCCGGGCTAGTCAATTTAGAGACAATAAGCATCAAAAATGAGTTTTTGATGGAAGATTATTTGGAAGGATTAATTTTAAACAAGTTTTAGTATATGTTAAAAGGGTTTAGTACATATAAAGATGCCAAAATCCGACTTATAACGAAGAAGTTACGGTCCGTCGAAGTTTTACGGCAAAATCGGCACGACACCGAGAGATGTAAATAGTGAATTTATGATAGAGGACTTTTTAGCCTTAGTAATCTAAACAAAAGTCGTAGAATATGTTAAAATGAGAGCGTCCATAAACAGAACACTCAAATCTGACTTCGTATGAGGAAGTTATGATTTTTCTAACATTTAGCATAACGGTGCACAACCCAGAAATTCGAATTTTAGATCGGTCGATTTTTAGCCAAAATAATCTAAACAACAAATGAAGATATCGTTAATAGGAGTTAAACGATAAAAAGACAGTCGAAAACAGAGCTTGTATGTGAAAGATATGGACGAAGCTTAGTCTCTACTCTTCGAGCGCGGCGAATTCGATACAGTTTTGTAAATCCGAGATAGAATGAGAATTGGCCAATAGTGTCTAAATGAAATTTGTAGTACTCACAAATACCAACACGTGGATATAAATAACGTCGAAAACAAAGCTCGTATGCGAAAGATATGGACGAAGCTTAGTCTCTAGTTTTCGGGCGCGACGAATTCGAATACAGTTTTGTAAACCGGGGATACAATAAGAATTAGCTGAAGGGGTCTAAATGAAAGTTGTCGTACTCGTAAATACCAACGCGTTGATATAAATAACATAGAAAACGGTGCTCGTACGTGGAAGATACAGACGAAGCTTAGAGACTACTTTACTACAAAACTCCTATAAATAAAGGGTGAACTCCTCATATTTTATTCACACCATAAGCCTTTCTTTCTCTTTATAACTTCTCTCTAGCCTCTCGAAACCCCTCCCAAGTCTAGGTAACCTCCCTAGCACGAGAAGGAAGTCCCAGAGCGCCCGTTGGCTTCGAGAAGAAAAACTTTCGGCTCGGAAACGCTGCTCCAGCGAAGCCCGATTTTCCATAAAACCCGCTGTAAGTGAGCTACGCCTACGCTATTTTTTAAATAGCTTTTATTTAATTATAGTAACGTTATTAGGAACTTATAATAAGTAATTTGGCTATTATTATAGGTTATATAAGTATTGATTAACGCTTATATACTAGTAATAATAGCTAGACTATTAATTAGTCTCGGTGAATAATAGACTAAACTATAGTGGTAATAATACTAGGTTTCGTCGAAGGAAATTATTTTTTTAAGAAGCGAAGCACTGTCTGAGTTCGGAATCACCACCTTTTCAAGTGAGTGCATAGTTACTTTCATCTTACACATAGATATGAAGTATTTTATATAAACTACGTGCTATGTGTGTATATTGTTTCAATACTTGCTGTCTGTGCTAGGTGAAAGATTTTCATACATGTTTTCAATTATTTAAACTCTATACGTATTTTATATCTACAAAATGTGTGGGGGTAAAACATGGGTAGATGAAATAGTTTCTATGTGACAAAAATAAAATGATGAAGAGGTGATATAGACCATGAGGTAAGGGTGAGAGGTAAACCATGAGAGAAGCCTTTTACCCAAGTGATGGCCCCGTCATCCAGCAGAGTATGGATGACAACCACGGACTATTCTAGACAGTCCAGTGGACACTAGCATACTCACAACCTGTAGATGTTTTGAACTGTGTAGTCACCAGGTGTACTCTAAAAACCCATCGACATGTATTGCGAGTGGATTCTCGGAAATGAGACTTTCGATAAACGAGATAAAACCCATTGACCTGTATTGCGAGAGGAGTCTCGGAAACGATACTGCCAATAAACGAGATAAACCTTGGTAACTATGGATTTAGTGCTTGTTGAGTAAACCTTGGCAACGATGGATTTCGTACTTATTCCTTAGGATAACCCTTAGGAATAAATGAACGAGAAATAGCTGAATTCTAAGGGTAGAATAAAGAAGATAATGAGAATGGGTAATTGGGTTGATTGTCGAAATGTTTAAACATAATAATTATATTATTGTGGGTTGAAAACCCTATGTACTCACCAGGTTTCCCAACCTGACCCACTCATTTTATTTATATCACAGGTGTTGATATGAAGTCACATTACACTGAGAGATTAAATGAGATATAAGTCACTAGCGATAATGAATGTAAGTTCTATTTATGCTTATGTTTCTATATTGACAATGACATCCCAAATGTTTTTAAATGAATAATGTAACACCCTGTTTATAAAATAAATAAATAATGTATAGAAGCCCTAAAATGAATAATAATTGAGCGAGGCGTTAGTTTCGAGGATTTAAAAGTCATAATTGCAGAAGTCAAGGTGCGTTTGGTAATTAATCGACTTAAATTGAAGATATTTGAAGGCTTAAGGCTTAAATGGTAACTTCTGGGACTTCATTTGAATAGATTTTAGAGGTTAAGGGGTTGTTTGGTAAGTTAGGGATCGAATTTGAGAGTAATTATGGAAGCATGGTTCAAAAGGTAAAATTTGGATATAAATTGATAACAAAATTGCGAGGAGGGACTGAGGTTAGACAATTGGATGAAAGTTAGGAAGGATACGGGATATATCCGATGACCTTTCCTTCCCTCTCATTCTAATGGAACAGGAACCCTAAACCTAACCTTCTAGCAGCCGCCGTCACCTTATATCTCCCTCTCCAAGTCGCCTCCCCGTTGCCGGCAATGTCAAGCTCGGCTGCCGCTTGCAATCGTGCCAATGGAACACCATTGGGACTTCCCGACATCGTGGTTAGAAGAAGCACACCCCACCTTCGGTGAGCACCTCAGTCGCTATGCGTGAGCACCCCAGTCGCAGTCGCCATTTGCTTGCGCTTTTTCGACCATCCGAGCCACCCAGCGTAACAACTTTAATCTCCGGACGAGGGCAGTCGACAACGTGATTTCCGGGTGTGTGTGCGTCGCCATTTTTCTGCCATCCACCTTCTTCTTCTTTTTCTGATGTTGCTCACGGTCCGACTCGACTTTTCCGACGTCGTTCCGACTATCCTTCGCCATCATTTGCCCAACAGACATGTGGCCGCCGCCACTCCGAGCAATTGAGGTGCGACGTTGTTGCCGCCTCTTCGAGGATTCTGCCACCGCCAAACGCCTTAGGTAGGTGGTTGTGTTACTATTCTGGGAAAAGGGTGTGGTGTGTTTATTGAAGTTTGGGTGTGGCTGTATTTCTTTTGATTAGAGTGTTTTTGTTGGCCGGAGAATGAAGAAAAACCACCACCACCATACGGTCGTGGATGCTGCCACGAGCCACCGCCGGTCACCATGGTGTGGCTGTGTGTGTGCCTTAGTTAGTGTGTGTATTTTAGATAATATCCTTGTAATTGTAATTTGTATGTAATAATGAAAATATTAATAGTAACCACCACCGTAAGGTGGTGGCCGCCGCCGTGGACCGCGACTACCCGAGGTGGTAGTGGGTGGTGCCCTCAAGCAAACCCTAATTGACCTAGCAAAACCCTAATGGGCTTAAGGATTAGTTTTGGGCCTATTGGGCCATGTTTGGGTGAAAACCCTAATTAGGGTTTAGAAAACCCTAATTGTGAGTAGTTGGGCCTTGGACTTATTGGACCCACTTTTGGGCTATTGAGATTGGATTGTGTATTAAGCCCAATTTTCTCCATATCATTTATCTAGTAGAGTAAAGGACTTAATGGATTAAGTCCTCAATGGGTTAAGTAAGAAACACTTAACCCTAATCATCATTTTATGTGAAACCCTAATTTCACTTGGGCTTTGTGTTGGGCCATCCAAGAACAAGGAAATGGACTAGAGTAATTAATTGGGCTTTAGGATAAGGCCCATATGAAGGATTGGGCCCAATTTGGAAAATTGGGCCATAGTTGGGGCCTAAATGGTTGTATTGATATTGGGCCCCTAGAATGAGACATATTGGACTGGACTGATCAATTGGGCCGTAAGGGAAGTCCATGTAGAGGTTTGGGCCCAATTTGGAAAATTGGGCCATATGTTGGGCTTTGATCCCTAGTTGACTTTGGGCCTATGGATTAGGCCTTGGGCTTGGGTAAGCCAAGCTAGGGGTAATATAGTAATTATCCAAAGTATGCATTTATAGTTATGTGTTAGACCCCAATTAGTAATTGGGTGTTATTTTGGTGTTGACAGTTCGGGAATCTGTCATCCAGCAGATGGGGTTGAGTCTGTGGGACTTCAGCAGTGTGGGATTGTGTCTACGGGACTTCAGCAATGTGTGGTGAGTTTCCTTTGAGTAGGAATGGGTCTACGGCCACAATGTCGGCTTGTTTAGTTAGCAGTAGTTCTGGACTTCGTTCTGATGCAGTAGTTTAGTGTGGTTGATGTCTTTGTGATTCAAGCATGTCTTTGTGTTATGTGTTTCGGACTTCGGTCCGATGTAGTATGCAGTAAATGTGTTTATGTCAGTAGCTGTGATTATGCTATGCTATGTTCAGTCAGTTCCGGAATTTGGTCCGATGCAGTTTCCGGACTTCGGTCCGATGCAGAGGGCAAGGTCCTGGTTAGTTCCGGACATCGGTCGGATGCAGTTTCCGGACTTCGGTCCGATGCAAAGGACAAGGCCCTGGTTAGTTCCAGACTTCGGTCCGATGCAGAGGGCAAGGCCCTAGTTAGTTTCGGACTTCAGTCTGATGCAGTTTCTGGACTTTGGTCCGATGCAGTGGGCAAGGCCCAGTAGTTGCTTTATATGTTATTGTATGGTATGTGGTAGTTTAGGGGAGTTCACTAAGCTTCGTGCTTACGGTTTTCAGTTTGGTTTCAGGTACTCAGTTTTCAAAAGAGTTGCTCGGGAAGATTGCAGTGCACATGCCATTTGTTCAGCCTGGGATGTTTATACTCTGATATATTTGACAGTTGTTATGATATTTTGAGATACCTGGTTTATGATTCTTATATGACGTTTGATGAATATGGTCTTATTACTGATTTAAAACGAAATTTTAAGAATGTGTTTTTGGGTCGTTACAAGTTGGTACCAGAGCCTTGGTTTAAAGGATTTGGGCACACTTTCGGGTGTGTCTGCACTCAAACTAAGGAAGTGGTATAAAGTTTTCAAGAGAAAAACCATGTTTACAAAAGGATTTTGAGAAAAGAAAACAATTTTAGAGAAGTATAAATAAAAGAGTTTTAGAAAAAGCGAAAAGAATTTTGAAAAGAGAAAAGGGTGTGGTGCATGGAATCATCCGAGCTCAAGTAAGTACTCCCAAATTACCCATAAAAGTTTATGTTATGATATGAGTATCAGTTTTATGAGAACTGCATGCTAGATTAGGACTAAGGATCTAGGAAGGATGCCTTACGTGCCTATTGTATGTGTATTAGCTTTATCAGAACAGCATGCTAGATTAGGACTAAGGATCTAGGAAGGATGCCTTATGTGCCTGTTATATGTGTTCAGCCTTATGAGAACTACATGCTAGTACAAATTAGTCGGTATGATAGCCAAAGTAGTAGATGTTTGATTATGTGTACTCGATGCTCGAATGCTGCTTGCTTTATGCTTTTAGGAGTCTTAGTTATCTTTCACTAAGTAGTAAACGAATATGTTAAGTTACATATTGCAAGGACTAAATAATTTTCAGAAGGTTAGGTCTAGCTCTATCTCGCAGCTCTTGTTTGAGTCCAACCGTTGTTGGGTAGGATCTCTCATTCGAAGAATTATCTAGTCTGAGTAATATGTAATAGTATTCGCGAGCTAGTTAGGGGAATAACGTAGGGACTTCTTATGCAACTGATGGCGGAGAGAGGGTTGGTGATTACCCTAGGGAAAGCCTAGGATGAGATTAGCAAGAGATCAGCAGTAGTAGTAGAAGGGACTTGGTGGAGTCGAGGCAGTACTTGAGGAAAGTACGGATAGATGTGGAAGGTAGTATGGGCCTGTACTACTGGAAGCAGAGGATCCATACTCGAATCAAGGAAGGCTGAGATGAACCCAGGGAACTTGTAGTGTGTGAGATCCCTCGAGTTTGGATGAGTATTGTGATGTTAGTGACTGTATGTTGCCGAGTATAGTGGCGCTACGTGGTAGACCAGATGGTAGTTCTGGCGTCGACGAGGGATCAGGCTCGGACTCTGTAGCCCGGCAAATTAATGATCAAGTGAGGGAGTTCATTCCATCTGAGAATTATACGCAGTATCATTGACCAGACTCCTGTGATCCTAAGTGTGATCAAGGAGGACATTATAGAGATTTGTGATGAGAGGCCGAGTGCATTATGCACTGAGATAGCAGTCATGATAGAGACCCGTAAGTTGATGTTTCGGGAATTCAGAGTTTGTGAGGCTTCAGATTGTCGTGGGGGTTAGGGGCCCCATTGTCAGCAGCAAATGTTGCCAACACTTTTTTCCCAAACATTGTCTTTAAAGGAGACAAGATCTGACTTACTTCCTATCTCCTGAGGGATAGAGCACGAGATTGATAGGAAGAGGTTGGTAGTGATTTGAGTGATGATGCGGTTGATGTTATGTCATGGGATGACTTTTAGACCAGATTTCGGGCAGAGTGTGCCAGGCGATTGAGGCGCATCAATTGGCGCAATAGTGTTAGATCTCCACAAGACGACTAAGATTATGGCAGAGATCATCGCCAAGTCTCGGGAAAGAGCTTATATGGTACCACAATATGCAACGGATGAGGAAATGAAGAAGGTAAGTTATCAGAACATACTGTAGAATAATACCAGGGAGATTGTGAGTATCTTGGGGTGCAAGACCCTGAATGATATGATTTCTAGAGCTTGAGAGCGGGATATTGACTTAGAGCACATTGGTAAGAGGGAATCAGATCAGTTGCTTATATTGAGGGGTCTCGGGAGGGGACCCTAGATTTAGGATTAGCTTTCGAGGGACCAGCAGGACCAGATTTGGTGCAACACTTGCGGGAAACTGTACAAGGGAGCCTTTCGTTTCAAGGGTTTGAGTAAGTGTAGCCCTGAGCTATCCTCGGTTTGTGTCTGAATTATATTTTTTCAAGAGATGTCATATGTCAATTGCATACCGAGACGTATTAACGAGTAGTGATAGAGCATTTCCCCAAATTGCGGTATTGGGAGAGTACAACGTCATCTTGATTTATTCCAAGACTGAGGAGCAGCACGAGAAGCACCTGAGGGAGGTGCTAGAGACTTTGCGAAGGGAGATAATTTTCGTAAGGTTCTTCAATTGTGAGTTCTGGTTGCGCGGGGTGCAATTTCTTTGGCACATTGTCAACCAGAAGGATATTCTAGTCAACCCAGGCAAGATAGTGTCCATGATGCAGTGGGAGGTTCCAAGGTCTCCAATTGAGATTCGGAGCTTCCTGGGTTTAGCGGGTTATTACCGGAGATTTATTCGGATTTTTAGAAGCTGTGTGATCTTTTGGATTAGTAGGTGTGAAACCCTAGCAAGGATAAGCGTGAGTTCTAGCAGATTGGTCATGGGAGGGTAGGAAGAATTGAGAATTTTTCCAGTTTTGGGTGCTGTAAGGCATTAGCTGAATCAGAGTGGGGGAGAATTATCCAAGGATTCAAAAGTAGGAGCAGTTTTAACACTAGGATAAGTTTCGCATCTTTATTTGGAAGGAAGACAACCCAAGCGGCTGTATGGTTTGAGGATAGTGTGAGATGGGAGTTCATAAAAACTTGCCAATAAGGAGATCGCGTTCCCGTAATGTTACTAGCAAGCCTTAGGGAATCAGGTTTGGGATTCCAGTCAGGACATGAGTTCAGCTGAGTGCGGGTCAAGCACGTGCTTGATCCAGTATGGAAACTGTTGTAAGTCTGCGGGTGTAGTCGTAGCATTCACTAGCAGCCAGATGATGTTAGAGTGTTGTAAGTCTGCGGGTGTAGCCGCAGCATTCACTAGCAGTCAGATAGTATCAGAGTGTTGTAAGTCTACGGGTGTAGCCGTAGCATTCACTAGCAGCCAGATAGTGATAGAGTGTTGTAAGTCTGAGTGTGTAGCCGTAGCATTCACAAGATTAGCAGATAGTGCTAGAGTGATGTAAGTCTGTGGGTGTAGCCGCAGGATCACTAGGTTGGTAGATAGCGCGAGTGCGTTGTTAGGACACGAAAAGAACAGTAGTACCCACCAGTTCGGGTGTAGCAGTGAGGATACGGAAATCCACGGATTGGATTTCGGAATTTCCCAAACGGATTAGACCTGGTTAAGCCAGTGATAAGATTGTAGGTGCGCCACTATAGATATGAGAGCAAGGAAGTAGTGGACTACTTAAAGTCATTTATGACATGAGGCTACCGATGGTCATGTAGCAATCACTTTTAGCCTTGGGTTTTGTGACATCAGGATTTGACGTATGGACTCGATCAGTTAGATCAGAAAGTTACTAGAGCCTCAGTGGCATGGTAGCTAGTGGCAACTAGTTCTAGAGAAGAAATTTGTTCAGAAGTCGTGTGAGGCGACTAAGTGGGAGTCCTTTGGCTCCGCAACCGGGCTGGAACCCGGTACTTTAGATGATTGTCGAATCAATTGAGACCAGGATGGCCTAGATAGATTTCGGAAGCAGCCATGTGGCAACATACTGCTTCAGGCAGTTCAGTGTTCAGATACTTCAGTGTTTCAGACAGTTCAGTGTTTAGGTAGTTTAGTGTTTCAGACAGTCGGTATTCAGGCAGTTCAGCGTTTTCAGGCAGAATAGTGATTCAGACATTTTTAGGTCTCCAAGAGTAAAGGGTATTTGGGGATCTAATGTATGATAAGTGTAACAGATTGCTGAGTAATCCTTAGTCACCCACCGTGGGGTTCATCTATAATGATTCGATATGAGTGGTCTATTAGGGATTCAGATCATCTAGAGATAGCAAATTTCAGATAGAGTACATGTGAGCTTGTTGCGATCGATTAGTTCGCCTGCAGATGTTAGGGCTTTGTGATGATTGGTCACAGCTACCCTGAGAAGGTTAGGGTACGCCCAGGATGGTGACCATGTTACTTGAGTGGTTAGCGTGTAAGGTATGATAACGGGTGATTTTGAGGACGAAATCTAATTTAGTGGGGGAGAGTTGTAACACCCTGTTTATAAAATAAATAAATAATGAATAGAAGCCCTAAAATGAATAATAACTGAGCGAGGCATTAGTTTCGAGGATTTAAAAGTCATGATTGCAGAAGTGAAGGTACGTTTGGTAATTAATGGACTTAAATTGAAGATATTTGAAGGCTTAAGGGTTAAATGGTAACTTCTGGGACTTCATTTGAATAGATTTTAGAGGTTAAGGGGTTGTTTGGTAAGTTAGGGATCGAATTTGAGAGTAATTATGGAAGCAGGGTTCGAAAGGTAAAATTTGGATTTAAATTGATAACAAAATTGCAAGGAGGGACTGAGATTAGACAATTGGATCAAAGTTAGGAAGGATACATGATATATTCGACAACCTTTCCTTCCCTCTCATTCTAATGGAACAGGAACCCTAAATCTAACCTTCTAGCAGCCGCCATCACCTTATATCTCCCTCTCCAAGCCGCCTCCCCGTTGTCGGCGATGTCAAGCTCGGCTGCCACTTGCAATCGTGACAATGGAACACCATTGGGACTTCCCGACATCGTGGTTAGAAGAAGCACACCCCACCTCCGGTGAGCACCTCAGTTGCTATGTGTGAGCACCCCAGTCGCAGTCGCCATTTGCTTGCGCTTTTTCGACCATCCGAGCCACCCAGCGTAACAACTTTTATCTCCGGACGAGGGCAGTCGACAACGTGGTTTCCAGGTGTGTGTGCATCGCCATTTTTCCGCCATCCTCCTCCTTCTTCTTTTTCTGATGTTGCTCATGGTCCGACTCGACTTTTCCGATGCCGTTCCGACTATCCTTCGCCATCATTTTCCCAACAGACATGTGGCCGCCGCCACTCCGAGCAATTGAGGTGCGACGTTGTTGCCGCCTCTTCGAGGATTCTGCCACCGCCAAACACCTTAGGTAGGTGGTTGTGTTACTATTCTGGGAAAAGGGTGTGGTGTGTTTATTGAAGTTTGGGTGTGGCTGTATTTCTTTTGATTAGAGTGTTTTTGTTGGCCGGAGAATGAAGAAAAACCACCAGCACCATATGGTCGTGGCTGCTGCCACGAGCCACCGCCGGTCACCATGGTGTGGCTGTGTGTGTGCATTAGTTAGTGTGTGTATTTTAGATCATAGCCTTGTAATTGTAATTTGTATGAAATAATGAAAATATTAATAGTAACCACCACCGTAAGGTGGTGGCCGCCGCCGTGGACCGCCACTCCCGAGGTGGTAGTGGGTGGTGCCCTCAAGCAAACCCTAATTGACCTAGCAAAACCCTAATGGGCTTAAGGATTAGTTTTGGGCCTATTGGGCCATGTTTGGGTGAAAACCCTAATTAGGGTTTAGAAAACCCTAATTGTGAGTAGTTGGGCCTTGGACTTATTGGACCTACTTTTGGGCTATTGAGATTGGATTATGTATTAAGCCCAATTTTCTCCATATCATTTATCTAGTAGAGTAAAGGACTTAATGGATTAAGTCCTTAATGGGTTAAGTAAGAAACACTTAACCCTAATCATCATTTTATGTGAAACCCTAATTTCACTTGGGCTTTGTGTTGGGCCATCCAAGAACAAGGAAATAGACTAGAGTAATTAGTTGGGCTTTAGGGTAAGGCCCATATGAAGTATTGGGCCCAATTTTGAAAATTGGGCCATAGTTGGGGCCTAAATGGTTGTATTGATATTGGGCCCCTAGAATGAGACATGTTGGACTGGACTGATCAATTGGGCCTTAAGGGAAGTCCATGTAGAGGTTTGGGCCCAATTTGGAAAATTGGGCCATATGTTGGGCTTTGATCCTGTTGTGTGTAAATTCAATTAGTTTTATCCCTACTTTTTATTAATAATTTGAGCACACAAAGGCAGTGAACCTGTCTTTAAGTGGTATAGATTGATAAGTAAGGTATCGAACTCAGGGAACGGAAATTAAACTAATAGCTAATTTTAACTAAAACAAATAATAAAAGTAAATGGTTTTTTCTCTAGTTTTGCAAGACTAGAAACTTAAACAAATTAAATTTAACTAATTAACTAAAGCAACAACTATTCACCAAATTTGATAAAGATGTTTCTATTTAGGTTCAACCAATTCACTCCTATGGTTATTTAAGTTAAGGTAGATTAATTGCTATTGGTTACCAATGATAGTAGTTAGGTTCATGTTCATTACTCCTAACCCTTAGACAATTAACTAATTTAAGCGTTGATCAAGTGTTTAAACTAATTAATTCCCTAGATTAATTATTTGGATTAAATAAGATTTGTAATGGTCAATTAAGTTATTAATTCAATTAACCTCTTGTTGATGATTTCTCAAACAAGCTCACACATTAATCTTCCTATTTTCTTATTAATCTTAGTTTCATAATCATTACTTCTAAGCATATATTTTAGCATTCACATAGACATATGAGGTTAACAATTAAGTGATGTTCATGCAACCTAATTGCCTTCCAATTAAAAGAAAATAGTAGTGATTAATACATAAGGTTCTTTAACAAACTTAATTTAATAAATCACCAATAGACAATTAAACAAGAATCAATAATTAAACCATAGGAGTTCTTTGGTATTCCCCAAACAGAAACAAAAACGAGTTTAGCTCATAGTTGCAGTAGAAACAAGCATAAAAACAAAGTTTATGAAAGCAAACATGTTTAATTCCTAAGTCTAAGTGGTAGAATTAACCTAATTGCTTGAATTCTTCCAACTCTTGAAGCCTAGGTTTCCTTAGCGCCTTCTGAACCTTTTAGTCGCAGATCTCTCTTCAAAACTCGCCAGGAATGCCTTCTTATGGAATAAGGATTCGTCTTTTATAGATATCCTCAAACAGAGGGTACTCGGCGAGTAGCAGAATAAACTCGCCGAGTAGGTCAATACTTATCCGTCTCTAGATCAGCAGTCGTACATATCTCCTGGCATCTCATCGCGTACTCGCCGAGTAATGCCGACCTACTCGCCGAGTAAGTCTCTCTTTCCATTCTTTAACCTTCACTTGCTTTCCCTTTTCTCCTTTTTGCCTCCAAGCATATCTTTTGGACTGAAAACACAATTCAAAGCATTTTAAGTACCTTTTTTCCATATTATTCTCATAACTAACCAAAAATAACCAAGAATATATGTTAAATAATTAGCTAATTATGCACATATCAGATCCCTAGTTGACTTTGGGCCTATGGATTAGGCCTTGGGCTTGGGTAAGCCAAGCTAGGGGTAATATAGTAATTATCCAAAGTATGCATTTATAGTTATGTGTTAGACCCCAATTAGTAATTGGGTGTTATTTTGGTGTTGACAGTTCGGGAATCTGTCATCCAGCAGATGGGGTTGAGTCTGTGGGACTTCAGCAGTGTGGGATTGTGTCTACGGGACTTTAGCAATGTGTGGTGAGTTTCCTTCGAGTAGGAACGGGTCTACAGCCACAATGCCGGCCCGTTTAGTTAGCAGTAGTTCTGGACTTCGGTCTGATGTAGTAGTTTAGTGTGCTTGATGTCTTTGTGATTCAAGCATGTCTTTGTGTTATATATTCCGGACTTCGGTCCGATGCAGTATGCAGTAAATGTGTTTATGTCAGTAGTTGTGATTATGCTATGCGATGTTCATTTAGTTCCGGACTTCGGTCCGATGCAGTTTCCGGACTTCGGTTCGATGCAGAGGGCAAGGCCCTGGTTAGTTCCAGATTTCGGTCCGATGCAATTTCCGGACATCGGTCGGATGCAGTTTCCAGACTTCGGTCCGATGCAAAGGGAAAGGCCCTGGTTAGTTCCAGACTTCGGTCCAATGTAGTTTCCGGACTTCGGTCCGATGTAGAGGGCAAGGCCCTGGTTAGTTTCGGACTTCAGTCCGATGCAGTTTCCAGACTTCGGTCCGATGCAGTGGGCAAGGACCAATAGTTGCTTTATATGTTATTGTATGGTATGTGGTAGTTTGGGGGAGCTCCCTAAGCTTCGTGCTTACGGTTTTCAGTTTGGTTTTAGGTACTCAGTTTTCAAAAGAGGAGCTCAAGAAGATTGCAGTGCACACACCATTTGTTCAGCCTGGGATGTTTATACTCTGATATATTTGACAGTTGTTATGATATTTTGAGATACATGGTTTATGATTCTTATATGACGTTTGATGAATATGGTTTTATTACTGATTTAAAACGAAATTTTCAGACTGTGTTTTTGGGTCGTTACAAATAAAAATACATTTCTTCGAAAATGCTTTGATAATGTTTTGATCATGTTTTACTGGGAACAAATTCCGCAACATTTTATTAAAAGAAGTACTCTAATTTTTAAAAAGCATAAACAAAATCGGTCTTTTCTGGCCGTGAAAATGGGGATGTCACACCTTGTTGGGCCATAACTAACCTAATTAGCTTTAATGGGCCATAAAACCCATTCCTTCATGTAATTGTGCCGTAAGACACCCTAGAGGCCCAATGGGCCGAAAAATGTTATTTGAGCCTCATAAATTCGAGCATGGGCCCAAAATGACTCCTTTCTCTCTTCTTTAACCCAAATGTCGGCCCATGTAAACAAAAAAGGGAGAAATGTAGAATTATGAGGGCAATACACCTCATAATTATCCATTAGAAACCCATGGACCAATCTCATATCCCCATGCATGTCACCTCATCTCTAACCTCCTCTCTCTTTATCTCTTACTCTTGGCCAAAGGAAGAACACACACACACACAATTCACTTTAGTTTTCTCTCAAGAACTCACAACAACTTCTACTCTTCATCAAAATTTCGAAGATCTTGGGCATTACAAGTAGGATTGTCCACAAAAATCATCATACTAGGTAAGTTGTTGCTTGAATCCATGATCTCGTTTCTTTGTTTTATCAAAATTCTCTTCTTAACTCATATAAACTCAAGATCATCATCCTAGAAACCTCTAAGATCGAGATCCACCCAAGAAGGCTTGCTAGGACCAAACTTTCTTCATTTCTTTCTTCAAAACCGTGAGCAACAAAGCAAGGTGAGTTCATACCCCTCTATTTTCAGTTTTCACAAGTTTTATGGGGGAAAATACAAGTAAAATGTGTAGATCTATGTGTATGTGTATGTTCTGTGTGATTTCATGTGTTTATGTGGTAAATATACGACAAAAAGGAAAGAAATCTCGAGATCTATAGCTCAAGGAGGAAAATAAACATGATCTAAGATATATTACATTGAACAAGTCAAGAAAAATTACCCTCTAAGGTTATATTAAACATATTACAACATAAAACTCATTTTTGGGCTATTTTTGTCAAATAAACAAAATTTGGGGTAAAAGTTGTCATTCACGGTTTTATAAGGACCCAAAGGGTCAAAACAGTTAAAATATAATTTTTTATGAATATTATGTTCTTCAAAGGACTAGAAATGTAAATTGTAGTCTATTGGGCCAAGCTTTGGGCTTTTCGGCCCATAGGCCCAAATTTGTGAAAAAATGGGTTTTAAGGGACTGAAATGGTAAATTTCTCAAAACAGTGGGTAAAGGGTAAATAAATCTATTTCAGGGGTTAAAATGACCTTTTCGCCAACAAGGATAAAAAATGCAAAGTTTTTGGATTTTGGGTCAAAATTGTAAAAATTGCGAAAAGTTTGGACTTTAAATGAAAATTCTTTACTAAAGGGGCTGAAACTGCCAAAGAGTAAATTTTGAGTTAAAAACAATATTTAAATAAGTCTATGGGCCAAAAGTGTCAAGAAAATAGTTTAAGGGCCTAAAATGTCATTTTTTTCTTATATAAAGGGACTAAGATTGTCATTTTTTTTAAAGAAGGGCTGAATAGGCCAAACCAATATTTTTGAGTCAATTATTTTATTATTAAGATATTTGGGTCAAAAATACCAAAATATAACTTATGAAAATAGAATGAAGAATATACATATATTTTCAAATATCGTTATAAAAAATCGGCAAGCTTCGTGCCCTTGTGATTTAACAATTGTTCAATCAAACTTCCGACAATTATACTGTACTTAAAACAAGTAAATATTCA
Source organism: Lactuca serriola (assembly GCF_051521515.1). Taxonomy (NCBI): domain Eukaryota; kingdom Viridiplantae; phylum Streptophyta; class Magnoliopsida; order Asterales; family Asteraceae; genus Lactuca; species Lactuca serriola. The sequence continues at coordinate 173,610,891 of NC_136412.1, read as the reverse complement.
AATTGTTGGGCTTGAAAGATTCTAATCATGCTTATCGGGCCTTCGTGACCCATTGGCATGACTTTTAGGCCTAACAATAATAATACATGTCTATTGGGCCTCCTGTGACCCAATTACATGCTTCAGGGACCCTCAATGGCTTTTACATGCTATTGGGCCTCAATGACCCATTAGCATTGCTAGTAAGGTCCAAATGAATCATATGTAAAATAGGCCAACGCGCCCTTCGTATACTCGACAACCTTAGATAACATACGCGATTAGTAGGACCTCATGGTCCTCTTCTCCTCGTTTGTTAGGCTTACCTTCTATTCAAGTAAACAACAATCAGGTCGTTAATCAAGAGTAATCAAATTCATTTGGATTAAGTGAGTAATAACGTGCAATACCATTGAGTGTCAGTTGTAGTCTGTAATTATAATCAAAGTCTCCTGGAGGGAGAGCAAGAGTTTGTGTATAGATCTATACGGGGGTGAATCCCCCACACCTCAGCTGTTCGCTACAGTTAGACTCGGCCAGTCTAGGGTGACAAAATCTTAAGATCAATTCCGGCGTTCAACAGATGGGCAAGACAGATGAATTAGTCATTATCATGCATGGTTATAATGACTCACATAATAAATCCAATACTATCTAAGTAATTAAGAGAATTCATAATCATTCGTTGTGACGGTATAATAATTCAAAACAATCATACTATTTTATCGGAAAACATCGGGTTTTTCGGGGGAAATCAACACTATTCACTCGTATTTTCAATAACTATAATGCGAAAGCTTCTCATTTATACACGCTTTGAAATCATTCATGCATAAACCTATGTATCTTCACACTTTTTGCATAAACAATTGCCGTTTTAGAAAATATCGGATTTTCTGGGTTTTTAAAAACTACACAAAACATTTTCATATCAAACCTGCTTATGAACTCACCAACATTCCATATGTTGACATTTTCAAAATAACTTGTATTCTCAGGTAACACATAAGTTGAAGAACATTACCAGGTGTGTTAGGATGTTATGTTTTGAAAACTTTCAAACAATTTATGCTATGGATATGTAATATTTAGACAATTTACTTGATGCGAACAATGTCAGTTGTAATGTAATAATGCTTGGTGATGTTTATATTATGCTTCATGTATATTCATTGTGATAATATTCAATTTAAGTCACGCGAGCCCTCAGACGTTTCCGCCGTCTGGTTCAGGGGTGTGACACCCTTAGGCATGTAATTGGGTCACAGGAGGCCCAATAAACATGTGTGAACATATCAGACCCAATTAAACATGATACTGGGCCACAAAGGCCCAATAGCACATATAGAAGGTATTTGAGCCCAATTTTGAATCTCTTTTGTTTTATTGGGTTTAAGTTCGTATTATTGGTATTCGTGGTATGTTAAATGTTTATTCGCAATAACGAAACATTTTAATGTTTGATTAATAATGAAGTTTTTATTATATGTATATATAATTTTAAAACTATGCGTTATCAACTTGATATTTTTAACCCTAAAAGTTAAAATCATTTATTTGGCCCAAAAATATTTAGATTCACCATTACGGCATATTTTTCTATAAAAATGACAGTTTTAGTCCCTTTTTACGAAAAATTTACATTTTTGGTCCTTAAACCATTTTTATTGACATTTTCCACCCAAAATTTATTTGAATAGTAATTTCAGTCCAAAAATAATGCATTTGTCATTTCCAGCCTTTATTTGCAAAAAGTCACATTTTTGGCCCAATTTCCGTAAGTTTTATAATTTTGACCCTAAAATCAAAAACTTTGCATTTTTAGTCAAATTTAGTAATAAATTCATTTTCAACCCCTGAAAAAGTTTATCTATGTTTTAGACTCATAGTTTGTTAAGTTTTCCATTTCAGCCCCACATAATTTCCTTTTTTTCGCAACTTTGGGCCCAAAATCTCGTGAGGCCCAATTTAAAGCCAAATATGCCAAATTTTATGATTTTGACCCTTTGAAAAGTATGGTTTTCATAAAAATCAACTTTTATACTAATAAACAACTTATAACCCCCATAAAACCGAAAATTTACAATTTACACCCAATCTTTTTTATTTTTGCAAAAATGACACTTGTAAGGTTCTTTGGTTTTGTTTTTCACCTCTTTAACTTAAGAACCCTTAGATCTATGATATATGTTTGTTTATCAAGTTTTTGTTCATGATTATTTCACCCTTTTTGTTATAGATTTTGAAATATAACAAATATTTCATATTATCACAACCAAAAACTAAAGAATTCACATATAGCATGCAAACACACATAGATCATCACATAATACTTGTATTCTCCCCCCAAAAACAAGTAAAAAACCGAAAACAAGGGGGTATGAACTCACCTTGAGGTTTGTTGGTTTGGTTTTGAGGAAGATACAGAGAGATTTTTGGTCCTAGCAAGCCTCTTAGAGTTGATTTCGAACTTAAGAAGCTTCTAAGGAGTAGATCACGAAAATTGTATGAGTTAGGAAGAAGTTTTGATGAAATAAAGAAACTAGGTTATGGATCTAAACATCAACTTACCAAAGATGATGATTCTTATGGAAGAACCTCCTTGAAATGTTCCAAGATCTCGAAAATATAGATGGAGAAGAGGATGTGCTTGAGAGTATTTGGGATGAAAGTTTGAAGATGTGGGTTTGTGTTTGGTGATTCTTGGCCGAGAGGAAGAAAAAAAGAGAGAAAGAGAAGATGGTTACCTAGATTCATGAGATTTGGGATTACATAGTGGTTAAGTTGCATGGAAATCCAACATGTAATAAGGAGGTTGCTAACCCTCCTTAATTCCCTTCATTTCCTTTTTTTTTCTACTTAGGCCGAGAGAGAGAAAAAGAAGAGAATGGATTGGGCCTTTTGTGCTTGAGTCCCATAATATGAGATCCAATTTGATGGTTTTCTGCCCATTGGGCCTTGAAAGTAGTTCACGGCCCAAATATTGCAAAAAAGAATGGATTTGAGTCCATTAAGGCTAATTGGATTTGTCATGGCCCAACAAGGCCCATTAAAGGCAAACTAGTCCATTTTAGTCTTATAAGGCCCAAAAAGGTTAAGTACCATGAGATTGGGTCCAATTAGAGCTGATTTAAGAGTTTCTAAGCCCAAAATAGTCAAATTGGAAGCTTATTGGTCCATTAGGTCCAATAAGGAAACCTTAGTCCATATTGGACTTAAACGGGGATTTCTAGGGTTTCCAATCTTTTGTTGACTATTTGAGTGTTTGTATAGAGTGTTTGATGGAATTTTGTTGGCATTGAATAAGTATCATACATACTTTCAAATTTTAATCACAAAAATCGTCATTGTTAATGTTTACAAAAGCACTAGATTTCCTAGTTGTGACAGAACCCGCTTCTTTCCTGTTCACTTATCTTAGACTCCTGGTGGGGGCAAATATGAACCTATCAAAGCATTGGAACCCAATTATTGTCAAATTTCGGGATAAGTTATCTAAATGGAAAGCTAAATGCTTCTCGTTTTGGGGGCCGACTTACTTTGATAAATTTTGTTCTAAATAGCCTCCCTTTGTATTTTTTTTCTCTTTTTAGAGCCCCGAAAAAAGTCATTAATATTCTCGAAGGTATTAGAAGGAGGTTCTTATGGGGAGGTGATGAGGACAAAAGAAAGATCAACTGGGTGGCATTGGACGTTATCACTAAACCAAAAGACATGGGAGGCCATGGTGTAGGATGTCTTGACTCGACTAATTTGGTGCTCTTAGCAAAATGGTGGTGGAGATTGAAAAACGGTTATAATTCATTTTGGTTCTCTTGTATTAAATCAATTCATAATTTAAAGCTTATTGATGGTATACCGATTGCTAAGAAGTCTATCAAAGGTGTTTGACTGAATATCTCACAAATTGATGGGGATTTTGAGAATATGGGTATTCGGTTTGCTGATCTTTTTAAAAGGGTGGTTCGAAAATGAAATATTACTTTCTTTTGGAAGGATCGTTGGTGTGGTAATGTTGCCTTCAAAGATGTTTTTCCTAATATTTATGCTATTGAGAAAAGAAAGATTGTTGTGTGGATGAGAGAGTAATCACGGTTAATGGTCAAATCTTGAATTACTCATGGGATTGGTCAAGGCATATCAGAAGGGGAAGGGAAACCCAACAGTTTTTGACTTTATTGGATCAATTGGCTGATTTTCGGTTTGCTAGCGGAGATGACAGATGGATTTGGGGAGGTGCTGAGGGTGATGTCTTCTCTGTTAGCAACATTAGAAGCCTGTTAACAAAGCATTCTAACACGGGGCGGCAACATGGAGTTTTTTAAGTGGGTTAAATGGGTCCCGCTAAAAGTCAATTGTTTTGTTTGGAGGTTGATTCAAAACAGGATTCCGACATTTTTGAACCTTTAAAGGCGTGGTATTGATTTGTGTTCCTACCTTTGTCCCTTCTGTCAAGAAGTTGAGGTGTGTGTAGATCATGTTTTCTTCTCCCGTTCTAGTTTTGCTCTGGTTCTTTGGAAATGGTTGGCGAGATGGTCTACTCTTCTTGTTAGGCTGCCGAACTCATGTGATAACCTGATGAAGCTTCTCAAATCAACTATCGGAAGTAAAAAGGTGAGGAAGTTGACATTGTCTTTAGTTTATACCACTCTTTGGTTGATTTGGAAGGCGAGGAATGCTTGGATATTCAGAAATGAGAGGCAGGCGATCATGTTTACGACTGATGATATTAGCTTAATTACTTTTAACTGGATTAAAAATAGGTTCAATTGTAATTCTTTAAGTTGGCATGCTTGGAACTCCTTGCCTATTCTAGATTGTTTTTTGTAATTAGGCTTGAGTTTCTTGCTTGTGCCTTTCTGTTGTTTCTCATGTTTTAATAATAGTTTGCCCGCTGTTCAAAAACAAAAAAAAAGTCACCTTCAGACATGCCTTTTTTAAAGAGGCATTAAGTCGCAAACACATGGTCCCTAAGATACTCTCATTGACCTATTCTGACTTCTGACCAGAAGGTACTTTAAAGGAAAAGCAAGTAAAATCGAATCGTCTTTAAAAAGCAAATAGAATCTAATCGTCTGTTGGCTATACAAAATAAGAGAAAATAATGTTGCTAATCCGATCCTCGAAGAAGTCCAAGAAACAATAAAGCGATGAGGATCAAAGAACATATAGAGAACATGGGCATGATTGGTTGAAAAGATTCTAGATCCAACTTTTTAGTTGATTCTAATGGTTACCATTATTCATCCTCACATGTATAATCTTTCATCAAAGTATTATCTTTGGTCCAAGTACTGACAAAACAAGATTTTGCATTGATAGAATGAAGAAAAGTAATGATAACATTAATCCATGGACATCCAACTGTTTCTTTTTTACAAATAATTAATAAGGAGAAAGCTAGGTTGCAAACCTTAAGGGGTGTTTGGATAGGGAAAAAAAAGTTTATACAAATAATTAATAAGGAGAAAAGCTAGGTTGCAAACCTTAGAGGGTGTTTGGATAGGGAAAAAAGTGGCTGCTTATTGCTTATTCTCACCACAATAAGCCGAGTTGAAGTGTTTGGATGTAAAGCTTAAAAAATCAGCTTATTGTGGTAGGAATAAGCTTAAGCTGATTTTAATAAACAAAGGGGGAAATGCTTATTGCTTATTGTTTATTGTGATAGGAATAAGATAAATAAGCTAATCCTAACACTTAAAAAAAAACTGTTTATTCCCACCACAATAAACAATAAGCTAATAAGTTTAAAACATATTTATCCAAACACCCCTTAGTTGGATCAATTGGTGTTAAAAGCCTCTAGAGGCACACCTAACTCGATGTACCAAATTCATTCTGTGTACACTTTTTTCTCACTGCAAGTATATAGATATCAAAATACAATGTAGCCTTCCACTAATTTTAGAAGTCTAATTATCACAGTGACATCAGGTAATCAATTCATTCCATCAGCATTAAACAAGAAGTTTTAAAAGTAAATCAGTTAGATACATAAAATTAAAGCATAAAGGTTTGTCGGATTTTGTTAAAAATGCATGCATTTGTCTAATCTCTTTGAGATTAAGTCAGCTTCACACAAAAGTTTTCGGCAGAACTTCCTATCTTGGTCATTTTATTCCCAGAACAAACAACAGTCATCCAATGCTTCACTACATCAAGTAGCTTTATTTCCAGGGCAAAAAATTAACGATTCATGAAGATACCAACCTGCTCAGATTATTATCCTCTTGAATGGTAAACTCTCATATGGAAGATCAAGATAATCAAGAAAACAATGCAAAATCTGAACATGTTGGTATAGAGATACCAACCTGATTATCTAGATTTTTAATAATCTGAACAGGTTGGTATCTTCATGAATCGTTTTGGAAATGAAGCTACTTGATGTGGTGAAGTAATGGAAATGAATGCAAAATCTTCGGTAATCGAAAATATAGAGGGAAGCAGAGATGGGATATCGGAATCAAAAGCGGATGGCGATCGTTTCAGTGTGTGATTTGATGGCAGAAGATATGTTACGGCTGTGATGTCAACGCCTGGGGTTAAATAATGACGGATCCCTAGACCAATACTCTCTTAACAAGCCCAAAGCAATTGACCAGAGCCCATATCACTTGTAGTCTTTGATTCTTGATAGAAGCAAGTCTGCTATCTTCCTTTCGGGCATTCATTCTCTATTATTGTGGGCCAGAGGAATATAGTTCCTTGCGTCTTATGAAACATCCGGGCATATGATTTTGGATCAGAACACACAGGAAAGAATCATTCGCAGCAGCCCAATTAGGGACATGATTGAATACCCCAAAGTCCCAAACATATCTAACTCTTGTGTCTGGTTCCATATATATATATATATATATATATATATATATATATATATATATATATATATATATATATATATATATATATATATATATATATATATATATATATATATATATAGATAGGAACCTATGATTTTGATATAATTTTAACATAAAACTATCATCACAATGCATATTATCTAACAATAATAATATTTTCATCACAAACACGACAGAAAACATAATCATATATTCAACATGTCAATATAAACAATATCAACAACTCATTTAATAATATTTACGAATTATCATTGATAGAATAATAATAATAATAATAATAATAATAATACAAATGTCACAATTAAATATCCTATTACTGCGTGCTTAATATATCTTAAAATAAATAAATCATAAATCATATAGAATAGAACAAAATAACCATAAATTTTATGATGCTTAATATATCTTAAAATAAATAAATCATAAATCATATAGAATAGAACAAAATAACCATAAATTTTATGATGTAGATTTGTATGTTTAATATATCTTAAGATAATAAAAAATAAATCATATAAAATAGAACAAAATAATAATAAATTCATTCATATTCTCGGTAAACAATATAAATAAAATCCAAAAACCTAAACTTTAAAAAATAAAAAATAATAGAAATCTGAATATATATATATATATATATATATATATATATATATATATATATATATATATATATATATATATTATGTGTGCTACAAATAATTAGATTTTGTTTGGTTTGTTTTTCTATTAAGGTGTAACTTTCAAGAAAACGAATATGGAGGACGTCGAGTTGATCTTGCTTAGATGAATTTGCGTCTTCATCTTCCTTACTCAGTGTGAATGCATTCACCATAATATAGAGTTTTTAGTGTTCTCGAATCATCTTTTTCTTCATCTTATCCATCAAACTCTAGCAATCTCATCTACATATGTGGACTATTTATATCTTTATATTAACCAATTAAATATAATTAGTATCACTTACTAACCATAAGTTAACAATTCTCTTCACTTGTAGTGATTAATTATTTTAAAATTTAATTTGGAAGTACACATAACTAACCATATATGCAAATAAGTTCAAAAAACTCTTTGATTTGTAATGAGTAATTAATTTTAAGTTAAAAAGACTTTTGAGTTGTAGTGAAGTTTCAAATGCATATGGTCCAAGAAAATGAGTCTCTCTCTCTCTCTCTCTCTATATATATATATATATATATATATATATATATATATATATATATATACACACACACACACATACCAATTTTGATGGTGAAGATGACCATTAAACTTCGAAGACAATGATGAAGACTTCTAAGAAGAAACGAGTTATAGATTTAGTCAGGACCATAAGACCATCACTCTTCACATACAGGAGATGGAATTGATGGGCTTCGAGCCTTTCCAAGATCAACTATTGGGCAGCGGAAACAACAAACAATTCTGATCTAAGAGTTGAAACATTTAGATCTAACTCAACTAGTCTATGAAACTCATTAAGACATAATAGAATGGAATCATACATTGGCTTTTTGTCGTAGGTTTCTTCTTATGATGAGCTAGTTGAATGGACTAGAGTACCCAACGTAGAGTTCCTCTTTTGAAATCACACCAAAGAAACAAGACACAAGCAGATCTAAGCAACCCTTAAATTGTGAGCTTCAAACAAAAATGAAATATCGATTATGTGGTCAACAATGACATGGTAAACTATCGGGCATGATGTGGGAACTGCAATTCGGTATTCTTTAGGGTTTTTAGAGGATTCCAAACTTTTGAGACTAAGACGTATTTTTCATAAGTGTCAAAATCGGATTTGAAGTCCTTTATTTATAGGGAGGTGAGTTGAAATCCTAGAGATAACTATCAAATATAATAGTAATTATCTATGGTATTTAAATCATTTTAGAATATTCCACATTCCATTATATAATATTTAATATTAATTAATTAACAAAATAATTCCTTCAAATAATTTTTTTTTAGTTTTGCTTTATTTTTTTCTTGGCTGTAACCCAAAAGGACACTGCTAATTATAGTGATATTATCGAGCTTGTTATGATTATGAGCACTAATCTCCATCAAAAATCATGTTCCTTAGATTTTTTGTTTTGAAAGAAGTGGAAAGAAAAGAAAGGAAATTAGTGCTAATCTTCCCTCCTAACTTTCGTCGCAAATAGAGGGATTAATTTGGGGAGAAATAAATTATTCTAGTTTTATAAAGAAAGTATGTGATCAAATAATATAAAAAGGTGCTTTAGCCTAAAGTAAAACTACAGTTTTGCTTAAGATTTGCATGCTATATTTATTTATTTCTTTAACTATAACCAAAAAAGGAGAATAAAAAATAAATCGAGTAATATGGACTTAGGATGTGAACGTTATTTCAAAAATGATAAAACAAAGTAATCCACAAAAGCGTTCATATCTTATATATTCAAGACCTTAAAAACTTCTTTTAGAATGAATTTCTAACTCAATTAATGTATGGCTTGAATCCATGATCAAATGTGAACATCAAGCATCAATTGTAAACGATAACACAAAAGAAAAGTTATATTCTTATGTGATGTACCGTATTTATTGTAAAGTTAACTAATGAAGACATGGAGATCTTGTGAATGGGAGGAAACTAATGACCTTAATGTGGTGCTAATTCATGAATTCTAAAGTGCATTTAAGTAAGAATTTGGTGATTGGTATCGATCCTTCATAATAATGTATGATATATCTTTATACATCCTAGGTAGAGAGAATATATGTGTGATTTGAGATATGATGCATATCTAAAGTAAAATAAAATATGTTATAGGCCTTAAAACAGAATGAAGGGTCTAGTAAGATATTTCTTTCATACTTCGACGTAGAAGGTAATCAATGGCGCAAGATGTACAAGACATCCTTAATGCGACCAAGACTGTCAAAATGGTGCAGGGAAATCAAAGACTAAAACTCAGACTCTAAAGTTAATCTCTAAATGTAATTTGTAGCAAACATATTGAATTTTAGTGTCGAATAGACTTGGTAAGTATCTAATGATTAACCTATTGAAACCAATCCTAATAAGCCAAACCTACTAATCCATATGACCATGAAAGGTGTCAACCAATCATAATCTACGATCCAACCACTTCTAGAACCTTCATCCTTGAGATACATTGCATGATGGCTCATCAAGAATGACCATAGCGCATCATGATGGAGCATCCTCCATCATGATGACACACAATCCACCAACATGGCGCATCATGGCATTTAGGGCATCCAACTTGAGTATCTAAAAATTTTGAGGACAATCTTGAGAAACCTAATGTACCTCACAACCTAAATGGCATATCAACAAAATTTTTGGTGCATCAATCCACTTAATGGCACATCATGATACATAAATGGTGTATCATGATCGTTAGTGGCACATACATGCTTTGGTAACACATCAATACTTTAGAGTACACCAAGGCACACTAGAGTGGAGCACCTTGTACCAAGTTGCACATCTAGAGCATAAGTGGAGCACCTTACTCCCAAGTGGCGCATCTTGTCTATAGATTGTGCAACCTCCTCCACAATGACACATCTACCTTCCAAAGTGGTGCACCAAGCCCCAAGATGGCACACTATGCATGAAGATGGTGCATCATGTCTATAGGTGGAACACTTTCATCTAAAATGGTGCATCATTGCTTCATGGATCATCAAGGTTGCTCCATTCCCTTCTTAGATCCTCTATTAAACTCCATGTGCTCCATTAAATCCAACTCCATGAGAATGCTCCAAATGCTTAAATCACGTTTACCACACACATACACACATACACACACACACACAAACACACACACACACACACACACATATATATATATATATATATATATATATATATATATGGATTACTCATTTATTTATTCTAAGAATTAACTTAAATTCTTTTGTTATTACTCTTGTTTGTTATAATTTTGAGAAATTATCCATCTAACTTTTTTTTTGTTATTGTATACCATTTCATGAAACGTTCCAAATGCCAAATTTATTATTTTCAAGTATATAAAAGTTGGTATCATAACATTGGTACAACATAAAGTAATATCTAGTTAGTATTAAATGAGTCATTAGTTACAAATGAGTTCTCCTAGCATATGAGTTCATTCATATACTTTAATAAAGTAAGTAATGGTCATTGTGATTCCTAATTAGATGTTTATAGACCTAAAATAAAGAGTATAGCCTAACTCTAAACCCAAACTACTTATCTCAATATTAAGCAAAGTAAATGTAAGAAGACTTATAAGTAATAGTTATGAATCTACATCACTATGAAGTGATCCACAATATTCCTTGATTTAGTTACAACATACAATGTATCAATGAAATTCCCATATTTAAGCAACAATAAAGGTTTCAAAATATCATGTTAAGGATTAGTTATTTGTATGAATGGTGAAAGTAGCTTGTGAACAACATAATAGTTTGTATGACTCTTATCTAAATTCATCATCAAACTGACACTCTAGGTGTATTTAATCAAATAATAAATTTAGTAAACCTTTGTATATTATCTAATCTGTAAAACAATCAAACTTTTAATAACATGTGTTAATCCATCATTCAAGGTATAACTTATTTAAATATAAGTTTAATTCCTTGATATTGTTTCCATTCACACTTTAAATCAAATTAAAAATCATTAATGTTAATCAAATTTGTAGTTATTGAGAAATTAGAAGATACATAAATTCGTCTGTATATTACATGATTTAATCGCTAGAAATATCAAATTAGACATATAAAAGAACTTACCGAAATTGACATCGGTGGTCGCACAAATCGATTACGTTACTCCTTCATTGACGTCGCTTCCCGATCTAAACGATTTTTCTTCTAATACTCTTGACTTCTTACAAAGAAATCGAATGAGTAGGGTTTTTGGTTGTTGGTGGTGGTACTTATGCACCATAAAAGGTTAATGGGCCAGTCTTTAACTTTAATCAAGGCCCACGTTGCTTGTATTATTATATGATAATTTGTATATTAGCTAATGTTGCAAGTATACCTCGGGGATATTTATAGAACTCTTTATAAATCAAATATGTTACCCAAGATTTACAACAATTTAAACTCCAACATTAATGATGAACAAAAAAATTAATGGAGAGAGAGAGAGTTAAAACTATATTAGAGTGTTAAGGTTGAAATTTGTCAATAAAGTATTGTATAAGTGTTCATTTAATCATTAATTTTTATGTATTATTTTTTGGATTAGTGTCTAAGTCCATAACTATTTTGGTATGTACTTGACCCGATTATGAGCATGGTCCTTTTGGGTTGCCTTCACCATAACAATATGTAGGATGAATTAAGGAGAGAGAGGTTTAAATATGATTTATTAATATATTATGAGAATAATATATTAAAGGAGAAATCATATTGTTTAATTAATATTAGTCAAGAATTAATGAAGAATTAATTTTGTGGCTAAACGAGATTAATTAAACTCAGGGGACTAGACTGCAATTATTGGATAATTGAGTTATTGGGCTAAGGAATGCTAAAGGATCAAGGGGTGAACGAAATTATGATGGAAGCCCATCATATTTTCGTCCATGGCCTTAACCAGAAGGTTCCATGGGCTGCTTAGAGTTTAAGTTGTCCATTAGGGTTTTGACTGAAACCCTAGCAGCCCACACAAGTATATAAAGGACCCCTTAGGCCCCCAAAAACGTGGACAACTAATTCTCTAGGGTTTCTAGTCGTTTTTGGGCAGCCTCACTTCTTCTCCTGTTCATCCAGGTTGTATATGGTGTTTGTGACTCCATTAGAGGTGCAGCACTTGAGGCACTAAGCTTTCCAAGGCCAATCCAAGCAAGGAATTGATTGTTATTGCTATATAACAATCAAAGGTAATTCTCTAAACCCTAATTCAGTTTATAATATGTTAGATCTAAGTTTATTAGTCTTGGATTCAAAGCATGTACAATAGAGAAACCTAGATCCAAGCATTAGGGTTTGTATGAGCACATAGGATTGTTCTTATGCCTAAAACCCATCAGTGGTATCAGAGCCTTGATTGGTTTCAGTTGTATGTGATGCTTATATGTTTTATTTACTGAAAAAACGATTTTTGGCCTCTGTCCGACCTGACTCGGCGAGTCAGAGGATGAACTTGGCGAGTCTGTCTGACTCGGCGAGTCCAGTCCCTGACTCGGCGAGTCCAGGGGTCAGACAGAGGGAATTTCGGGTTTATGCTGCTGTTTTGACTTGGACTTGATGCTTAATTTGTTTTATGAAGTTAAAATCTGATTTTTATCTTAAATTAGTGATTATCCTTGCCAAAACAATAGATAATTTCAAATCTTTTAAATATTGGTTGTTTATATGATAAATATGGATTATTTAAATTTATTTGGTAATTATCTAATGACTAAAATAAGATTAGGTCAAATATAGATAATGAATAAATTAATTGTTTAACTTATATTATTTGTTATTTGATCCTTTGTGATGTGAAAAAGTTTCAATTGCACCCTTTAGGTTTTATAGTTTAAATTTGAACTTAAAAGTTTTTGTTTATGAAATTTAAATAAGTTAAACCCTAATGTTTTGAAATGTTTCAAAACTTTCCCTCAAGTTTTGGAATTTTAAATTTGATTAAAAGTTTAATTTTGAAATGTTAAATTCTAAAACCCTAGTAATTTGAAAAGTTCAAATCACACCCTTATGGTTTTATTAATTAATTAAAGTGTATAATTAAAAGTGATTTAATAAACCCATAAAGTTTTGGTTTACATTCAATTAAATTAAAAGTATAATTTACTAAGTTAAACCACCTAGTATTTTAAAAGTGTACAATACACCCTATACTATATATAACATTAAAAGTCTAGTATTATATATATGTATGAGTAAACAGTCGGTCTTACCGTTAGTAGGCCTCATTCACGAAGCTGGTCTATAAGGGGTGTTTAAGGAAATTGCCTATAAAATGGCGATTGAATGGGTATCCACTCTTACCCACAGCACACTTGACTAGTGGAGGGTCGTTAGCCGAACGGGTAGGATAGGACAGAAACCTTCCATTATAAGTATAATGAAGTACAAAGTAACTAAATGCTTCTTCAAATTCCCAAATCATAGTTACTTTAGGAAAAATGTGAAATTGTATGCTAATCCATAGAATTACACTTCGTACCACTGTCAAACATTAGTGGTGCGTGTGTGGTTAACCGGCACACTAATTTGGGGATGACATTGGTAGCGAAGGGTGACTCGATGTTTGTCATAGATCAATGGAGCGTGTGTGGCTAACCGGCACGTTGATTAGGTGATTGTAGCATTGGGTGCACCACGTGATTCGTATGGTTATTCACACCTTGTTTGTGATCCTCGGCATCCCAGTCACAAATAGTAGGGCATAATCGAGATTAAACATGCCATTGAAAAGTTCAATGAATCTCAAAAGATCTAGGAGTTTCAACTCATTTAAAACTTAATCTTCCTTTTCGTTTTTCATGGTGGAAATTGGTAAATCGTCATTTACCTACCTTCAAATATTCTGCAACTAGATTACGGCATCCCTCTTCTAGGTTGTAGAGTATTGTGTTGGATCCTAGCTTGATGTTTCATTTGGGTGTTACATCAAGAATTCTAATCAACATAACTTGAATTTTCTCCCGTTTTGTAGATGTCTGAATCTTACAATGGTCTTCCCAAATACTTTGGAACAAGCTTTCCAAATGAAGATGACGTTCCGAGATACGATCAAGGAAATGAGAGTCATGCTTCACTTCCTCCACCTCCTCTAATTGTTCTCCCTGACCCACAAGTTCAAAGGCTTGAAAAGTTCAAGCTCACTCAAGCCCTTTTGGCAAGTAAACACGAAGATGGGAAACCTGTGTGTGCGCACGTCTTAGAGATGAAAACACACATTGATAGGTTAAACATGTTGGGTGTCGAGATTTCAAGTGAGTTGGCTGTTGACTGGATTCTTCAGTCACTTCCTGAATCATATAGTGAGTTCATTAGAGAGTACTATATGATGGACCACGACGTGACCCTTATTGATCTCACCTATTTGCTTATAGCTGCTGAATCAGCAATGATTTGGCATGCTAATCAAGCAAATTTGTCTGGTGAATCAAACTCCCAAAGTTCAATGGACACTGGCAACATTGGAAGTCCAGAAAGAACTAAGTCTGTGATTGTCCGATGTGCTGTGCCAAAGGATTCCATTTGCTTTTATTGCCAAGAGAAGGGGCATTGGAGACGAAGCTGCCCTAACTACCTGAGAGATCTGAGAGATGGGAGAGTCAAGACGTATGGCTCTACTTCAGGTAAAATCCATTATCTAACTCTTTTAAGTTCCTATTCTAGATTCTTAATACATGATGTGATAAGATTGCATTTTGATGTTTTGTAGGATCAAAGAAAAGAGAGGAAGCTTAAGGGAAGAAGTGAGCTGAATCTAATTATGAAGAAATGGATTTCGATCGCATTACTTGAAGAATGGATTCTTGAGCTACTGCTTGGAGTTAGAATAGATTGTTAAGAAATATGTAATAACATAGTTTTTCAATTGAGTTGCATTGTAAGGACAAATTTTTCCGCAATAAAATGATTTTTGATTTTATCTTATTTATCCTTGCAATGGCATGTATGAAAAATTGATGTTTGAAGGTTTCTATTATTAGCAATATTGAATTTGATTCTTAATTGTATTATTTGTGGAAATATCAAAAGTTTACCAAATAGGGAGAGTTTCTCATTGCCCAAGTTTCAATTGGACAGAAACTTGGAATCATGCAATGTGTATTGTATGATGAATGAAAAACTTTCACATTTGGGAAACTTAGACTAATTCTTTGACAAAGTGTCAAATTGAAGGACTAGGAAGATCAAGTACACTAGGTTGTGCGCTGATCAAGTCTACCACAAGAGTGACAAAGATATTCGTCATGATTTACTAAAGTTTAGTAAATATGGTTATACTTATAAGATTGAGTATAACTCTGAGTTGACTGAAATAGTTTCAATCAATAGCAAAACGAATAAGAAGAATCAAGAAGGCAGAAAGATAAAAGTTTCTCCATTCTAAGAAGAAGGGAGAGTACCTTTTATTGTGTTTTATGATGAAGTCTTAATGATAAAGAACCATATCTCAATTGATCCTCTAAGTGAGTCTTAGTACATTTGCATGTCTAAGAAGAGGAATCGAGAATTGTAGAAATGGTTAAATCAAAGAGTCAATCATACTTCGTTCCAATATCAAGTCTTAGAGTCATACTCCAAGATTGTGACATTGAGTGACAAGTCTTAAGTAGGTTTATAACACTCATCAAATGTGGAATTTGGAAAAGTTTTCTTATTCTTTCACATTAGAAATTGGTAAGTTGTGATGTCTTGGATAATACAAAGACCAACTAGGACCAATTTGTGAAGTGTTTTGTCTTGATAAGAACTACACTAACTCTTGAATATTTGCTTTGTCAAGAAATGTTTCTTGACAAGAGAATCTTATGTGTCAAGGAGTCAGTGGGAGTCTTAATGGTCTTGAGAGGTTTCAAGAACAAATCAAGAATATACCTTATCGATCATCACTAGCACACGACTTGAGGGTTGCAACCTATCGTGCTGACATTATTTTATTTTTGTGCCATTCCAATTGAGTTAATTGCGTATGTGAGTTCTATGAGTTCTCATTTGAATGCATACTAGAGCCTTAGTCGATGGAAAGTACATTGATATGTAAGGACAAGTTACTAAACTACTTGGAAGACATGGTGGGCACTTGTGTTACCATAAGGCAAGAAATCAAGATTAAGAAAGTTCAATCCATATGAGTTTGGATTTGTCGCAAACCTTGGTTTTGGCAAATTCACATGGATAGGAACTCATACACCATAAAATCTAAGTGTCATAAGATTCCCCCCTTCATGAAAATGACTGTGAGGAAATGCTTTCACTAAAAGAGATTTTAAGAAGATTGCGATTGTGAAAATTGTATTCTCAAAATTCGATTATGGTTACGGCATCCCTTTCCATAGTTCGAATTATGAGATTTGGCAATTAGTTTCAACATTTGGAACTTAGTAACATAAGTTCTAAATTGTTTAAGCACACATATGAGCTATCTAAGGCAAAGGTGTATAAGTTTAAGTAGCTTAGATAAAGGCTTGTCGAAGCATCTGGTATTAGAAATATGAATTTCAGAAATTCAATAGGCATTGTTTTCTGAAAGTTCATTTGTTTTCTAAATACATGTCAAAGCTAGTGGGAGCATAAGTGTTATGCTTATATGATAATAATCATCATGATAGTGGGAGCATAAGTGTTATGAATGTATGATTATTATGACAAGTATTGCAAGTTAGCAATATTAATTATAGAAAAACAAAGATTCAATTTGCAAAGTTGCATGGGTTGAAAAGTTGTTTTGCTATAATTAAGGGAGAGAATATTATACTTTGTTTCAAAATCTAAAGCTTAGATTGAGAAATTTTAATATCTTCAGTCAAAGGATACATTATGTGTTCTCAAATTTCGATTATGATTACGGCATCCCTCTTCATAGTTCGAATTGTGAGAACATGACACATAAAATATTATGGCAAAAGATTGGCAAAGTATCATATCTTTATGTAAGATATTATGCATCGTGTCCCATACGCTTCAGGTATAGGATCGATTGCAAATGCTATAATATTTACCATTCTAAAATTTTCTAAAATGTCTAGCGCATTAAGAGGGAAAAAGGACTAGAATTGGTTTTGACTAAAATAATTAAACAACTGTCAAAGGATGATCCAAAGTTCGCTGAGGATTGGTCGCTTGTGAGTAGTTGGAAGTATGGTATTGGATGGACCATATCGACATTATTATGAATAGATAAGATTCTGTTAAGAATGAGTTGTCATATGGCAAATGTGGAAATGTTTCCATATTGGGAGTTGGATATTGAGATTCTATGCCTAGATTAGAAACTTTTATGCAGGAAGGATGTTCAAATGAATGTACTTTGAATGTGAGACTTCACGTCTATGGAATTGTCTTGTAACAATGTCCGATAGAGTACTTCATAATTTCATTAGCCAATTCTTGGTGACTTTTGTGCTATGACTTTATGAAAGGATCGTTGCATAAGATGTTAGAATCTAGCATATTCTAATAGTAGCAAAGAACCTTGTGTTCTTACACTAATGATAAGGATTGGGAATTGTGAAATGAGCATCGTTGAAAAGGTTTTTCAATTGATCTATTTCACAAAGTAAGGACCATAGGAAACATAGTGTGCATGCTTCATGCATGGGACAACTATTGTTGTAATTTAAGTAATAAGTTGATTTTCTGAAACAGTAAACGATAATAATGAGTAATCAATATGGTGGTTAAATAAGAGTGTTTTATTTACTCTCACAAGTTTGAGGCCATATAGGATTAAGTATTATTGTTATGTTTCAATTTGCATGTTTTGACTTCCAGAATAACTAGGTTATTCAAACATCCACAGTCGGTCATACGTTGGGAGTAGGTATGAATAAAGACTGTCATGAATCTGTTTGTAGATTGTCTAAAGTGTTTAGACATAGCACAAGTTTGCTATAGAGTTCATGAGTGCTTTGATAAGATTAGAGTATTGGATTAAACCCACGCTCACTTGGATCACTTCATGGTTTTATCACGAGTGATTAGTGAGACGATAATATTGTATATCATTGAAACTGAGATGTGTGAGTTGTTATTTGTTGGTCGGTTGCACATTGATAATAAGTAAACGCACCAGTAACTTGGTGTTATAAAACTTATTGTTGTGTGTGATTCGATCAGTAAATGCAAGCGAGCATTTGAGTCGAAGTTTATCCATTCCTTTTACCCAAAGTAGGATAAAAAGCGATATCTGTGGGCCTCTCGATGATTTAGTGATGACACCTAAGCGCTTGGCCAAGCCGGGACTACGTTGATGTGTTCAATTGTAGTCTGTTGTCAGTCGTCATAAATCGGAAGTTGGGAAACAGTATAGAGAGAATGATTGAAATTCATGTCTTTTGTCTATACGATATCTTGAGAATGGAGGAATATATAATCCCTTATCTAGAGGACACGCTATCTGATAAGATCAGAGTTGACAGCGGCTTTTGAAAGCTACGATTGCTGATCAGGTTCTGAAGTCATACGGAAAATAGTTATTAGACTTATCCAAGTGGGAGACTGTTGGATTAGTGTCTAAGTCCATAACTATTTTGGTATGTACTTGACCCGATTATGAGCATGGTCCTTTTGGGTTGCCTTCACCATAGCAATATGTAGGATGAATTGAGGAGAGAGAGGTTTAAATATGATTTATTAATATATTATGAGAATAATATATTAAAGGAGAAATCATATTGTTTAATTAATATTAGTCAAGAATTAATTAAGAATTAATTTTGTGGCTAAAAGAGATTAATTAAACTCAGGGGACTGGACTGCAATTATTGGATAATTGAGTTATTGGGCTAAGGAATGCTAAAGGATCAAGGGGTGAACGAAATTATGATGGAAGCCCATCATATTTTCGTCCATGGCCTTATCCAGAAGGTTCCATGGGCTGCTTAAAGTTTAAGCTGTCCATTAGGGTTTTGACTGAAACCCTAGCAGCCCACACAAGTATATAAAGGACCCCTTAGGCCCCAAAAACGTGGACAACTGATTCTCTAGGGTTTCTAGTCATTTTTGGGCAGCCTCTCTTCTTCTCCTCTTCATCCAAGTTGTATATGGTGTTTGTGACTCCATTAGAGGTGTAGCACTTGAGGCACTAAGCTTTCTAAGGCCAATCTGTCACACCCCAAAACCAAGAACGGCAGAAATGTTCTAGGGCGGAGGACGTCATGTATAATATCAACAACAATGTAAAGTAGTAAACAAGCAACAACATCATCCATTGCATTAATAAATTAATTATTATACAATTTTATTCTGTCAAATTTTGACAAACATTAAGCATAAATCAAAATGAAAGATAAGTCTTGAATAAGCTCCATCTTCCTTTCTCCTTGCATCGGTACCTGTCTATGATGACCTGAGGATACAAGTAATTTTGAAAGCGAGTATCAGCTTTGAAGCTGGTGAATTCATAAGTATATAAGTGTCATTGCCTTGTTTGTGACAATTTGTTATGAAAGCCATGTAAACCTTTAAATGAAAATGTTGAGGTAAATATGAAATCCCTAGAAAAACCCTTATTTTCTAGAAGTATGAAATGTAGCCTTCTGCCAAGACCCGAATGTTTTGTATGTATGAAGTGTAGTCTTCTACCAAGACCCGAATGTTCTGTTATGACTAAGTAGTCTTCTACCAAGACCCGAATGTTCTGTTATGACTAAGTAGTCTTCTACCAAGACCCGAATGTTCTGTTATGACTAAGTAGTCTTCTACCAAGACCTGAATGTTCTGTAAGTATGGAGTGTAGTCTTCTACCAAGACCCGAATGTTCTGTAAGTATGGAGTGTAGTCTTCTACCAAGACCCGAATGTTCTGTTATGACTAAGTAGTCTTCTACCAAGACCCGAATGTTCTGTTATGACTAAGTAGTCTTCTACCAAGACCAGAATGTTCTGTAAGTAATATGATAGCTTTTCCTTTCTATTGACTAGTACTAGAGTACTTAGTCTAACTCCTCGTTTATGTGAAAGTATCACAACATAAAGTAAACAGGAAAAATATAATCATGTAAGTGTTAGCCGGAGGTACTGGTGCTAACAAGATGAATGCAAATGTTGACCCGAGGTACTAGGGCTAACATATTACATATAACCTAATGGACATCCGAAGATTGTTTAATTGTCCTCTGTAGCAGCAGCAGGTGGAAGGAAGGGTTAGTCCCTGTAAAGGTACTCCTAGTATAAGTAATAACCGTAGGCATCCGTAGATGTTCATTACCCACTGTTGCTAACAGATGGGTTCCAGAATGGTTAGTCCCGTACATATATCCCGAGGTACTGTGGGATAGAGGCCCATCTAGGTATCCCGAGGTACTATGGGATAGGGTCCTGTCTTAGATATTCCGAGGTACTGTGGAATAGGCAGGAAGATTTACACAGAAGGTACTAATAAATCATCCTCGCAATTCAAGATACAAGTAATCCTGTTAATGTACACAGATAAGTGTATCTACGTAAAGGTACTCATGTAATGCGTTCATGTAAACGTGTTCATGTATCATGTAAGTATATGTAAAGGTACTCATGTATTAGGTAAACATCTGTAAGTACTCATGTATCAGGTAAACATTTGTAAGTACTCATGTATCAGGTAATGTACTAGTATAGACTCATGAATGAACTGACTCTTGTGTGACTCCTTGTAATAGAAGTAATGTTTGCTATCTTCAAATTATCCCTATGATAATCTACTGTAATATAACTAGTTGGCCATGTAAGTTTACCCACTCTTACTACTCAAGGGTAGGGGAAACTAAATGAAAGATGTAAAGTATGACATCAATACATATATAAGAATATAAGTGTATATGCATAGTTTAGTTCAAGAATGAAAAATGGTTTTTGTAAGACATCTTATGGGTTTTGAACAATAATCAACAATGACTTGATGTCATTTTAATAAACATTTCAAAAGTAAAACATTTGGTAACAATGTGCTTTTAAGATGTAAAACCATTTCATGCATCACATTTTGTAGCATGTGAAATCTGTTAAATGACAAACACAGTTTATAAAATACATATCAATGATTTAATAACATGTTTGTTTCTACTTGTATCCCCCCCATTAAAGAAATTAAAATCATTTAAAACATTGATTAGGGGTATGAACTCACCTGCAGTATATGACTGGAATTGAACGGGCTGTTATCGTACGGAAGGATCGGACAAGAGCTTGGTGTCAAGTGAAGACTTAGACACACACAATGATCCTAAATACATATGAAGACATATGTATATAAATAATTAGAGATTTAATCACTAACTATACAAGTATAACATTTAAGTGCGAGGACAACACTTTTGGTCAAGTGCTAGGAGGATAATGGATTGCAACAAAGAAGTGCAATGCCCCTAATGGAAGTTTAAGGTCAAAAGACCATATTCATTGGAGTTTACGGCCCAGGGAAGTAAGCTCCTGGCCGTAAACTCTCAACCAAGTCATGAAATGGTGCATAGAAGTACTACAACCTTAGAGGGGAATTGTTTCAAGGCTATACAAGTGTTTGGGCACCACCTTGACTCCTTTGGGGAGTTTACGGCCCAAAGACCCTTTTCCCTTGGAGTTTACGGCCGTAAACTCCCTTGGGAGGGTTCTTATTGTCCTTTCAAGTCTCTAACATTTCTAGGAACAAGTCTAGGCTTCAATACTTGGATTAAGGGAGGTTTATGGCATTAAATGGAACCATTTGAAGGAGTTTACGGCCATAGAACTCTTTGGGCCGTAAACTCCCTCACACATGAGGTTCTAAGAATTTTAACTAGTCCATATCTCATCTATGTACTTGCCCTAAAAGTCTCTTGGCCTAAGGAAGTGTCTAGGGTGTCCTTTGTCCCCTTTAAAGGAGTTTACGGCCCAAGGAATACTCTTGGCCGTAAACTCTTCAACACTTATGCTTTTCATGTGTTTTTCTAGGTCCTAAACACATTAAGGTACTTGCCAAAAATGAAGACTAAGCCTTAGGAAGAGTTTGAAGTGGTTTTGGCACTTAATCTTGGAGTTTACGGCCTAAGGAGCATCTTGGCCGTAAACTCCTTTCCAAAGTTGGTTTCTAATTGTTTTGTTGGTCTAAAACACTTGTTTAAGGCTTCTAGGTTCTTGTTCTAAGGCTAAAGGAACACTAGGCACTCATTTGTGCCCTTTACTTGGAGTTTACGGCCCAAGGGGTGGTTCCTTGGCTGTAAACTCCTCAAACTAAGTGGTTTTGATTTGTTTATAGCCTCTAATGTTCATACTTAAGGTCCTTAGCTAGATGCCTAACACGGAAATGGGACTAGGTGGCCTTTAGGCTTGATTTTGGAGTTTACTCCCCAAGAACGTTCTTGGGCGGTGAACTCCCGGATCTTGTACTTTGGACATGTAAATAATGTTATTAAGCATATAACAAGTATTAAAACACATCTATGAAAGTAGACTCACAATCTGGGATGAAAACCCGAAGATCCGTGAGAGAGAAATTGGCTTTTCTCTAATTGGAATTCAACAAATGAACGAATTTGGTTCAGAATTCTATTTATAGTCCTGAGATTTTTGGCAGAAAAATATTTCTATTCTCGGAATGGATTCTAATGACCTAGAGTAATGGAATTTCAGTGTTGCACAAAGTCCTAGTGCATCCACTCTCCTAATATCTCTTGAGGTGTAAAACCCTGAAAACTACCAAACTTATACCATAAGTCTGAATTTTCACTGTAACTTGTCTACTTTTATTGGCTTGATATGGTTTGTTCAGAATGGAAATTTCGGTTTGTCACACAATCCAAGCAAGGAATTGATTGTTATTGCTATATAACAATCAAAGGTAATTCTCTAAACCCTAATTCAGTTTATAATATGTTAGATCTAAGTTTATTAGTCTTGGATTCAAAGCATGTACAATAGAGAAACCTAGATCCAAGCATTAGGGTTTTTATGAGCACATAGGATTGTTCTTATGCCTAAAACCCATCATTATATATATATATATATATATATATATATATATATACATATATATATATATATATATATATATACATATATATATATATACATATATATATATATATATATATATATATATATATATATATATATATATATATATATTAAAGAAGTGAACCTCAGGAACATTAAAGTTCCTAAGGGTTTGACAAAACTGGTCTGTAACATCTGGATTCCCAGGTATTTTATTTTAACCTTTTATTTTTGAGTTATAGAGAGGGACTCGACGAGTTGACGCTTAAACTCGTCGAGTAGGATCACGATTCGCTGACTAGATTAATGATTGGACTCGACGAGTCTGTGCTGGCGGCAGAAACCCTAAATCTCGGGGCCTGTGCCCTATTTAAAGGCCTTTATGGCCTTCATTTCCGGCCACTACACCCCTGGAAAACCCTAGAGAGCAGAGAGAAGGCTTGTAGTGCAAGAGGAGGGCTAATTCATCATGATTTGGTGTATTTTAGAAAAAGGGAGGAAGGATTTCAAGCTAGGCTGACTTGTGGGACTCAAATCTTCCATCATTTCATTCAGAGCTGCCGTGGGAGGTAAGGATTCATGTCCATCTTCATTGAGTAATAGATTCCATATATCTAGGGTTTATTCTCTTCTCTTTTTGGTAAGAGATCTACTGTGTGTGATGTCCCCTTGTGACAATATTATCAGATCCGAACCTTGAAAGGTCGAGAGAGTCTCTATTCTTCAGCTTTATGCAATCCTTTATGAGCTTTGGGGCCTAGGTTATCATATTAAGGGTTATTTTGACATATAGAGATGATAGTGTGATGCATGGGCCTAAAGTTCGAACCTTTACGCGATTTTTGGTAAGAGATCTATTGTGTGTGATGTCCCCTTGTGACAATATTATCAGATCCGAACCTTGAAAGGTCGAGAGAGTCTCTATTCTTTAGCTTTATGCAATCCTTTATGAGCTTTGGGGCCTAGGTTATCATATTAAGGGTTATTTTGACATATAGAGATGATAGTGTGATGCATGGGCCTAAAGTTCGAACCATTACGCGATTTTTGGTAAGAGATCTATTGTGTGTGATGTCCCCTTGTGACAATATTATCAGATCCGAACCTTGAAAGGTCGAGAGAGTCTCTATTCTTTAGCTTTATGCAATCCTTTATGAGCTTTGGGGCCTAGGTTATCATATTAAGGGTTATTTTGACATATAGAGATGATAGTGTGATGCATGGGCCTAAAGTTCGAACCTTTACGTGACTTTTGAGTGCTAGAAGGTTAGATATACTAGTTGGTGAAGCAGATCTGACCTCAGAAGGTTGTTTGAGTGTTGCTATGGAAGGAACTCGTCGAGTCTATAAGGGGACTCGACGACTCGAGTCGGGTTGCCACGCGATTCATGACCAGTGGCGAACTGTCGAGTGGAAGGCTCGCTCGGCGAGTCGAGCGAGGTTTAGATAGACTCATAGGACACGCTTGGACTCGCCGAGTCACTTATGTGCACTCGACAAGTCTGGTCAAAGTTGACCATTGACTTTCGTTGACTTTTAGGGTCTAGTCAATGTTTAGACTTGTGAGCCATTGGATGGGTAAAATGGTCTTTTACCCTTCTGAGAGAACTTAGAGAGGGTTTATTCTATCCTTTGAGAGTTGTATTGATTAGAGTAATTGTTCCATGTGATTAGGCGGAGGCTAGACCGGTATTACCGAGTACGAGATTTACCGAGTTACCCGAGGTGAGTCTTCTCACTATACTTTACCTAGAGTGGTAATTAGAGCTATGTGACAGAGTATCTTGTATGCTATCTGTATGATATGTTTTCTATGTGATTTGTGCTTTGTATTATCTAGAGTTTACAGAGTTAGGACCAGAGGGTCCATAGAGTTAGGGCCAAAGGGCCCACAGAGTTATGGGACTGGAGGGTCCCACTGAGACACATTGACCAGGGGGTCAAACAGAGTTATAGCCTTGAGTGGCTAATATGTGTTGTATGTGGTATTTTGGGGAACTCACTAAGAATTTATGCTTACAATTTTATGTGTTATGCGTTTCAGGTACTAGTGACGATCGCGGGAAGGCACCAACATGACCCGTACACACAGACCGAGGATTTTATTTGTGATCTTGGGATATGTTTTATTTGATGACAATTGTTGAACATGAGATTTGAGAATGTTTAAATGATAATTATATTGTTTGAAAAATGAAAAATTGTTTTGAAAATTTACGTCGTTACATGGTCCCTGTTCATTTCTCTATTGTCAATTGTGTTTGGGCTTTCAAAATTGCCCCACTTGTTTCTTCAAATTACAATTTTCTCTCTCTAGGCTTCTGTAGAAATCTTATATCTGGGTTGGTGTGCTGGACAGACGTTTGACACGTGTTCTGTTTCTGGAAATTTCCACCGCCTCTCTGATGAAATCCCTTTTTATTCTCTTTCCCCATCCCACTGTTTTTTCTAATAGAGTATGTATTTTGTGTCCATTGAAGAGGCGTTCGCAGGGGTGGCTTGGGAGGAGGCGACATTAAGTTTTTTCGAATGAGATACCAACCCTGTCATGTTCCGCCATTTTGATGGCATCAAGTTCTGGAAACTCGCTTCCTGTTCCTATTACTTCCCCTAATTACACCCTATAGGTATGATATGATTGTTTCTAATGCTACCTATCTTCCAAACTTGATTTTCCTCGATGTTGTGTCTTCCACAGATCCTCCAATTTCTTTCGACGACAACAACTCAGTTCGTCCAACTCATTCAGCATATGAGTTCAAGTCAGTTGGGGAAGCAACGCATCAGGTATGTGGGGAGGTCCTCCAATGATTTCAATTTTTCTACATATGATACATTTAAATTGGAAGTCAATTTTTTAAGTGTGATTTAGGTTAAATCGGTTGTGCCCCCAAAGATTTCATGAAGACTAACACTGATGAAATGAATCTTCAGCATCTGAAACTATCCTTCTATACGAATAAATCATAGTAATAAATCTCATAGTAATAAATCTGAAAATGTCACAATGTCAAATCATCAACTCTCTTAATCAAAACTATATATATATATATATATATATATATATATATATATATATATATATATATAACTCCAAGATCCTCTAAATCATGACTCAATCTCTGATGTGTGTACAATCAAGCCGGCGTCCTCCTGCGATCCAGATAAGAACCTGCAACACATAACACATAACACGGTAAGCACGAAGCTTAGTGAGTCCCCCAAAATACCACATATCACACACTAGCCACGTGAAGCTATAACTCTGTAGGACCCTCTGGTCAATGTATCTCAGTGGGACCCTCCAATCCCACAACTCTGATGGACCCTCCGGTCCTAACTCAGCAAGCTCAACATATCATACAACATAAATCACAAAGACATAATGCAGGATATCACAATACCCAATATAAGCACATAAGGCATCCCAGTCATATAAAAGCTACCACTCATGGTAAGTATAATGAGAAGACTCACCTCGGATGATGAACAACCCCTATAAACGCTGCTGCTACGTACCGGCCACTAACTCTATGCTAAACCCACAATTATCTCAATTAAAAACTAAGCCCAAACTCTCACTCATTGGGTCTAAAAGTAGACCACCAACCAGCCCATCAATGACCTAAACCCATTGGGCCCACTAAGGCCCAATAATAAATGGGCCCTCATAAGGCCCGATTCTCAAACTAAAAGGCAAGCCCAACTCAAGGGCCCAAAGCACATATATATAATTCTCTGGTCCAAGTCTCTATTGCACCAAGCCCAAACTCCAGGCCCAACACTCCACAGTGAGGTTACGCGGGGCGTACCTCTTTGGTACGCTCAGCGTACGCTAGCGTGCACGGATCTGACTGGGGACACCAACCTAGTACGCAGGGCGTACTGGATCTTACGCTGGGCGTACACTCAGTTTTGCTTAAGTCCATTCCTTTGGTCTTAACCCGTTAAGACCTTAGCTCATTTCTCAGATCTGGACTCCCTAATATCTCTTGCTCCATAAAGTCGAAGACTTTAAGCCCTTGCATGGCTGATTAAGTCACAAACACTTAAAATATACAGTCTTTTGCCTCAAGGAGCTCACAACTCATGCATGGAGTGATTCCAGCTACCAAGATTGGAATTTTATGACATTACACCACTAATAAGCTCAAGAGGGGATGATCCTAGTGTTTGGAGTTCAAGATCTCATCAAGTCTCCACCTTTTTGGGACAAAACCCTAAAATACTCCATTAACATACTCATAACAAAAGAAAGGTAAAGTTTGAAGCTTTATACCTCAAAAAGAAGCTCCCAAATCAGATATGCTCGGATCTAGAAGCTTGGAATCCAACTCCTTCTTCAAGGCTTCCACTTCTCTTCATGAGCACACAAAACTCTCAAAAGCTCTTAAATACACATACAAGCTCCAAGAATGAAGGAAGCGGGTTTTGGAGGGTTTGCACTCTGAGAAAGGTGGCCAGGAATAAGGCCATCTCCTTCTTTATATAGGGTCACTTAAAATATTAGGGTTTTCCTTCACAACCTAGTACGCCCAACGTTGCTCTTGGTACGCCCAACTTACTAGGTGGTCTTCGCGTCCATTCGATGCTCATAGGTATGCTAAGCGTAGCCACACTCACACCCAACATACTCGATTGCCACCCATTTCTCAATAAGGACTAAATTTGCCATATCTTCCAAAATATCATAGCTTCTTTGTTACAAGTCCGATTCTAGCGATTCTTAGATCCATGGAAAGGTGGCGAAAAGCTCTACGCTTATATTAACTCATCACAGCCTCAAGGCTCTATGAACCAAAACTAAAAACTCATAATTGATTAAACAGGATGTTATAATAAAAAGTAGAAAAAACCAAGTTATAATTCAAAGAAATAAGAGTTGGATGCTATAATATACAAATGAACTAAAATATGTTGATATTTCTTTTGCTGGAATGCCATAATAATTGTTTCCAGGTTTGAAAATGCAAGTTAACATTTTTTTAATATGATTTTTTTGCCTTTTTTAGGTTTGTTTTGTAAAATCAAGTAATGGGATATGGATTTTTTTGAAAAGATGGTAAGAAGAAATTCCACTTTTAGGCCTGTTTTGTAAAAGCAAGTACCAGAAGAATTCAATACAATACATCTTCCTATTTTATTTGCTTAACCTATTAAACTCTCATCAAATTAAAAAGAAACATTTTTTTGATGTCTTAATGCAGCTGGTCCTCGATTGATCTCTAGATCCAGAACAAAATGGCTGGTGGCTTGCAGATGAATTCAGGTAAAAGCTGAGTAAAGCATATGTTTGTATTTGTTGATCTTATAAACATATGGAAGTGAATAAAAAATGAGGTATACTTTATACTTCATTTTTTTAAACTTTGCTTGCCTATTAAGGCCCTTAATTCGCTCTTTATTTTATATTTAAGAATGTGTAGCACAGGTTTTAAAATATGGCCTTAAATTTGTGAAATTGCATCACTTAAAGATGGAAGATGGATAGTGGATACCCTCTAAGCAAGATGAAAAAGGAGAAAACTATAAATTTCCTTATTTATGTCATTTTCCCACTTTTCCTCTTTTTTTTTATTTTTTTTTTATTTTTTTATTTTATTTTATTTTATGTTCTAACTTAAATTAATCATGGTGTTTCTATAGGTGGAGTGATTGGAAGCATTGGTGATATACTAGATGCATCACAGTTAATTTGCAAAAAGGTTTTATCTTTCTACAATTTTCCATAACTTCTATACTCTTTTATCCACCGATTGATGTCGACGTCAAATATATAAACATTCCTAATAATTTTTTTTACTCAAAACATCACCTTAGTCCATTTTTGTCCCTTGAATTAATGGTACTATTTGGAGATTTTGGACTAGAATAGTGCCACTTCATGGTACGTAGAGTTTTGAAGGAAATAAGTTATGTAAATTCTTTGGTTAGGAACTTTCAATTACATGATTCTACTTGACGTAATCAAAACTACAAAAAAACAATAGTAAAATTATTTGGGATCATAAAGGTTAGAATTTTGTTATCGTTTTTAATTTTTTAGTTTTTGAAATTACTTCTACAAATATTACTTACTTCAGTTTCATGTAATATTGTTAATTTTTTTTGTATTTTTTGACTTAATTGACCTTGGAATGTGTAACGATCTTAATTCATATTTGGGTTTTCAATTTGTTAATGGAATTTGATTCTTTTGGGTTTTCTTGAGTTTCCCCTCGCAAAGAAACTTTTGCATTACCTTCAATTGAGGTTCTTTTTCATTTTGCTGATTTCACTAGTCGGTTAGTTTTCTATCGTTTCTATGAATAATTGGTTTAATTCTTCTTCCTTTTGTTGACTGCATTTAATGGAGTCAACTTGCTTTCCATAGCTTTCTTCTCTTTCAGGTTCAAAAGTATCCACACGTGTGATGTTTATATACAGTCTCAACAGAAACCACTGCTTCTGATGCTACATTTTTTTTTTCTGATAAGAGTAATTTCGGAATTATCAACAACATTTGTACTAGGTTAAGTTGCCTACACTCTCAAAAGATTGTACATAGAGATGTTGTGACAACCCAAAATTTATTCCGTCATTATAACCCGTTTCCGTTAATAGAATATTCAATTTTATAAAAGTTTCATTAATTTGGGGTCGACAAATAAATAAATGTTTTATTTTATTTTCATTTTATGTTAATATCGTCGTAATAAAATAAATAAAAACACGTAAATTATCTTTCCATTTTATTGGAAAAAGTTTATTTTTAATTATGACCATTTAACCGGGTAAAAACTTTAAACCTCGTTAAACATAAGTATCGGGTAGTTGTATACCGGGTACAACACTCAAGCCCTATATAAGGGTGAGTGGACACTCCTTTGGACTTTTTACCAACACTAGATACTCTCTCTCTCTCTCTACTCTCTTTCCTCAAGTCTGATTTCATCTCAAAAACCGCAAGATTTCCGCTCCAAAACGTAAGTTCTCTCATCCTAACTTGTTCTACAACCCATTGTATGTCGATATAGCACAAAAATCATTCAAGAAGGCCATAGAAAAGGAGTTTATGGCCTAAGAGCATCCTTAGGCTGTAAACCCCTAAAATTTTGCACAAAATACCCTAAATCTCTCCTTTAGGCTTAGAAACTAGTTTTGGGTTAAACCTTGAAGTGTTTGAGCCATGAATCATTAAGTTTGAGGGCTTGAAAGAGGGTTTACGGTCCAAGCATATGCTTAGACTGTAAACTCCCTCTAAGCATGCAAATCAAGCCGAAAACACTTCCAAACCACATTTTAGGCTTAGATATGACTTAGGGACTTACTATTTCGGACTTGGAACACCTAAACATCCCCATTTGAAGGGTAAACTAGATTTTACGGCCCAAGCATATACTTAGACCGTAAACTCCCTTTAAGCATGCCAAATGACCCTTTAAACCCCTAAAAAGCCCTATTCCCCTCACTAGAAATTGTTAGGAATGAGCCAAGGACCTCGAAATCAAAGAATGGAAGGTGTCCAAGAGTTTACTACTGTAAACCATGGGGTTTACAGCTGTAAACTCCCAAGGAGTGGTCCTTGGACCGTAAACTCCAAGGGAGTACCCTCCTTTAACTCTAAACGCCTCCTTAAGCCTCAGATTAAGCCCTAGAACTACCCCTAGTTGTGTATGAACCCTTTTAGCACTCAAACCCGCTTCTTCCATTAGTTTACGGCCATAAACTCATGGAGGAAATGGTCCCCCAACCGTGAGCTCACTCAAGGTGAGTTTTAAAAGAGTAAAGTCCATGGTGAGGTCTTATACTCTTTCCTTGCAACCCATTAGTCTTCTAGCACTCAACCATGAGGCTTTTAATCACATTAGGATGTCTATATGTGTATAATTAGAATTTAAATCACTAATTACTTGTAAACATATGTCTTCATATGTTACTAGGGTCATAAAGGGTGTACAAGTCTTTACTTGACACCAAACGCTCATCTGATGCATCCACCTGATCTACTCGTTGCAGGTGAGTTCATACCCCTTAATGAACCCTTTTTAAATGTTTTTACATGTTTTAGGGGGGGGGGGATACTAGTATAATGCTACAAGTTTTATTATCAAATCATATGTGATTCACAATTTATCATCAAAAAGGGATTTTTCTACACTTTTAGCTACTTACCAATAAAACTGTTTTAATTAATTATCAAATCCATTTTTAAGATTTAATTGTGGTTAAACTATTTTCAAAACTATGTTTAAACTACTTTTCTTTTAAAATATATCTACACTAATATATTTATATAAGTAAGACTTGAAGGACTTAGGACCGATAGCTCGCCTTATTTCCTGTTCTTGTTTGATGTGGTCTTAGGGTATCTGTTGTCCGTCCGACTGTCGTTGATTTCTTAGTTATATATCATATATATTTGTGTTAGATATGAAAGTCTTCATCTTATACAATACCTTTGTTATTAAAAGGCATGAAATCATACACTCTAGTTAACTATAATAGGTATAGTTAAGACTACTGCTCGTTACCTCTACTACTACTATACTCACTATAACTGCTATTATTACAAGTTAATACACGTATAAGAGAACACTCTATGAACTATACTAAAAGTCTACTATACTATAACACAAGAGAATACACTAATCCAGAGTATAATACACTATTCCTCTATAAGGCACTCTACCACGCTTACACCATGTGACCAGGGCTTCCCGGAAGGAAAGCAACACTACATGTATAGATCTATACATGACAAACGCTATTACATCCCGACTGTTAACTACAGTCCGAGCCGACCAGGACCAGGGGTGGCACTACATCACTACACTACGTATGACCGCGAAGGTCATCATGCTCTCTATTATCATACAGTTGGTTACATGAAGGGTTACACCTATATCCAAATTAATACATTAAGACTTAAAGTCTAAGCTAATATCCCGAAGTAAATAAATATCTATTACTAACTGAAGTTGCACCACTACTACTGTTAGCAGGCATAACATTTCTTCAGATATGTTACTCAAATGAGATTTATTACTGTACTTTTATAACTAAAGGTTTCAATGATAATACTTTTACACACTCAAAGGATTTAACTTACAAATGTACCTTTCTGGAAAATATAGAATTTTCTAGGGATTTTCTACTACTCACAAACATAAGTTTCAGTTTTTATATTACATGTTCGTAAAACTCTTTTACACAAACAACGACACTAAATTCTTATGAACTCACCAACTTTATGCTGATACTCGTTTTCAAAATAACTTGTATCCTCAGGTCAAAGGTAGACATGTACTGGTGCAGCTTTTGGAGAAGATGGAGCACATACAAGACCCCTCTTTTATTTTGTTATACTTTTGGTGTCTATTAAACTTTACTGAACATGTTTGTAATTAAACTTACTATGTAAATTCAATGGTTATTGTCGCTTGCTTTTACTATTATGCAATTGTTATGATACTGTACATTACGTCCTCCACCCCAGAACATATTCCGCCGTTCTCGGTTTTGGGGTGTGACCGATGTGAAGACTTAAGACATGTTGTTGGACAAATCAAGAACTATTAAAATTGCTGATTGTATACTTCTTCTACTATCATGATTTATTGTTGCATTTCTACTCATCCGATTGATGGCGAATTACATAGAATAGCAATGTATTTTACTATGGAAACTAATTCAGACAATGTACTTCATTATTTGTCTCACAAAACGAACACCTTCTGCCACGCTCAATGCGCGTGAAACCACTCTAGTTATTATTATTATTATTATTATTATTATTATTATTATTTTGAGATTTGAAAGGTCATGAAACTTTTTTTTTTTATCAGTTTGGTGCTTATAACGGATGGAAAAATATTTTCATGTTATTTATTTAAGGTTATTGAACTTTTTTTTTGTTTTCTTTTTAATGCCATTGAACATTTTTCAATATCTAATTTCATTTTTATATGTTTTTAGAATATTTTTTTACTTAGTTTTTAGAAGTTTTTCATAATCGGTTTTTACAGCTTAATTTTCCTACTTCATTTTTACAAATATATATATATATATATATATATATATATATATATATATATATATATATATATATATATATATATATATATATATATATGGCTTTGTTTATTTGTAGCCATTTTTATATCATTGTGAAAAACATGTAAAAGTGAAGTTTCACAAATGAATAGTAAAAAAATTTAACAACGAAATAAAAGAAGTTGTTAAAATTAATTGTAAAAAAACATGTAAAAAGAATAAAAACGAAATATGAAAAACTGAAAAATAGATGAAGATTCTTTTTTAACCAAACTTGAGCTCTAGACTTGCATTGGACATGGATAACTGAAAATCATCAATCTTTAGGTTGTAATGGACGTTAGGAAGCCTTTTGGAAGGAATGAATGGACGGGTTAATGGATTGAGAGTTGAATCCATAAGCTGAGAGAGTCTGGTTCCTACAATGTGGCAGCCTACTCACCATGACTTGGCGACTGGGGTTTTCACGACTGTTCTGGACGGACCCTGCCACGACGTGGTAGCATGATTTACATGGCATGACAATGGGTTTGTTTGTGATTGAATTACATTGTGACTGAGATTTTAATCAGGGCTAAGTTCATCAACCACGACGTGGTAATGGATTGGCCACGATGTGGAAGCCTGTTGAAGTCAAAGTTGACCGTTGACTTTGACCGTTGACTTTTAAAGAACGGTATTCTCGATTGATTCTTCTCATTATACAAAATCAATTATAAATACAAAACCATTGATGTAAATAAGGAAAGGATATACAGTGTAAATGATAAAATCAAATACACAATATAGAATATATATATCGTCTAAGAGTCCCCTGCAGTTTGAGCGGGAGGAGGCCCAATGCTGAAGATGTCTCTCTGAAATCGAGAAAAAGTTGGTGTGGCAGTCCTTTGGTGAAGATATCTGCATACTTGTAGGCGGAAGGGATATGCAAGACCCGTATTTGACAAATAGCGACTTTTTCTTGAACAAAATGTATATCCATTTCGATGTGTTTCGTGCACTAATGCTAAACTGTATTTCCCGATAGATACACTGCCAAGACGTTGTCGCAATAAACGAAAGTTGCGTGTGAAGAGGAGAATGAAGTTCATGGAGGAGATTTTGTAGCCAACAAGCTTCAGCAAAAATGTTTGCAACACCTCTATATTCTGCTTCAGCACTTGATCTGGATAATGTGGCCTATCGTTTAGCGGACCAAGAGATGAGGTTATTTCCGAGAAATACGCAGTAACTGGATGTTGATCGTCTAGTATCTGGACAACCTCCCCAATTGGCATCAGTGTAGGAAACAAGTTGCATAGAGTCCGAAGAGTATAAAGTCAAACCATGGTCTGGAGTGCCACAAAGATATCGAATAATGTGTTTTAGAGCATTGAAGTGTGGTATACGTGGTGCATGCATAAAAAGACAAATCTGTTGTACTATGTAGGCAATGTATGGCCAGGTGAATTCTAGATATTGTAATGAACCAACTAAACTCCACTACAAAGATGGATCCACCATTGGTTCACAGGTATGCAAACTAAGTTTGGAGTTTGTGTCAACTGGAGTGGCGACAAGTTTACCAGCTTCCATGCTGGAACATTTAATGATGGCATTTATGTATTTCATTTGCGATAAAAACATTTTGTTCTTCGTGCGAGTGACAGAGATACCAAAAAAACGACAAAGGCCCAAGATCCTTCATGTCAAATTCTTGTTTTAGAGAAAGGATGAGACTCATTTTGAGAGTTGTAGAGGAGTTTGTTAAGATAATGTCATCCACATAAAGGACAAGGTAAGAAATGTCATTACCCTTTTTGTAGATGAATAAGGAGGTGTCACTTTTACTGCCAACAAACCAAATAGTCAGAAGGTACGTAGCAAACCGTTGATACCAAGCCTGAGGTGCTTGCTTAAGTCCGTAAGGAGACTTATTTGGCTTGCAAACATAGTAAGGGTAATTAGGGTCGAACAACCCTGGAGGTTGGTGCATGTATACCATTTCATTCAAGTGGTCATTTAGGAAGGCATTTTTAACATCCAACTGGTGGACGTCCCAATTTCGACTCAAAGCAAGGGATGAATAGTATGTGTGGTGGCAGTTTTGAAAACAGGACTGAATGTTTCATTACAGTCAATACTAATCTCTTGTGTTTTGCCATTTACAACCAATCATGCTTTATAGTGTTCCAAAGTACCGTCAACCATAGATTTATGTCGAAAAAGCCAATGACAACGGATTAGGTTTTGATCCATTGGTCGCGGGACAAGATCCCATGTTTCCTGTTTCAATAAAGCATTATATTATGTGGTCATAGCTTCGATCCAATATTTATCAAAGAGAGAAACTTCTGGATTTGGTGGAACTTGAAAGATGTTTTGGGTGTGAAGAGATAAGATGGTCTTTGGTTTGGTGATCCCACTTTTTAAGAGAGTTTGCATGGGATGAGATGGGGGAGGGGGTGAGGGGATGGTGGAGGTAATGGGAGAGTTTCGGTTAGGAAATGAGGGAGGAGGGTTGGATGGAATGAGGTGGGGGTGGGTAATGTAATGAGAAGGTTCCACTTTATTGAGAAAATAATATGAAGTTTCTTGGTATTTGTTTATATTGGAGTAAGGGAATATGTTTGCATGGAATATGGCATGCCAAGATATGAAAAGAGTGGAATTTGAGGGAACGAGGTAAAGGTATCCATGGTGGTTATCAGGATAACCAAGGAAGACGCAAGGGGTGGAACTCAGGTCGAGTGGAAGAAATGTTGGCATAACATCGACACTCGAATGTACGAAGATGGGTATATGTTGGGGTACGGAGGTACAAGAGTTGGGTGGATGTTGAATTTGCTATAGATCGAGATGGAAGTATATTTATAAGGTATGTGGATGTCTTCAATGCTTAGTTCCAAAAGGATGGTAGAAGAGAGGCATGTATGAGAGTTGTACGTATCATATTGTTAAGAGTGTGATTAATTCTTTTAGCTTTACCATTTTGGGAAGATGTATAAGGACAAGTGAAGCGCATGTGAATGCTGTTTGACTCGTAGAAATGGTGAAATGAGGCGTTGTTGAATTTTTGACCATTGTCACACTGAAATGATTTGATTTTTCTTGTGAATTGTGTTTGAATATATTTGTGAAAGTAAAGAAGTGTTTGAAATGTTTCAGACATGGCTTTGAGTTGGAAAGTCCATAACTAGTGTGAAAATTCATCAAGAAGCACTAGGTAGTATTTATGGTCAAGTGTGTTGGGTAAAGGTGATGTCCAAATATCAGTGTGAATAATATCAAATGGAGAATAAGTAATGGAAACTGAATCATAGAAAGGTAATAGATAATATTTTCCTAAAGAACAAGTATTACATGAACTATTATTTTTATTGCAAGAAGGTAAAAAAGAACTAGTAACATAATTAAAATGCGAAACGACATGGTGATCGAGATGGTTGTGCCAAATGGTGGTGGAGATAACCGCATTTGGGTAATGCTTGATGGGATTTGCGGGTGTGAAAGGATAAAGCTCATCAGAGCTGTCACATCTGGTCATAACCTTCTTCATGTTGAGATCCTTCACAATAAATACGAAGGGATCAAATTCAACAGAAGTATTATTGTCGCGAGTAAATTTTCTGACAGGAAATAAAATTTTTGATGATATTTGGCGCATGAAAAACTTTTTTAAGTTGGGGCGAAACATTAGAGAAAGAGGTGACAACATTGCCTTGACCATAAATTGTAACTCGAG
The DNA here is from genome assembly GCF_051521515.1 of Lactuca serriola. Classification (NCBI taxonomy): domain Eukaryota; kingdom Viridiplantae; phylum Streptophyta; class Magnoliopsida; order Asterales; family Asteraceae; genus Lactuca; species Lactuca serriola. Next base: position 173,573,650 of record NC_136412.1, on the reverse strand, counting down.
TACCATTATTGACAAGAATATAATTTTAATTATTAAAATGAGAGAAACCATAAAGTATACCTGCGTCACTAGTCAGGTGGGATGTGGAGCTCGAATCCATATACCATGAATTATTTGGAGGTTGCATATGCACGGTGTGAAAGGCAACATCAAGTTTTGCATGTGTTATGGGGTTATTGTAAGTCGATTGCTGAGCAGTAGTGAAGTATGTCTGGTTTCCTCCAAACTGGGTCGGAAGTGGAGAAGGTGTCAGGCAAGAGTTGGGTTGAGGACCCATAATACCAGCTTGAGGAGTTGCTGTGGGATATGTGCAAGGTAAGGCAGTCTATGGATATTAAGCGTACCAACTAGGCCAAAACGGAAAGTAGGGTGTCATGGATACACTGACTTCCATGAGATGATCATCCATCGCGTTGACCACGACCATTGTATCCGGTGCCATGTTGTGTTGTCGGCGGTGTGTCGGAGATAGGCTGATCTGGTTGCTGAGGTATCATGGCCTACTGTAGATGGGAGTCTTGCTTGTTCCTTCTTGTTTCTTCAAGAAAAAGTTAAGAGCGAGCTTTATTAATGTTAGGTAGCGGGTCCGATTGCTGAATGACAGTTGCAACGGTGTTGAAATCTCCTTTTGTAAGGCCGAAAACTAGCTGGGGCACCGTCTTTGCTTTCGAAATAGGTTTTTTTTGACATTGGCGAGCTGATCTGAAAGATTGTTTAGACGAGCATAGTAACCCGACACGTTGGAGAACACAGAGAGGTGAGTGTTATTGAACTATTCTTCAAAATAAACAGAACTGGTAGTTTTGTTGTCTTGGAAAATTTTCTGAAGACAGATCCGAAGCTGATGAGCGGTTGCACTGGGGTTCATGATCAATTGGAACAAATCAATGGATATGTACTGTAACAATAGCATCAAGAAGATTCCATGTTTCTTCATTGATGCTTGCTGGTCACGGAGTGTTCGGATCAATGTGATCAAGGAGATTGTAAGCACATGTGTGGATGTGAAATAATTCAACCCACAAAGCATACTGATCATCAGTTTGATTAGGAATGAGATCTAGGGACAACATTCTTAATGTTAGTGGCAATGAATGTTGATTGGAATGGTGTGTTGCCGGAATCCGAAGATTCGCCTGGTGCTACCATGTTTGATGGGAAAGATGTTGGAGAAGAAGAGGGCGACGACGGCTAGGGCTAGGGCAAGGCTTTGATATCATAAAGAATGGTATTCTCGATTGATTCCTTTAATTATACAAAATCAATTATAAATACATAACCATTCCTGTAAATAAGGAAAGGATATACACCGTAAAGAATAAAATCAAATACAAAAATGTAGCATCTATATATCGTTTAAGAACTTTGACCGTTGACTTTTTGACCCTATTGACTTTTGGTCAAATTGCTAGTTCTAAAGTGTAGACTAAGGTGTGACCTTTTGTGATTCGAAAGAATGTTTGTAACACCTATTTCATGACGTTAAGCTGGGATTTGTATGATTTTGTGTCAGAAGTCAACAAAATTCAACAGTCCATGTTGACTCAACTCGTCGAGTGCATCAGGGAGACTCGTCGAGTCCTCTCTCTTCCTCAAAGACCTTATGAAACCAACTCTACTCGTCGAGTTAACCCGACGACTCGACGAGTTACAGCATGCTCAGAATCATTGAGATAAACCCTAAGCGACTCGTCGAGTCAGCTCATGGACTCAGCGAGTTCATTCAGTTTCCACTTCCATTCAAATGTTTAAGGGCAGATCTATCACTCCAACTGTTAGATCTAGGCTCCCTAGGCTCGATTGTCATGTAAAGCTTTGATCTTTACGTTCATGCATGGCATATATGCTCCATTATGCAATTACAAACTCCAAAGATGGGTTAGATGCTCATGATCCTGCCCGAGCTCAATAAAGCTCAAATCTTTGGACTCTCAAGGCCTACTATAGTCCAGAGCTAAGGTTCTAACCTCAAACCATGCACAAATAACTCAAGGATACAAGATGATTGGAGGAAAACCCTAAAAACTCCAAAATGGGATCTAAGGAAAATGTGGCCAAGATGAGGGCTTTTTACCTCTGAACAAATGCTAATGACAGAAGAACACTAGATCTCCAGCCCTCCTTAATCAGATCCACAATGCTTCTCAAATCCTCCCCAAAGGTGCTCAAGAATGCTCAAAATGGTATCTCTCTCTCTCTCTCTCTACACAACGAATGGGCAGGTTTAGGGTTTCTCTCTGTGAAGTGTGGCTGCACAAGGAGGCTATACGTAGCTTTAAATAGGTCCTAAAACCGGGAAATTAGTGTTTCTGATTCCAACGTCCACTCGGCGAGTCAACTCACGGACTCGTCGAGTGGCTCATTAAACCCACGTGGCCACTCGCGACACTACTCGACGTGTTGTAGCACAAACTCGTCGAGTCACTCTATAAACTTCAAAAATATATAGAAAAAATGATGTACCTAGGAATCCAGATGTTGCAATTCTCCCCCACAAGAATCAGACTGCACCCTTGAAGTAATGCTCCGCAAATAATTCTAGACGCTGCTGCCGCATCTCATACTCCGACTCCCAAGTAAACTCGAACCCTCTCCGATGTTGCCACTGGACTTAAACCAAGGGCACCAACTTGTTCTTCATAATGTTTACCTTTCGATCCTAAATCGTGATCGGTCTCTCAATGTAATTCAGGCCCGCATCCACCTGAATATCCTCTAGTGGTACCACTGCCGTCTCATCGGCTACACACTTCCTCAGCTGAGATACGTGGAAGGTGTTATGAATCCGAATAATATCTGCAGGAGCACAAAGTCTCGGACCTGAAACTCCAGCTCAGATCGCCGCCTATCTGCATAACTCTTCTGGCGACTCTGAGCCGTCAGTAATCTCTATTTAACTTGCTGAATCTACTTCGTCGTCTTCAGCACTATCTCCGTGCTACCCATCACCCTCTGCCCCACTTCTCGCCAACAAATGGGAGTCCGACACCTCCTCCCATACAAAAGCTCAAAGGGAGGCATACCAATACTCGAATGGTTGCTATTGCTGTAAGAAAACTCGGCCAATGGTATGTAGGTGTCTCAACTTCCTCCGAAATCCATGACACATGCACGCAACATGTCCTCGAGCGTCTAAATTGTCCGCTCATTCTTCCCGTCCGTCTGTGGGTGATACGCATTACTGAAATGTAAGAGCGTGCCCAATTCCTCATGAAATTTCTTGCAAAACCTGGAAGTGAAATGCACGTCTCGATCCGACACGATAGAGATCGACACTCCATGCCGTGCTACCACTTCTCTCACATAGATCTCAGCCAATCTCTCTACATAAGAGTTCTCACTAATATCAAGGAAGTGAGCACTCTTCGCCATCCGGTCCACAATCACCCAAATCGTGTCAACTCCACGTGTAGTCCTCGGTAACTTGGTGATAAAGTCCATCGAGATCTGTTCCCACTTCCACTAGGGAATCTCCAGAGGCTGCAATGGACCATGTGGCCGCTGGTGCTCTGCCTTGACCAGGCGGCAAGTCAAGCACCTCTCAACTACCCAAGCCCCGTCCCTCTTCATACAGGGCCACCAATAATCTTTATTCAGGTCCAAATACATCTTAGTGGCACCTGGATGGATCGAGAACCTCGACCTATGCACCTCCTCCATCAAAATATGATGAGCTCCACCAGAGTAGGGTACCCAAATCCACCCACAGAAAGTCATAAGCCCTCGACTATCAGGAAAAAACTTGGGCACTTGCCCCATCACTCGCTCCCTCTTGCGATTCTCCGGTCTCATGGCCTCCACCCGGGCCTCTCGAATGGTGTCCAAAACTGGAGTCATCACTGTCATCCTCATACATATATCTCAGATCGGTGTACTCTCTACCCTATGGCTCAAGGCGTTGGCTACCACATTAGCCTTGCCCGGATGATACAAGATCTCACAGTCATAGTCCTTCACCACATCCATCTATCTCCTCTGACACATATTCAGGTTGGGCTGATCCATAAGATACTTCAGGATCTTGTGGTCTGTGTATATGGTACACCGAACCCTAAAAAAATATGGCGCAAAATTTTTAGGGCGAACAGCATAGCCCCCAGCTCCAGATCGTGGGTGGGATACCTCGTCTCATGAGGCATCAACTGCCTCGATGCGTATGCTATCACATACCCTTTCTGCATTAGCACCGCACCCAACCCGGATATAGATGCATCACAGTAAACCACAAAGTCCTCCATCCCCTTGGGAAGGGCTAACACCGGGGCTTCGCACAACTTCTGGCGAAGAGTCTCAAACAAGTCCTGCTGCTCGAGGCCCCAAGAAAAAGTAACGCCCTTCCGGGTCAACATGGTGAGGGGAACGACAATCTTTGAGAAATCTTTAATAAATCTCCGATAGTAGCCGGCCAAGCCTAGAAAACTCCAGATCTCGGTAGGGGACCTTGACAAATCCCACCTCCTAACTTCCTCAATCTTGACCGGATCAACCAAAATCCCATTCAGGTTAACGAGGTGTCCTAGGAACTAGACCTCCCATAACCAGAAATCACACTTGGAGAATTTGGCATAAAGTCTCTCCGACCTCAATACCCCAAGAATCTCTCTCAAATGCTCCTCATGCTGCTCTCTAGATCTAGAATACACCAAGTTATCATCGATAAACACAATCACCAATCGATCCAATATTGTTCTGCACACCCGGTTCATGAGAACCATGAACGCTTCCGGTGCGTTGGTGAGTACAAATGGCATCACCACGAACTCGTAACGCCCATAACTAGTCCTAAAGGTCGTCTTCTGGATATCCTCCTCCCGGACTCTCATCTAATGATATCCAAACCTCAAATCGATCTTGGAAAACCAAGATGCCCCCTGCAACTGATCGAACAGATCGTCAATCCTCGGAAGTGGATAACGGTTCTTGACCGTCAGCTTGTTCAACTCCCAGTAGTCAATGCACATCCGGAGTGACCCATCCTTCTTCTTGACAAACATAATTTGGTGCACCCCACAACGAAGTACTCGGCCTGATGAAGCCCTTCCCCAACAACTCTTGGAGCCGCAAGGATAACTCATGCATCTCTGGCGATGCTAGGCGATAAGGTGCCTTGGCGATAGGCGCCGCTCCTGGAACCAAATCAATCCGAAACTCCACTTGCCTCTCGGGAGGCACTCCCGGTAACTCCTCGGGGAAAACATACGGGAACTCGCATACTATCGGAACCTCGGAGATAGAACTCGACCTCTCTAATGCAGCCCGTGAATCCGCCACATATGCCAAGAACCCCATACAACCCTGATGTAAACTCTACCTTTCCATAGTGGCAGAGCAGAAAGCTGAACCGGATCTGGTACCCTCTCCATACACCGAAAGCACTCCCCCACTAGGGTCTCGAATAGTCACCAACTGGTGCTCGCAGTCGATCACTACTCCAAACCGACTCAACCACTCCATGCCCATGATGAGACATATATCTCCCATCACGATCAGTACTAGGTCTATCAGAAATTCGACTCCGAAAATGTCTATCGTACATCCCTGGAAAACATTAGTAGCAAAAACCGCATGCTTTTCGGCTATAGAAACCCTCAGAGGACGACTCAACGCCTCACGCCAATTACTAATATGACGACTAAAGACTATGGACACGAAAGACTGACTCGCACCTAAGTCAAACAACACCAAAGCAGGGACGGAATTCACAAGAAAAGTTGCTATACCTAACACAATAATAATCATTATCATAACTTGCAATAGCATAAGAAAAGGAATACATCCTGGCTACGACGTCAGGTGCTGCGTGGACAACCTCCGCTGTCAGTTGGAATGGTCATCTGCGAAACCCCTGTACCTCGGCCTTCACTCGCTGGCTCCTTGTAGCTTACACAACAGCAGGGGCAGATCCCTGCATTTCCCCCTATGCTGACCCTTGTGTTGATCCCTGTTGCAACTGCGGGCACTCGGCCTTCCGATGGCCGGTCTGGCTGTAGTGAAAGCAGACTGGAAACCCCTTGGGGCAATCCTTAGCCATGTTACCCTCCTTGCCACACTTGTAGCAAGATCTCGCTCCACAAATCCCATCATGACTCTTGTCGTACTTCCCGCAAGTACGAGCTTTCTGGCCCCTAGATCTCGAATCAGCGGGCTTAGCCCGCTTGGCTATCGGTTGAGACTGTGCCGGTCGTCGATCCCTCCCCTGAGACTCCGCCTCCTCCCTGGCCTGAGTCTCAAGCTGGATCTCCCTCTTCCGGGCATTTTCCTGGAGCTCAGCAAATGTCCGATAAGACGAGTTCACCACGAAATCGCAGATATCCCTCCCAATATGCTCTAAAATCGGCTCATACGTTCCTACTCGGTAGACACGTGCTCATGGCAGAACAATGACCTCTCATGGAGCATCCTTGTAATCCCTGTCAACGACTCTGTCCTCTGCTCGAGGGACAGAAACTCATGGGCTAACCGTTCCCTTTCCACCAAGGGAACATACTCCTCTCGGAACATCATGGTAAATCTCTCCTAGGTCACTGTAGTGAGCTCTGCAGAAGTATAGCTGGCTGTCACAAACTTCCACCAGTCCTTCGCCCCTAAGCGAAGTTGGTTCAGCGCGAACCGTACCCTCAAATGCTCCGGACATGAACAAGTGTATAAACGCCCCTCGATATCAGAGATCCATCTCATCGCGAAAATCGAATCCTGAGTCCCATCAAACTTTAGTGGCTTCATGTTGATGAACTCCCTATATAGCAACGAGTCACCTCCTTGTGGCCTTGCAACAGCAACGGCTGTAGTGGCTGCTGCAGCAGCTGCCTCAGTAATAGCAACATATCTCTCATCAAACGTCTCGATCAAAGTGGTCTTAATCGACCCAAACATCTCCAGAATAGCCTCTCGGATGGCTGCGGCTACCTCCTCGTGAATCATCTTGCGAATCTCATCATCGACGGCTCCACTGCTCTTGGGGTTGTGGCGCTTACCCACCATGATGTTTCTGAAACACAACACAAAATAATCAGAGACTCGCTAGAGCATACTCAAACTCGATCACACACCACTACTTGATCCTTAGCATCCTAAGGATTCTTACTTGGATTGTTCGCCGATCCGGTGCTTTCAGTAGTATGGGCCCAATATTACCTTCCACACCACATCAGTATCCACCCCAAGTCCTCCTCCTAAGACCCCAGGTCTCAAATACTCTATATATTACTGCTCACACTACTCTTTCAAGAGACCTCTCATAGCTCATTCCTGCTACAAACTGCTACTCAGATCACACTCAAAAGCAAAACATAGATAACAGGAATCCCTAGGCTAAGACATCACAAATCAGGCCACTCTAGTCCTAATAAGAATACCTAGCCTACTCTCTAGCATGCATAATATCTCATAAATATCTGAAGCAAATCTTATAACACAAGGTAAGGGTATTTTGAGAAATCACCGTTCAGGCTCAGGCTGATTGTACACACCACTTCCACTCGTTTCTTCTTAAAACGCATTCTTGTTTTAAAAATTTTCTTTTCTTTTGAAAACTCTGCTCAAATCCTCAATTTGAGTTCAAACCCACCATGAGGTGCATCCGAATCCCTCAAACCAAGGCTCTGATACCAACTTGTAACACCCCTATTTTTCAAAACAAAATTTTCATTTTTGCACATAAAAGCCACGTGTCATAATTCCCAAAAATCTCAAGTATTAACATTAATACAATTTATTTTTCAAAAGTTGTTTATCACAAAAACCAGGATCCTCCAAGACATATCTCCAAAACGAGTGTTTGTACAATCAAGCTGGTGCCTTCCCGTGATCATCAGAACTACCTGAAACACATAACACATAAGACACTAAGCACAAATCTTAGTGAGTTCCCCAAAATACCACATACAATAATTTAGCCTCTCGAGGCTATAACTCTGAAAGACCCTCTGGTCAATGTGTCTCAGTGAGACCCTCCAGTCCCACAACTCTGGTGGACCCTCTTGTCCTAACTCTATGGACATTCCGGTCCTAACTTTATAAACTTTGCATGATATATAACATAAATCACATAGAAACAATGTAGTGCATCACAACATACAAATATCATCTAAGATACTCTGTCACACAACTCTAAATACCACCCTAAGTAAAGTATAGTGAGAAGACTCACCTCGAAGTAAGCAAGCTAATACACCTCGTACACGAATCACCGAACTTGCCTCCGCCTAATACTTGAGATGATTATCTCTAATTAGATCATAATTCATATTTACCCCTCTCTAACTCTTAGTAAGGGTAAAAGAGCATTTTACACCTCCGTGATTTCCATTACTCATATCTGGTCAAAACTCCAAAAGTCAGTAGAAGTCAACTTGAGTCAACACTCCATGTTGACTCAACTCGTCGAGTGCATCAGGGAGACTCGTCGAGTCCCTTCACTTCCTCAGAGACCTTATGAAACCAACTCTACTCGTAGAGTTAACCCGACGACTCGACGAGTTAAAGCATGCTCAGACTCATCGAGATAAACCCTAAGCGACTAGTCGAGTCAGCTCATGGACTCGGCGAGTTCTATCAGTCTCCACTTTCATTCAGATGTTTAAGGGCAGATCTATCACTCCAGCTGCTAGATCTAGGCTCCCTAGGCTCGATTGTCACGTAAAGCTTCGATCTTTACGTTCATGCATGGCATATATGCTCCATCATGCCATTACAAACTGCAAAGAAGGGTTAAATGCTCATGATCCTACCCCTAGCTTAATAAATCTCGGATCTTTGGACTCTCAAGGCCTCCTATAGTCCAGATCTGAGGTTCTAACCTCAAACCATGCACAAATAACTCAAGTACAAAAGTTGATTGGAGGAAAACCCTAAAAACTCCAAAATGGAATCTAATGAAAAATGTGGCCTAGATGAGGGCTTTTTACCTCTGAACAAATGCTAATGACAGAAGAACACTTGATCTCCAGCCCCTCCTTGATCAGATCCACAATGCTTCTCAAATCCTCCCCCAAAGGTGCTCAAGAATGCTCAAAATGGTCTATCTCTCTCTCTCTCTCTCTCTCTACACAACGAATGGGCAGGTTTAGGGTTTGTCTCTGTGAAGTGTGGCCGCACAAGGAGGCTATAAGTACCTATAAATTGGTCCCAAACCCGAGAATTTAGGGTTTCTCATTCCAGCGCCTACTCAGCGAGTTGACTCACGGACTCGTCGAGTAGCTCATTAAACCCACGTGGCCACTCGCGACACTACTCGACGAGTTGTAGCACCAACTCGTCGAGTCACTCTATAAACTTCAAAAACACATAGACAAAATGATGTACCTGGGAATCCGGATGTTACAGGTGGGCCCCGATGTTACGCATGGTATGTGGTATTTTCATGAACTCACTATACTTTGTACTTACGGTTTTGTGGTTTAAACATTTCAGCTACTTCAAGTTCCAAAGGGAAGGGCCCGACATGATCGCACAATATCCCCTTGATTTTTAATCCTCATTGTTATTTGGATTTACTCTCATGTTGAGAATATTTATTGTAACGCCCCAGAATTTCAAGGTAAAAATTTCATTTTTAATACCATCAAAACATCTATTTATCTTTTACTCAAACATTTTAAAGTATTTCACAATAAAACAATTATCAGAGTACAATCCCAAAATCACAAAGATGAGGAAAAACATGGGTGTATGCACTTCGATCAAGTTGGGCTCTTACCTTTAAACCGGAAGTACCTGAAACCATAAACAATAATCTATAAGCACAAAGCTTAGAGAGTTCCCAAAATACTGCATATCATACATACAATAGAAAATGCTATGTGCCACGCATAGTCTTGACATTATGCCATGAGCCATATCATGGTCTTTCCTTGCCAAGCTGGGGCTAAAACCCTAGGTCTTACAGGCAAGTGTGAAGAGTCACCTCCTGATCTTCCATGAAAGCATCACAAAGACAACAAGCATACAATCTACGACTAATAGTCTACTAAACTGCCAGGGTCCGAACCCTAGTATTACATACAGATCTGCCTGGAGCCACCTCCGGGTCTTTCATATAGAGCCAAGGTCCATCTCTTGGTCTTCCAATAATACATAAGCCAATCTGCCGAAAATGATGCCTTCGACCCATAATATAGTGAGGAGACTCACCTCAAACAATTGAAACCCATAGATAAATCTCTGGCTACAGATTTGCTAACATTCCCACACTATTAATTACAAAATTACATCTAATTAATAATTGGATCCCGAATCACACTAAGAGTCCAAAGTAGGGTAAAAGGCCTTTTTACCCTTTCCCAAACTTGGCCCAAGGCCACGGACCAATCCAATTGTCCAAAAAGCCAAAAATCGGAAAATAATCACCCGAATCCCAAATATGGCCCAATTTTCCAAATTGGGCCCAACCCATTTCCTGGGCCTTCCCCCATGAAAGTCCAACAAAATATCAACAACCCAACACTAGAATTCTAAAGGCCTAAAAAGGCCTAAGACAACCAAAGCCCAACATGGCCCAAAACCAAGAGCCCAAACAGAACAAAGCCCAATCTGCTGAGTACATAGGGCGTACTCAGCTTGTACGCTCAACGTACACACTTGAAAGCTTGTACCCGCAACGTACCTACTTATACGCCCAACGCACTCCACGAACATAGTCAAATTCCCATATTCAACTCTTAATTGATTAAGACTACAACCCAAACTCAGATCTAACTTCCTTAAGGTGGTTTATCAAGTAAAGTTGCCAAGTTTACGTGCATGCATGGCTTACTGGGCCTTAGAGCTTAAAAGAGCTTAATAATTGACTTAACACATGCATGAGATCCGAAAACACCATAAAGTTTGCACCTTTATGCTTAAAAAACCCTTAATACGTCTAGATCTACAAGGATAAGCTCCCAAAACGACCTTAGCTCACAAACACCATCCAAATGGACCCAAAATGACCAAAAACAAGCCACATAATAGATCTATGAAATGAGATGACAAGCTTTGAACTTTATACCTCAAAAGCCACAAAATGAAGGTGCTAAAGCTAGATCTCAAGGCTCTCCACCAAAGAAGGAGTCTTCAAGCTTCTTCTTCTACCAATTCAAGATGCACAACACCCACCAAAAGCTTCACAACAGCTTAAAAGCGCCCCACCAAGGCTAAGGAACAAATTAGGGGTTTCAAGGGTATGGAGGCTGGTTAAACAAGGCGAAAAGGTGATATCTTATTGTTTATATAAGGTACAAGACCTAAAAATATGGTTTCAGAACTGCTCACATATGCTAAGTGTATTCCACATACGCCCATCGTACGTGGATGTGCACTATGGCCACCATTGGCTAGTATGCCCAGCGTATAAGGAGTATGCCCAGAGTACTCCACCTATCCTAAGGTTGGGAATTTAGCCCATGGGGACCAATTCTGTAGATAATAAACCCTCATAGGGTCTAAAACGAAATGTGCAATAAATTGAGTGCGACAATTCTCCCCCACCTAAATTAGATTTCATCCTCAAAATCATTCCTAACCATCCTAGGCACGCCAGACAGCCTAAGGAACATAACCACGACCCCGAGCATACAACGGCCTTCCCAAGGGAGAGTTGTAGCACTCGAGCATACAACAACCTGAGGAAATCATTCCTAACCATCCCGGGCACGCTAGACAACCTTGATTATCTTGTTTCCCTTTATCTGCATTCCAAAAGCAGTCGAGACCACCCTGGTCTCAACTTACCTGCCAACTAACCGATTCATTGGATTTCCACCCGGTTGCTGAGGCAAATAGTCTTACACAGTCACACCATGCGACTTCCGAACGAAGTCTTCATTTGACAAGAATTGTCCTAGCTAGCTTGCCACTATGGCTCCAACAACCTTTCTGATCCAACCGATCACAACCAACCATTAAACCTGACGCCACCAAATCCAATGCTAAAAGTGAATGCTACATGACCAACTATAGTCTTATATCACATCCGGCCTCACGAACCATCACTTCCTTAATTCCATGAGCATTGTGGCTTTCCCACAGTCTGACAACCTGACCTACTCTGGTCTAATTCCATTTGAAGAAATCCACAAGCCAAGTCACAGATATTCCATGCCCTCACAGCTACTCAAGAACCGGTGAATACTACGGCCACCACGCAGTCTTACAACACTCCTATCCTGCCATGGCCACCGCTCATGTCTTACCGATCATATACCAATCCATCCATGTTCACCCTGAGTCGAACACACATCTGACTGTACCCCAATCAGGTGTTCAGTTCATGCTTCGAACCCCTAAGCCTTAATCAGACAAGAACATGTAGAGAGGCTCTAACACAACCCTCAACTTGGATCCATTTAGATGCCTGCTATCCATCACAAAGAAGACGCCAATTAGCTATTGGAAGTTTCTTGAACCCCCTCCCCCAACTTACACAATTTCCAATCCAAATGTCCACTTAAGTCGTCTTCCATTCCGAATGGCATGTGAAACACATCCTAGTTTCACACCTGATTGAACTTCTGGAAATATGAATGATTCTATCCCACTTAGATTTGTCAAAGCTCTCCCAACCCACAAAATTTGATGGATTCCCAACCTATCTTACCTCCCTATAATTTGAACCACCGAAGACCTAAACTTACCAATACTAGTGTTCCATTACTAGCCAATCCCAAAGACTGCACAACTCTTGAAATCAAGATGAACACTCCCAGAAATATCAGCAAGTCCAAAAACCCCAATCGCTTCCCATGATACAACACCCAAATCCTTAAGTCCTTTATGCTGGTGACAAAGACCATCACCTTTGTGATAAATAAATTCCCTTGGCACTTCCAATGACCAACCAAGCTCATGTGACTACGATCACCGTCTTCTTGCTACTGCTCCTTCCCTAGAACCAATAGTGATTGAACAGAGAGGTTCTTCCGTAGACGACCGCCGATACCATAAGTTTAAATGCTAACACAACTGAATTCTACCTTCATTGAAGAGCTAATCCGCTAATCGACCATAGGACTTCCAAAAGATACCCCTAAATTGACCCCATCAAAGAACCAAAACAACAACAGAACTAACTGAAACCCGCTCAACAAGATACGTCCCACTAATGACTCATGGCATGCAGAAATGGCATGTAACAATTCTTGAGGATATAAACCAGATAGTAACAAAGAACTAAGCCATATATAATGCTTACCCAAACCAATAAAAAATTCCAAAGCAATATAAATACATATAATAAACAAGAATAAAGAAAAAGATAACATACCCGCAATAGCACCTATGGGAACCCTATTGGAAGTGTGTCCAAGGTCATTAACTAATTGGTGATATTTCTAATAATAGCAGGGTCCTCTTGGGTTGCCCTCAAGACTCAAAATTGAGTAGGATAAATAATAGGAGTGATTAGTTTATTAATTATTATGGTTTAATAATTAATTAGAAACTAATTGAAAAACAATTTGGGAGTTAATTAACAGTTTAATTAATAGAAGGGTTGAATGTAATAGTTTGGTTGATCAAGGAACATTCCAGAACCCTAGAAGGAAGGGGGTTGGACGAAATCTCCCTTTGGATTGTTGAGAGAAAAAATTTGAGACACACTTGAACAAAATGGTTAGAACAAGTATATAGCGGAATAGTTAATCTCGAAAGATCTGTTAGCTCAAAAATAATATTAATAGTTAGAAGTTAGCGAGTTAGATGCAGAATGTAAAGTAATGTAAATGACAACAATAGTTATATCAAGAATACACGTAAGTTGATTATTAACTTGGAATGCATTCAAACCAATGTTAGTAAGTGAGATCAAACTTAGTGAATAAGTCACAAAGACTTGCTCCGAAGAGTGATTATAATTAGATATGTTTATGTAAGAAGTGGAGAGTAAAGAGTGATAGAATGATAACTTTAGAAATTGTATTCAGATGAAATGCATAAGTTATCAGTGATCAGCAGAGGTATTCAATACAAGAGAATAAGTCTCTATTTATAGAGACTTCGAACTATACTAGATTACAACTCTATAAGCAGCCGTGAAAGGCATACTAGATAATAGAGTGTATTACATAAAAGACAAATAAAGAAATCTAGCTAATGACTGCGGTAGCTGACTCCGGGTGTCGATGCGGTTGCGGTAGTTAAGTTCAAGAGGGTCACTTCCATGATTCAAAAATTTCCCCCTAAGTGACCTCTTTAACTTTGGTTCAGCTATCAAGTTTGAGGAACTTGATCAAAATCCACCAGAACTTCCTGAAATTTTCCAGCCATGTGATTCTTCTTGTAATCTCGAACTTGACTTCAGCGGTAGTATGCTTCGATCTTTCAACTGCTGTCCGGAAGATGTTAAGTTGTTTCTTGGGCAGGCAGTTCATGGAACTTATGGGAATAAAGTATTTGACATTGTCGATTTTCCTTTTGAAAATGATGCCAAGCTCTGGGAAGTTAGTTGCACCTAAGGATTTGTCAGCAAAGCCTTTGGTGGGCATAGGTGTGGGGTCGAGAGGTGCTAGATCAAATTTATTGGAGATGATGGGATAGATGTCCGCATCAATTTTGGCAAAGTCGCACACAGTTTCTCTCAAGAAGTTGTTAACCCGATCTAGTGAAGTCTTCATTTTCGGATGCTTCTCAGACTTGTTCTGAAATACTTTGGCTATGAGAAACACTTCTTCCGGATTAATGTGGGGAAAGTCTGCTTTGGTGCAGATATAGTCATGTCCCCTTCAGGTGAGGGTGTACTAGAAGAATTCTGCTTTCATGAATCTCCGTGGCTTGTAGTTCACAACTGCGGATGGCCTGTCATTGGACCATATGTGCTTTATGGGAGAGGAATGTTTAGTAAAGAATTGTGCAAGTCTTTCAAACTCCATAGGCAGTCTCTTGGCATCAGGAAGGCTTTGGTCAAACTTCTCAAATACTGTGAAGTATTTGGCATTGGGTGAAATGGGAACATCCCAGTAGCCATCCGAAGGAGGTTCTGCATAAGTGAGGTGGGGAATATAATCTTCATCTAGCAGCCTTCGGTGATGATTGACCCAAGAGTTGATAATGGTTTCATCTATGACAGTGTCGAAACCACTTAGCCTCTAGATTTCTTTAGCAAGTTTAGCTGACCTCCAGTGTCTTTTCTTTTGGGTTGTGGTAGGGGAATCAGTTGGGCTTGGTGAGGACATGTTCTCCTCAAGATTTTTGAAGTGAGGAGGAGTCTCATGCTTTTTGGTAATATGCTGAGATGATTGCGGTGAGCATTGCGGTGTGGGAATTTTGTTAGTGACGATGGGGGGAATCTGATGAAAGGAAGTATCAGAGTGATGGACTTCTTCTTCTTCTTCACTTCCCCATCTTGAGGAATGCAGCGCAGGTGCTTCCTCAAGCCATTGCTTAAGTCCATCCACTTTGGTGAAAACTTCTTGGAATTGAACTTTTAGGATTTCTGCCAATAGGGAATTGTTCGGAGTGGAGGAGCTAAAGAGCAACTTGTGGATTTCTTTGGTAAGCTGGAGGATCTCAGGGCCATGGAAGTTGGAGGAAAGAGATTTCTGTAGTCTATTGATTGTCGTTTGAAGAACAGAGATAGTGGACTCATAAGCATTATGAGTCTCATCTATCACTTTTTGAGACTGAGTAGCTTGATCCGTGATGGCGGCCTGGAGATCCATTTTGATTGCGGTCACCTCCGTGATGAGACGTTCTACTGCAGCTAAGAATTCTTTGTGGTCAGCCTTGCGGTTGTTGTCAAGGGATCGGATCCGCATCTCTACTTTAAGAGAGATGCGTTCAGCAGCCATGCGTTCCCTTGTTTCCAGATGCTCTATTCTTTCAATCAGTGACTGAGTTCTTGGAATGTCTTCAAGTTGCAGTTGAGTTGGCTTAACCGCAGCCAAGATCTGATCGAATTTGGCTTGAAGGGATCAGAATTCTCTTCTGGTCACCGCATTCTTCTTCTTCTTCTTTTTGGGTTTGGAGGTGGAGTGATGGGAACCACTTGATTCTTCAGCTTCATCAAACATCATGAAGTCATCATCTGAGGGAGAGGGTCTGTTCACCTCCTGAATGTCATCATCATCCAGACCAAAGTAGGAGTAGGGCTGATTGAGATTGTGTGTTCTTCATCTTGTGATGGATTGACTGGGATGGAAGTTGGAGTAGGAGGAACTTTGGAGGTACCTACGGGTGCACCGAAAGCTTGTACTTTGAGATTTGTTTCTGCCATTTCATCCATCCAGTGTTGAACCTTTTGAATGGTGGCTACAGTATGGGCATTACTAATGGCATTTGCCTAATACCTAGCCACGGACTGGATCTCCTGTTCTTTCTACTGCTGCTGCTTGATTTGTTGCTCCTTGCGGGCTTGGAAAGCCCTTCGGAATGCTTCATACTTCTTGATTTCAGCTGCGGTCGTTGGTTGATAACGACTCCAAGAATCGCTAGAGTTACTACCATCAATTCCTTGAGTTCGCACCAAGGTGTCCCTTGCGTTCACGGATCCTAGAACATTAGTGCTCACCGTGTAAAAGATGAAAGAAAAGTAGGATTTCCTGAGTGTCCTTGGTCTCCTTGACCCGTGTTCAAGTCTGGCCTCAACTCAGTTCTGGCATGGGCTGAAGAAGTGCCCTGCGGATGGGAATGTATTTGCACTGTTTGGGTGACAGAAAGAAGGATGGAGTGCAACTCCTCTGGAGAAAACAAATGCAGTCGGGAGGCCCTGGAGACCTTAGGGTGAGAACACGTATCTGTTGGATTAGTGTCTAAGCCCGTAACCATATTTGGTAAATACTTGACCCGGTTGTGCATGGTCCTTTTGGGTTGCCTTCACCAAAGCAAGTTGACTGGAGAAATAAATAGAGAAAGAGGTTATAAGAATAATATGTTAAAGGAGAAATCATATTTGTTTAATTAATATTGGTCAGTAATTAATTAGGAATTAATTTTGTGATCAAGTGTAATTAATTAAACTAGAGGGGCTGAATTGTAATTATGTGATAGTTGCAAAATAGTGCAATGGTTATCCTTGTTAAAGGATGGACGAATTCAAGGATAAGGATATCCTTAAAATCGTCCAAGGTCCAAGAGATAAGGTTTTTTCAAGGCTTATCTTGTGGTTGCTTGGTGGGCAAGTAACTGGATAAGGATAAGGACTGAAACCCTAATCCCAACCCTATATAAAGACCCCTAGGCCTTAAGAATTCGTCCACTTGCCTCTAAAGCTCCCAAGGACGATTTCTACCTCCTCCCTTCTCTCTTTATAGCCTCTCCAATTGCTTGTGGTGTTTGTGAGCCATTAGAGGCACTACACTTGTGGTGCTTTCTTTCAAGACTAAGGGTTTGAAGATTTAAGTTGTTATTGCAATATAACAACAAGAGGTATGTGATATAACCTTATATATGAATTTCGAAAATAGCATGTTACATTAGGTTTTTATCCATGTGTTCATAATGTTGTGTATCTAATAGTGAAAACATAGATCCAAATTAGGGTTGCATGCATACATAGGATTGTTTGTATAAAACCCATCAGCGGTATCAGAGCCTTTGGTTAACTTGTTTTCAATTAGTATTATTCAATTGTATGAACTTGAAAAATTAGGTTTTATAGCCAATAAACCCTAGCAGGCCATAGATTTCAAGATTAGGGTTTCCTAACCCTAATTAGCGAAAATCTTGAAAGGATTTTTTGAATGCTTTCCTTTTAATCCAAGATGTCGAAATCTAGGGTTTGCAAACCCTTAGATTTCAAGATTTGCCTCCTTCCCCAAGATAAGATCCTAAATTTTAGGGATTTGGATAATCTCATATCTTGTAATTATCTTTTATTAGTTAAATATGGTAATTAAAGATTTTGAATTATCCCCTCCCATTATTTTCGAAATTTAGAGGGATAAAAGGGATTAGGATAAGTTAATTGTTTAAATGGTAATTATCCTCATGATTTAGATAATCCCTTATGATTTAATAATTTAAATTAATAGTTTAATTTGTGATAATTATTAAATCAAGAGTTTTAATATTTAAAATTTTAATTTAAATGGTATTAAATTTCGAAAATTTTAAATTGAAGATTAAAACCCTAGTATTTTTGAAATGTTTAAAATACACCATATACTATTATATTATTACAATCTTAATAAATATAATGAATGGCGCTTAATGGGTGTACACTCACACCCACCGCTTGCTTGACTGGTGGAGGGTCGTTAGCCGAACGGGTAGGATAGGGCAATCCTCTCCTCATTAATAAGTATAATGAATCTATATAAAGTAACTAAACATTTTTTTAAAAATTCCCAATCCTAGTTACTTTAGGAAAAAGTGAAATTGATGCAACCCCATGAAATTACACTTTGCACCCTTGCTAAGAAGTTAGTGGAGCGCGTGTGGTTTACCGGCACACTAATTAGTTCTAAGCAAAGGTGGTAAAGGGTGATTCATTGTTTGTCATAGTTCGATGGAGCATGTGTGGTTTACCAGTACATCGAATAGGTGATTGTAACAATGAAGGCACCATGTAGATTTGCATGGTTATTCACACCCACTTTGTGATCCTCGGCATCCCAGTCACAAACGTGAGGGGCATATCGATATTTAAACATGCAATTGAAAGGTTCAATGAATCTCAAGAAAAATCTAGGAATTCTAAATACATTTAAAACTTAAGCTTATGTTTTTCATGGTGAAGAATTAGTGAATCGTCATTCACTTACCTCCAAATTATTTGCGTGTTGGATTACGACATCCCTTTTCTACTATGTAAATAATGTTGTTGGGTCCTAGCCCTAATTTTTCATTTTGGGTGTTTAATTAGGGATTCAATTCTAATCAAACTTTGTCCTTTCTATTTGTAGATGTTGAACGCAAACAACGCTGCTGCTAGCTCGTTCACGCTAATGAGCCTTTTTCAAAAAGTGACTTTCGATGGATCGAACTCTAGCGAATGGATAAGATACATTCTCACTATCGCATGTTACAAGGACAAAGAGTATGTTCTCGATGAGAAGCTCGAGAAGGTCAATCCGGAAACTGCTACTCTCGAAGAGATGGCTGTCTTTGAGACCCACGGGCGTGATGCAACGAAAGTTCATTGCATCATGATAGCCACAATGAACACCGAATTCCAAAAGTCCTATGAGGACATGTATCCCTATGAAATGCATAAAGAATTGATGGAGAGATATCACCAAAGCGCGAGGCAAGAGCGCTATGAGATCATTACGAATATGATCACTGCTAAAATGGGAAGTGGAGAGTCTCTAACCGTGCACTTGCAAAAGATGCAAAGGTATGTTGATCGTCTTCGCAAGTTGAATGTCAACTTTGGGGAAGATTTGGCTATCGACATTGTTCTTCACTCCTTGCCCTCATGCTACAACCAATTTAGGATGACCTACCGCATGAACAAGGAAGAGGTCACCCTAAGCAAACTCCAAGGGCTCCTAAGGACTGCTGAGAGCAACCTTAAGGACAAGTTTGTTGCACCAACTCCTAATCCATCCGCTGCTCCTGTTTTGGCTATAAGGCAGGGAAGGGGCAAGAAGAGGAAGGCTTTGTCAAAGACCCATTGCAAGGGAAAATCCCAAGATGGTTCCTCTTCTAGTGGGACCAAGGTTGATCCTACTAAGCCCAACCCTAACCCAAAGGAGGTAGAGTGCCATCATTGCCACAAAATAGGGCATTGGAAGAGAAGCTGCCCGGAATATCTGCAAGCCATCAAGGATGGAAAGATCAAGCCATCTTATGCAGGTATATACACAATTAAATCTAATGATTCATCTCATGCTATTTCTTGGGTTCTTGATATAGGATGTGGTTACCACATTTTTTTTCTGATTTGCAGGGACCCGGAAGAAATAGGGATGTGGAGCTTGGAAGAATAAATCTAATCATGGGGAACAGAAGAACGTCGGCTGTTACCAAGATTGGAGTGTATTCTTTAGTGCTTACTAATGGATTGAATTTAGATTTAAACAATTGTTGCTACTCGCCAGATATGGCAAGAAACATCATTTCTTTTCATGGTTTATTTAGACAAGGATTTAGATTATCGTTTAATAATGAGAATGGTTCTATTTATGCTTATCTAAATGGTGTTTTATATTTTGAAGCAATGCCTTGTAATGGAATTTATGAAACTGTTATGGTTGTAGATAACCTAGGAAATGATGTGTTGTGTATGGATTCTTCCAATAGTATGGATAAAGCATCTTTGTGGCATTGTCGTCTTGGACATGTCAACAAGAAGCGCATAACGAAACTCCAAAAGGATGGAGTGTTGGAGTCATTCGACCTTAGAGAAGATGAAACGTGCGAGTCTTGTTTACTTGGAAAGATGACCAAGTCACCCTTCACTGGCACTTGTGAGAGGGGTGAGGGTTTATTGGATCTCATACACACCGACGTGTGTGGGCCCTTTAGATCCACCACAAAGGATGGGAACCGCTTCTACGTGACTTTCACCGATGATTATAGTAGATATGGGTATATTTACTTAATCAAGCACAAGTCAGAAACGTTTGAAAAGTTCAAAGCGTTCAAGAATGAAGTGGAGAATCAATTGGGCAGGAAAATCAAGATGCTTCGATCCGATCAAGGAGTAGAGTACCTAAGTCTTGAATTCCACGACTATCTTAAGGAATGCGGAATAGTTTCACAATTGATGCCACCTAGGACACCGCAGTTGAATGGTGTGGCAGAAAGGCATAATCGAACCTTGTTAGACATGGTCCGTTCTATGATGAGTCGTGCTTCACTACCTATCTCATTCTGGGGGTATGCCTTAGAGACTGCCGCCCATATCCTTAACCGAGTCCCTACAAAGAAGGTTGCCAAAACACCTCAAGAGATGTGAACAAGGAAGGCTCCCTCGTTGGCACATATCAAGGTTTGGGGCTGTGAGATCTTCGTAAGACGAGAGACTCACGACAAGCTCGAACCCCGTAGTGAGCGATGTATTCTCATTGGCTACCCGCAAAGATCCTTTGGATATCTCTTCTATAGACCGAGTGATAATGTTGTCTTCGTTGCGAGGAGAGGGGTTTTACGAGAGTGAGAACTCATAAGCCAAGGAGACAGTGGGAGGCACATCGATCTTGAAGAGATTCAAGAATCAAGAGATGAAGGAACCTCTACTGCTGGCGCTCAACCCGAGGAGGAAACTCTGGCTGAACCAGTTGACCAGTCCTTACCTCTTACATGTTCTGAAAGAGTTAGAGTTCAACCCTAGTTATATGGTTTTCATATTACTACTGAAGGGGACACGTATATTAGTGATAGTACACTAGTAAATCTAGATGAACCTAACATCTATAAGGAAGCCATGGTAGGCCCAGAGTCTGTAAGATGGAAGGAGGCGATGGACAGCGAGAGTCAGTCCATATATGACAACCAAGTTTGGAATTTGGTTGACAATGTGCTCGGACGTAAGACGGTTGGGTGCAAATGGATCTTCAAGAAGAAGACCGACGTGGATGGGAATGTGCACACGTATAAGGCACGACTGGTGGCGAAGGGCTTTACTCAAACTCTCGGAGTTGACTATGATGAGACCTTCTCACCAGTTGATAAGATAAAATCTATTAGGGTGATGCTAGCCATTGCTGCATTTCATGATGATGAGATATGGAAAATGGATTTCAAGACCACTTTCCTTAATGGGAAGTTGGCTGAGGATGTTTACATAGCTCAGCCAGAGGGTTTTATCGATCCGAAGCATCCCAATAGAGTGTGCAAGCTTGAGAAGTCTATTTATGGACTTAAGCAAGCATCTTGCAGATGGAATCTTTGCTTTGATGAGAAAGTCAAAGAGTTTGGATTTGTACGAAGCGAAGATGAATCATGTGTATATGTCAAGGCTAGTGGGAGTATAGTTAGCTTCCTCGTTTTGTATGTCGATGACATACTGCTCATAGGAAACGACATCCCGACTCTGCAGGAGGTTAAGTCCTGGCTCGGGAAGTGCTTTGCTATGAAGGACCTCAGAGAGGCTTCCTATATTTTTGGAATAAGGATAGTGAGAGAACAAAGTAAGAGACTAATAGGACTTAGTCAGAATACTTACTTGGATAAGGTACTAAAACGGTTTAGTATGGAAAACTCGAAGAAGGGAGAACTACCGATACAGAGTAATGCTAAGTTGAGTAAGACTGAAAGTTCGAGTACCAAAGCCGAGATAGCAGATATGAGCCGAGTACCTTACGCTTCCGCAGTTGGGTCGATCATGTATGCTATGACTTGTACTCGCCTTGATGCGGCCTTTGCCTTGAGCATGGTCAGTAGATAGCAAGGGAACCCAGGCAAAGCTCATTGGATTGCGGTCAAGAATATACTTAAGTACCTTCGGAGGACCAAGGAATGGTTCTTAGTCCTCGGAGGGAGTGATTACTTGAAGGTGCGAGGGTATAGTGACGCCAGCTTCCAGACCGACAGGGACAACTACCGTTCGCAGTTGGGCTGAGTCTTTACCCTAAATGGAGGAGCAGTGACTTGGAAAAAATCCAAGAAGGAAACTGTAGTTGATTCAACGTACGAATCAGAGTACATTGCAGCGAGCGAAACGTCAAAGGAGGCGATATGGTTGAAGAACTTCATTGGTGACCTTGGAGTTGTGCCTGCCATAAAGGAGCCTATGTAAATTTTCTGTGATAATGAAGGAACGGTTGCCTTGACCAAGGAACCGAGGGATCATGGTAGATCTCGACATATTGATAGGAAGTATCACTTTATTAGACATCGAGTAGAAGAAGGACACCTCGTGGTTAAGAGGATATCATCAGAAGATAACCCAGTAGATCCGCTTACGAAGGGACTGAGTAGGGTTAAGCACTTGCAGCACGCTAAGTGCATTGGGCTGAAGGATGATATTAGTTTAGATTAGATAGTTTTAGTAACATATAATAGATAAATGTAATTGACATTTTGATGATTAAATAAAGGAGTATTATTTATAAGTAAAGTTACTGTCTTATGTTGATTGTTTAACTATTGTTTCAATTTGCATGTTTTGACTTCCTGAATAATTGAGTTATTAAGAATAATCGAATTATTCGAATGGTCCACCATCGTTCATATGTTGGAAGTAGGTATGAATGAAGATTGTCATGAATTGGTATGTAGAGTGTCCAAAGGGTATTAGACATAGCAAAGGTTTTCTGCAACATTCATGAGTGCTTATGAACAAGTTTTGAGCATTGGAATAAACCCGCGCTTGCTGGAATCGTTTTATGAAATGTGACAAAAAGTGATCGCAAGATGATAATATCATATGGTCTTAAAACCTAGATATCTGGTTTATTATTTACTAATTGGTTGTGCATTGATAATGCGAAACCGCATTAGTAAGTTGATATTATAAAACGCATTGTTGTGTATAGTTGATTAGTGGATAAGTAAATGCATATAAGTCGAAGTTTATCTGTTACTTTTATCCTAATAGGGTAAAAGCGATATCACGACCGCTCGATGATTTGATTTGACTTGTGTGTCGGGCCCGGTCAGGACTGAATTGATGTGTTCAATTAAGTTCTATTTCAAATGAATCTGAGATCGAGAAAACAACTGTTGGACAATGGGTTCCATGAGATTGTCTGCACAATATCTAAACAGAGGACTATACGATCCCTTATCTAGAGGACATGATGCTGATGAGACCAGAGTTCGACAGCGTCTTTGAGAGCTACGATTGCTAATCGAGTTGTGCGTTACATTTGTGGTTACTAGACTTATCCAAGTGGGATACTGTTGGATTAGTGTCTAAGCCCGTAAGCATATTTGGTAAATACTTGACCCGGTTGTGCATGGTCCTTTTGGGTTGCCTTCACCAAAGCAACTTGACTGGAGAAATAAATAGAGAAAGAGGTTATTATGATTTATTAATATGTTATAAGAATAATATGTTAAAGGAGAAATCATATTTGTTTAATTAATATTGGTCAGTAATTAATTAGGAATAAATTTTGTGATCAAGTGTAATTAATTAAACTAGAGGGGCTGAATTGTAATTATGTGATAGTTGCAAAATAGGGAAATGGTTATCCTTGTTAAAGGATGGAGGAATTCAAGGATAAGAATATCCTTAAAATCATCCAAGGTCCAAGAGATAAGGTTTTTTCAAGGCTTATCTTGTAGTTGCTTGGTGGGCAAGTAACTGGATAAGGATAAGGACTGAAACCCTAATCCTAACCCTATATAAAGACCCCTAGGCCTTAAGAATTCGTCCACTTTCTTCTAAGAGCTCCCAAGGACTATTTCTAACTCCTCCCTTCTCTCTCTATAGCCTCTCCAATTGCTTGTGGTGTTTGTGAGCCATTAGAGGCACTACACTTGTGGTGCTAGCTTTCAAGACTAAGGGTTTGAAGATTTAAGTTGTTATTGCAATATAACAACAAGAGGTATGTGATCTAACCTTATATATGAATTTCAAAAATAGCATGCTACATTAGGGTTTTATCCATGTGTTCATAATGTTGTGTATCTAATAGCGAAAACATAGATCCAAATTAGGGTTGCATGCACACATAGGATTGTTTGTATAAAACCCATCAGTATCATCCCTTTGGGATGATACCAGAGGGGTGTCTCCACGATGATGAGAATCAAAATTAGACTCATTTTCTGAGATAGACTGAAAAATGATGGTGGTGATGAATGGGTCTGCGGCCACCCCAAGGACTACGGGAGCCTTTAAGAGGCTTCAGCATCGGTCCGGTCACACATATGGCTAGAGGTAGTGGTGGTTTTTCTTTTCTTGAGGATAGAGATCGGTTGCATGTCCTCTTCTGAATCACTGCTAGATACAATGGTTGGTTTGGTTTTGCGTTTGTTAGTGGGTGCGGTTTGTTTGGGAGCATCCTTCTTGGGTGTTCTTTGTTTCTTCTTGGATGGCAACTGCTTTCTTCTTTGAGAAAGATTAGATAATGTAGTGGAAGAGGGGAGTGCGGTACCCTCAGGGTTAACAATTGTGGATGGAGGAGGCGCGGTAGAAGGGTATGGGGCAATACCCTCCGTAGCCTCAATGTGGTCTGAGACATCAGCAATCTCAGGACCAAGAGAAGAGAGGATATGAGTGGGAAGCCTGCGGATCGGTCCAAATAGAGTTTGATCAGAAGAAGGGAGGTACCTTTTATGATCCCTAGTGATGAAGAAGTTGATGTCACTACCCATATCTATCCCAGCGTCTTCATGTAGGTCTGACATGCAGAGAGACCAGAATCTTGCAAATGTGAGCTCGGTTGGGCTTTCCTTCGGGTGCTCCTTGGGAATGTACTAAATGAAATCATCCCAAAGAATTTGCCCGTAGTTGACATCGTGTCCGGTGAATATGCTCCATACCATTTCCACGAGCTTGAGTCCCATGTTGTCAATGCCTCCGGTTCTGCCGGATAGGCAGCAGATGACAAAGTGGCACACAAACTGCCAAACCGCAGGCAGCTTATTCTTTTTGAACTCACCAATTCCTCGAATTGGTTTTTGATACCCCATCTGGTAGAGTGCGGATGTGATGCCAGCCATTGATGGTGAGAAGAATTTGATGGATGGATGAACCAGAAGGTTAATGGCTGTGAGGAACTTTTCTTTGGACAAGATGACCAAAGAACCATTAATGAGATTGAGATGAACTTCTTGAGGGTTTTCCAGTGGGCGATAAGCAGAAAAAGCGCTCTTGAAGAGAGTAGAAACTGGAACAATGTCTGTAAATGCATCAAACGGACCAAACAGAGGGTGGTTCTTGAGAAACTTGATCATGAGCTTCATGGGAGCATTGTATGAAGGATGATCTTCAAACACTGCTCTGAAATTGCTTGATGTGATTGAAGGAGAGTCTGAGCCTGTTGGATTCACCGAAGCAGAAGCCTTGGATTGCTTCTTTGATACTCCTGATTTCACCATTGTTGAAGTTGGAAGGTGTTTGAACAAGAAGTAGAACACAGAGTTCTTGATGGTGTTGAGAGGGAATGATCGATATTTAGAAAGCGTAAAGTGAATTTAGTGAAGAAGATGAGTTTATAAAAGGGGTGAAAGAAAAAATGTTTAACCCTAGGTAAATGGTAGAATAGGGTAAAACGTCGATTGGGGTTTTTGGGGGGAATCGATGAATTTTGGATTAAATCTCAGCCACATATAATTAAAACGGGCTGTAAAAGATTTTGGGAGATTTCCAAAAGGGGTTTGCATTTAATGTAAAGTCAGATGCATGTCTATACATCAGATAATCGTGGGGGTGATGGGAGAGGAAGAGGTAACGGATGGGATGTGTTACGGAGAGGAAAGGACAAATTAAGGATGAGTTTATTGGAAAAACGTTCTTTTTGTCATCATCCCTAAAATAGGTCTGATAAAAGGTTTATTCAGAAACAGAAGGTGACAGTTTCTAAGGAGAATGTTTTATTTTATTTAATGAAGGATCATTAAATAGCACACAAAGGTTCACAAGTTGATAAAACAGTTGAGAAATTATCACGACGATTGCGGATGAAAACTTCATTGCGGTTGGAAATGTCATCGCGGATGACCAAAGTAAAGACTGCAGTGAGAAACTGAGAGAAGCACTTGTACAAAAATTAGTAAACACAAACAAGAAGGACCCATGAAAGATAGATATAATATATGGTTGCGGTACATTGACTGTAGAACAGGGGATGTTCCAAAACCATCTATTATAAATAATTTTCAGTAAGGACCGCAATAGGACCAGGAAGGTCTGTGGTACGAGTTCATTCAAGAAGAATTTAGGATCCGGATTCATCATTCCCAACATTTGTAGGAACACATTGAGTTTTGAAGAGTCAAGTGCTTATGTAAAAACATTAGCAATCTCTTCATGAGTAGGCACAAACATGAGTTCAATATTACCTTTCAGAATATGGTCTTTGATGAAGTGATACCGTAGCTCAATATGTTTCGTCTTGGAGTGCTGAATAGGATTATGAGAGATCGCTATGGAACTTTTAGAGTCACAGTAAATTGGTATCCGCAGCATCTTGTATCCGTAGTCTAACAGTTGTGTCTTCATCCAAAGGACTTGGGAACAGCAGCTGGCTGCGGCCACGTATTCTACTTCTGCGGTAGTTAAAGAAACACAACTTTGTTTTCTTGAGGACCAGATGACAAGTCTTCCTCCTAAAAATTGACATCCACCAGATGTACTTTTTTGATCAAGTTTGCATCCGGCATGATCCGCATTAGTAAATGCTTGAAGACTGAAGTCATTGCCTACGGGAGTACCATAGACCAAGAGATTTGCTTCCTTTTAGGTACCGAAGAATTTGTTTGGCTGCGGTCACGTGTGACACTTTTGGTTCATCCTGGTACCTTGCACACACACCGGTTGTGAAGACAATGTTAGGTCTGCTTGTGGTGAGATACATTAGCGAGCCAATGATACCTCTATAAGTATTGTGATCCGTAGATTCACCAGAGGGATCAGCAGAGATCTTATATCCGAAGGCCATAGGGACCTTAGCCGAGGAGCAGTTGTCCATAGTATTTCTTCAGAAGTTCAGTGGTGTATTTCTCTTGATGAATGAATATCCCTTGCTGAATTTGTTTACTTGAAGACCTAGAAAGAAGTTAATCTCTCTATTCATGCTCATTTGAAACTTGTTTGTCATGAGCTTAGCAAATTCATCCACCATTCCCTAATCAGATGATCCGAAGATGATATCATCCACATATATTTGTACAAGCATAAGGTGAATCCCGTTTGATTTTCTAAATAGTGTGGGGTCAACCACTGCTCTTTTGTAGCCTGAAGAGACTAAGAATTCAAAAAGAGTTTCATACCAAGCTCTAGGGGCTTGCTTCAGACCGTAGACTGCTTTCTGAAGCTTGTAGCAGTGATCAAGGAACTCGATACTTTCAAATCCGGGAAGTTGTTGAAGATACACCTCTTCTTTTAATTCCCCATTGAGAAAAGCACTCTTAACGTCCATTTGGTGTACTTTGATGTTTTTGTGAGAAGCATATGCTAAGAAGATTCTAATTGCTTCCATTCTAGCTACCGGAGCGTATGTCTCATCGTAGTCAACACCTTCCAGTTGACTATAGCCTTTAGCAACTAGCCTTGCCTTATTTATGATAACCGCACCAGATTCATCTAGCTTGTTCTTGAAAACCCATCTTGTACCAACAATAGTATGACCTTGTGGAATGGGAACAAGTTGCCAAACTCTGTTTCTTTCAAATTCTTCCAGTTCTTCTTGCATTACAGAAATCCAATCTGGTTCCAATAAAGCTTCTTTCATGGATCGAGGCTTGACTGCAGACATAAATGCTCCATAGTGACAATGATCAGATAAATATTTGGCAGATCGAATTTGCATACCTGCGGATGGGTTGCCAATAATTTGGCCTGGTGGATGATCCTTCGTCCAAACATTTAGACGAGGCATCAGATGATCAAGAGCTGCGGTTGAAGGAATGTTTTCAATATCAAAGGTTGCTTCGGATTGGGAAAAATGTTCCCCCTGAATTTGTGAACAGCCTGCTGAATCATCTTGACTTGCTGGAGCGAGAGAAACATTTTCATTGATAGGTTCCCCCTAGATTGTTGAAAGGAGTCTATCTAGAACCTGAGAGGGTTCCCCCTGGACTGCGGATGGGAGAGTGACAATTCTTGGATCGGTTCTAGTGTCAATATTTTCTATGAGTTCATCATCCGAATCCGAAGATACGTTTGATGGTAATGTTTCTCTGCGAGCAGGAATTTGAATATCATTAAGTACTGGAACCGCGATGGTTGCGGGTAGATTTGGAGAAGAGCTTTCCCCCTCAACCGGAGAGGTGGGAGTATTGATAGATACTACTTCAGATGGAGATGGCCCAGAAATATCAGCATGTTGTTGTTGAGCTGCGGGAGACACAAGAACTTCGGATAATTTTGCTGTTTCAACAAGATCGAAAAGATCATCATAATTGACTACAACTAGATTTAAAGGACTAGAAGAGGCAAGAATGTAACTTTCCATGATTGTGGTGGTTTCAGTGGATGGAGGAGCATCGCGGATGTGAGAATCATCGAATTTCACATCGAAGCTTTCAATGATCAGCCTTGTATGCCTGATAAGCACTCGATAAGCAACCTTGTTAGTGGAATAACCAAGGAAGATGCCTTCATCAGACTTAGGTGCAAACTTGTTAAGCTGGTCTCTGTTGTTGATCATGAATCATCTACACCCAAAAATATGAAAGAAACGAACATTCGGCTTGCGGTTGTTAAGACCCTCGTATGGTGTCTTGTTGAGATGTTTGCACACAATGCTTCGGTTTTGGACAAAGCATGTGGTTGCTACAGCTTCAGCCCAGAAGTAGACAGGAAGGTGGGCGAAGTTAAGCATGGATCTGGCTGCTTCTACTAATGTGCAATTTCTTCTTTCTACGACACCATTTTGTTGTGGTGTGTAGGGTGCTGAGAAGTTGTGAGAAATACCCTTGGACACCAAGAAAGTGTTGAGAAGATAATTAGTGAATTCGGTTCCATGATCACTGCGGATGCATCTGACTGGAAGCTTGATGTGAAGTTCTATTTCTTTGATGAAGTTTATGAGAATCTACGGTGTTTCGGATTTGAGTCTGAGGAACAAGACCCATGTGAAGCGAGTGAAGTCATCAACAACAACCAGTATGTATTTCTTGTGGTGGAGACTGGCTACATTTGAAGGACCGCAGAGATCAATGTGCAATAATTCCAGTGGTTCTGAAATAGACGATTCCATTATCAGAGGGTGACTTGATTTGACTTGTTTTCGACATTCACAAGCTGGACAGAGAGTATCGTTGCTGAATTTGAGAATAGGGAGATCGCGGACTAGTTCTCCAGTGACCAGATTGTTGATGTATCTGAAGTTGAGATGAGCTAGCTTGCGATGCCATAGCCAGCTGACTTCGGATAAAAATTTAGAGAGAAAACACAACTGCAGTTTACCAATGATGAGAGAGACATCCAGAGGATACATTGTGCCTTCAGATCGTGACTTGATTAAGCAAGTGCTTCTGTCACTTGTCATTATGTAACAAAATTGATCATCAAACTCCACTCGATGGCCTGCTTTACATAGTTGGCCAACACTGATGAGATTGTGTTTAAGGCTTTCTACATAAGCAACCTTCTGAATGGAAAAGTTCCCCATGGTGAGAAGACCGTCGCCTCGTATGATGCCATTGGCATTGTTTCTAAAAGTGACATTTCCACCATTGCATATAGGCCTGAAATCCCGAAGGTAATCTAACCTTCCGGTCATGTGCAAGGAGTTGTAATTTAAAGTACGTGACTGCGACAGAAACACTACGGTCAGACTGTAAACATGGGAAATCTAAATAAACTTCAGGACTTTCAATATCAATTTCCTCATCGACTATGGATGATGTCTGAGAATCTGTTTTGTTAACATGAGTAGAAGATTCAGGGATAATTTCTTCTATAACACAATTATTACTCAGATCATGAAGTTTTCCAAAGTGGGCTTGGATATCCTCAGGAAATGTTTTATCATTGACCGGAAATAAGAAGTTGCGGTCTGGTGGGACATAGGGACGTTCCGGTGTGAACCGAGGTGAGGAGTCCGTTATGGTTGGGTAACCATTGGACCAACCCCAGTTAAAAGTGTTATCAACATTCCTATTATTAACATGATTCTCAATGGCCTCAGTTTCATTAAACAGCTTTTCAATTAACAAATTTAAATGTACAATTTCATTATGTGCTAGATCTCTCTGATTTAAGGCTATTTCTAATTGGGTTTCACTAAGCATTCTAGCATCTTTTTCTAACATTAAATGCTTCTCTAACATTTCCATTTTGAGTCTCTTATTGTCCAAACGCCCTCTAACATGAAACATCTCCTGCAAAGCGATGTTCTTCTCACCTAGGGCTTTATTGTAGTCTGTCAGGACGACATCACAAGTGTCATTGAGTGTGTCTATGAAAGGTTGACAATCATGCATGTTGTAATTTAAAGTTTGAATCATGAGTTTTACATGTTCCACAATGCTGAGAGTTCCATCTTTAGCCATATAACAATGGTTCTTCTTTAGATTGGTTGAGCCGTCTTCATCAGCAGTTGCTACCATACAGATCTTGCCTTTCCATTTGCTAAGATCATCTTCATCTTCGTCTCTTGATGACCACACTTGATGATTCCTCTTCACTTGAGCAACGTAGGTCTTTCCCTTTTCTTTATGTTCTAGTTCTTGAGCCATTCTGAGATAGAAGGCTCTATCTTTCACTACGTTTGCCTTGCAATAATTGGCAAAATGGTTTTCATTGTTGTACTTGTGACATATGATGATGTCACTTTTGTCTTCTATAGAGGTACCGGAGTTAGTTGATTGGGACTGCAGTGGTACTTCTTTGGACTGAGTTTGCTGAGACTGCGGTGGAGGGAGAGGGTTTTTGGTGGAGCGGAAGTGATTGTTTTGAAAGTTATGGTTGAAAGTTGGTCGATTGAATTGTTGGTTTTTGCGAAATGAAGGTGGTAAGCGATTGAATTTCTGACTGATAAGAGCAATAGCATTCTGAAACTCTTCTTCATCGTCACATTCAGAGTCAGCTTCATATGACTGCGGTGGAGAGTCATACATGGTGGGATAGGTTTGAGTGTGAGGTGATTGGGCTACTAATGCGAGTGGTCCTCCGAAGACTGAATAGTCCTTGAGTACAGTGGACTCTTGAGCTTGCAATTCTCCATAAAGCTTATAAGGAGATAATGAGTGAATCTTCCTGTCACCTTGTACAATCATTTTGGCTGTTGTCCAGTGTCTTCCTAAGCCATTAAGAAACTGCAAATTTGTTTCATGATTGCTGCAGATGGTACCCGCATTGGACAGTTTTGTGACAATCAAGTTGAACCTTTTAAATGAGTCTTCCAAACTTTCACCGGAGTGGGCTTTGAAGTTATTGAATTCGTTGAGTGTTGTAGTGAGCTTTTTGTCTTGAGCCTACTCTTAACCTTCGTACAAGTTCTTGAGAACATCCTAAATCTCCTTTGCTGATTTGCAATTTATGATGATGTCGAAGTTGTCAGGAGCAACTCCACAAGAGATTTCATAAAAGGCAATAGCATCATTTTCCATCTTGTCTAGATCATCTTTTGTGGGACGGTTCAAAGCTGGTTGACCTCCTCCTAGCCTTGTTGTGGCTCCATCAGTTTAGATAGGGGTAAGGACTTGAACGTGGGGTCCTTCTTCTATATATCTCCAGATATCTCTACCAAGTCGTCTGAGATATCTTTCCACCCTTTGAGACCAGTGATGATACTCATTTGCAACCAGTATTGGGGCTCAATTGGAACCACCAACACTGTTGGAAACATTCAGTGATAACGATTGTGCCAGTTGAAATTTTTGTTTAGAGATAAGCTTCAGTGGTATAGAGGGCTCTTTGAAAAATCAGAGTTTTGGTTTTCAAAAAGCAACCACTATGGCTCTGATACCAATTGTTGAGAGAAAAACTTTGAGATACACTTGAACAAAATGGTTAGAACAAGTATATAGCGGAATAGTTAATGTCGAAGGATCTGTTAGCTCAACAATAATATTAATAGTTAGAAGTTAGCGAGTTAGATGCGGAAAGTAAAGTAATGTAAATGACAACAATTGTTATATCAGGGATACACGTAAGTTGATTCATAACTTGGAATGCATTCAAACCAATGTTAGTAAGTGAGATCAAACTTAGTGAATAAGTCACAAAGACTTGATCTGAAGAGTGATTATAATCAGATATGTTTAAGTAAGAAGTGGAGAGTGAAAAGTGATAGAATGATAACTTTAGAAATTGTATTCAGATGAAATGCATAAGTTATCAGTGATCAGGAGAGGTATTCAATACAGGAGAATAAGTGTCTATTTATAGAGACTTAGAACTATACTAGATTACAACTCTATAAGCAGCCATGCAAGGCATACTGGATAATAGAGTGTATTACATAAAAGATAAATAAAGAAATCTAGCTAATGACTGCGGTATCTGACTCCGGGTGCTGATGCGGTTGCGGTAGTGAAATGGTTGCGGTAGGTAAGTTCAAGAGGGTCACTTCCATGATTCAACATGGATAAAGGGAATTTCGTTCTTAGCCTATCCCATCCCACATGGGTTGAAGGATAAAACCCTAGGAGGTATCCAAGGCTATAAATAAGGTCTTGAGGATTCATTCCTTTTTGCTTATTTTGGCTTGAATATTCACCACATTCTTTCTCCCTCATTGTGGAAGAACTTTTCATTAGTTCATCTCTCCTGGTTTAATATTTGATTACACTATTTTGAGTTCATTGGGTGTGAACCAAGAGAGGGATTATGGTTTGGATCCTCATCATCCAAACAAGGTGGCACGCACAAGGAGTCAAGCTCGAAGATCATTAGTTGCTAAAGAGGTTAGTATTATTCCATGTATTATCGGTTTTCATAGGGTAGAAGTAATAGTATGAAGCCATAGATCCACAGGTTGCATGTACACTTAGATAACATACCCACAATAGCACCTGCTCGAACCCTGGCCTCCCCTAAATGACACTGCAATACTCAACTCATCTGTACTGGGGCTCCTGCCCTACACTCACGACCATCAGTGATCCTCAAAGTAACTGGAGTAGGTGCACTCACTGTCCCGCTCCTCAATATCGGATAGTCAGACTTCTTGCGGCCCACTTGGTTGCAGTGAAAACACAATGGGCTTGTCCCCTAAGGACAATCCCGAATGACATGACCAAACCTTCCACATTTGTATCAACCCATGCCCCTAGAACGACACACCCCATCATGTTGCTTCCTGTACGTGCCGCACTGACCCCGACCCTTTTGTTCTCCTAATCGCTGATCTGAAGTCTTGGGTCTCTTGGTAGGACTCTCAACATGCACATGCTCTGGCTCCCTCTTCCTTAGGTGCTCTAAATCGATCTCCCGCTCTCGGGCTCTAGAAATCATATCATTCATGGTATTACAGCCTGAAATACTTACGAACTCCCTGTTCATCACTCAACATATCATGATACCTTACCTTCTTCATTTCCTCATCTGTTGCATACTGCGGAACCAATAGAGCCCACTCCCGGAACTTGGCGATGATCTCTGCCAAATTCTTTGTAGTCTGACGAGGATGTTGAAACTCGCTCGCCAACTGTTGTACCTCAATATCTGGTGCAAACTCAACCCTAAACCGAGTCACAAACTCATCCCAAGTCATCGTCTCCAGGGCGTCGCCTCCCAAAGTAATGTCTACCTCCTCCCACCAATCTTGAGCTCTGTCTTTTAGAAGACAGGAAGCAAATCTAACCTTCAACCCCTCAGGTCAGAAATTTTTCTTGAATGCGTTAGCCATATCATCTAACCATCTCCTAATGGAAATAGGGTCCTTCTCCCCAAAGAACACAAGATCTCCACAAGCACGAAACTCACGGAGAGAAAGAGTGTGAGATCCAACAATAGCCATAACCTTAGCACGGAGTGCGCCCAGACGCTCATCCCAAATCTCCAAAATCCCCTCCTTGGCCATACCAAAGATCACATGAGTATGCTCCAAAATACTGCGGGTAATCGTCTCCCACATGCATTTGTCAATTGACTCAGTACATGCACCTGTGCCAAAACCAGAACCTGAACCTCCTTCCTGAGTGCTCATTGCCATACTGAAAAACAATAGGAAAATGATCAGAACATACGTAAGAATCCTAATCCCATAGGCTTCCTAGATTCTTCACGACTCTCCCCTATTCAAGTATGGATCTTGTGCTTTCGGTAGTACGGGCCCAATACTATCTTCCACACCTATCCGTACTTTCCTCAAGAATCATATTGAATCGTCCAAGTCACATTCTCAAACTAATACCCCAAACGCTCGCTAAATAGTGCAACAAAGCACACTGAAGCATTTCCTAGGCTTTCCTAGGTTTCCGACCTCACCCTGCCATCAGCTGCTGAAGAACTCCACATAATCTCAGTTAGCTACCTCATGAATACAATTACATGCAATAAAGCTCAGATAATTCTTTGAGAAAAAAACTCATCCCTATAATGGTTAGACTCAAACGAGAGCTACATAATAGGTTTAAATCCATCACTCTGAGATTATTCAAACTTTGTCACATGTGACTTAACATATTCACTTAATAGCTAACTCACATCACTTAAGAGTCCCACAAAGCACAAAGCAAGCAACATTCATGCAGTAGCACTCTAATCCATAGGATAACCAAAGATCATTCAATCTCACATACTGCAACTCATGCTAGGAATTTCCACTCTCATTGCCGGTTGCCTTATGCATGCAAATTATACACAATACAGGATCAAATAGAATGTCGAATAAAAGGCTCTACCCTAGGACCACAACCAAACGAGCAACACAAAATAAGGCCTAGTCAATCCTTCTAGGGCTATATGATCCTAACTGTATACAATTTTTAAAGCATACACATAGCAATTACTGATACAAATACATATTCCTAATCTAGCATAGCATCCAATGCTCCCTAGGTTACAAGGCATCACATATCAGGCCAATCTATCATGCAATTCCTTAAATTATCTCTAACCTCATCCTAACATGCATTTCTCATAACATATAATCATAACAAACATGTATGGGTATTCTAGGAATCACTTACTTGAGCTCGGCCGATTGCATACATCACACCCACTTTGTCTTTACAAAACTCCCTTTGAAAATTTCTTTCATTTTACAAAAATATTTTTAAAACTCGTTTTCTTTTTAGAAAAATTAACAATTCCTCAATTTGAGTTCAGTCACACTTGAGAGTATGCCTGAATCCCTCAAACCAAGGCTCTAATACCAACTTGTAATGCCCCAAAATTTCAAAGTAAAAATTTATTTTTTAATACCATGAAGACACAAATTTATATTTTACTCAAACATTTAAAAGTATTTCATAATAAAACATTTATCAGAGTTCAATCCCAAAATCACAAAGTTACGGAAAAACATCGGTGTATGCATTGCGATAAAGTCAGGCCCTTCCCTTTAAACCAGAAGTACCTGAAACCATAAACAATAAATTGTAAGCACAAAGCTTAGTGAGTTCCCAAAATGCAGCATACCATACATACAATATAGAATGATATGTGCCACCCATAGTCTTGACATTATGCCATGAGCCATATCATGGTCTTTCCTTGCCAAGCCGGGGCCAAAACACTAGGTCTTATAGGCAAGTGTCAAGAGCCACCTCTTGGTCTTCCATGCAATCATCACAAAGACAACAAACATACAATCTACGACTAACAGTTTACTTAAATGCCAGGTCCGAGCCCTGGTATTACATACAGATTTGCCAGGAGCCACCTCCGAGTCTTTCATACAATGCCAAGGGACATCCCTTGGTCTTCCAATAATATATAAGCCAATGGGACTACAATGATACCTTCAACCCATAATACAGTGAGGAGACTCACCTCAACCAATTGAAACCCATAGATAAATCTCTGGCTGCAGATCCATCAACATCCCCGCACTATAAATCACAAAATAACATCCAATTAATAATTGGATCCCGACTCACACTAAGAGTCCAAATTAGGGTAAAAGACCTTTTTACCCTTTCCCAAACTTGGCCTAAGGCCAAGGCCAAATCAAATTGTCCAAAAAGCCCAAAATTGGAAAATAATCACCCAAATACCAAATATGACCCAATTTTCCAAATTGGGCCCAACCCTTTTCATGGGCCTTCACCCAACATAGTCCAATAAAATCTCAACAACCTAACACTAGAACTTTGATAGCCCAACAAGGACCAAGACAACCAAATCCCAACATGGCCTAAAACCGAGAGCCCTAATAGACCAAAGCCAAATCTACTAAGTACACAGGGCGTACTCAGCTCGTACGCTCAATGTACATACCTGATTGTACGCCCAACGTACTCCACCAACATGGCCAACTCCTATATTCAGCTCTTAATCGGTTAATGTTTCAACCGAAACTCAGAGCTGACTTCCTTAAGGTGGTTTAGCACATAAAGTTGCCAACTTTACGTGCATGCATGGCTTAATGGGGACTTAGACCTCAAAAGAGCTTAATAAATGACTTAACACATGCATAATATCCAAAACTACCATAAAGTTTGCACCTTTATGCTTAAGAAAACCTTAATACGCCTAGATCTACAAGGATAAACTCCCAAATACGACCTTATCTCACAATCACCAACCAAAGTGATCCAAAATGACCAAAAACAAGCCATTGAATAGATCTATGAAATGAGATGACAAGCTTTGAAGTTTCTTCCTCAAAAGCCACAAAATGAAGGTACTCGAGCTGGATCTCAAGGCTCTCCTCCAGAGAATGAGTCTTCAAGCTTCTTCTTCTAGCACCTGAAGATGCACAACACCCACCAAAAGCTTCACAAGAGCTCAAGAGCACCACACCAAGGCTAAGGAACGAGTTAGGGTTTTCACGGGTATGGAGGTTGGTTAAACAAGGCCAAAGGGGTTATCTTATGGTTTATATAGGGTACAAGCCCTAAAAATAGGGTTTCAAAACTACTCACGTACGCTAAGCGTACTCCACGTACGGCCAACTTACGTGCATGAGCTCTGCGACCACCAGCGGCTAGTATGCCCAACGTACTCCAACTATCTTGAAGTTGGCAATTCAGCCGCCCTAGGACATATTTTGCAGACATTACACCCTAAATGGTCTAAACCGAAATGTGCAATAAATCGAGTGTTACATTTATAATGTTGTTGGCTTTGAACATTTGGTTGTATCTTTTTGGGTGTTCTGAAAATGAAATTTTAGCGGTATTTTTGTTTCGTTACAACCAAATTGCAATTGAAATGAAAGTTTGTTAGTATTTATTTGAGTTTGTCCTTTCTAGATGTGGAATTTACTAGCAGACGCTCAGGAGAGAAGTTTATGATTATAATATGTTATGAATTACTTATTTAAGAAGTTTAGTCAGTTATTTTATAAAAAAATAATACATAAAAAATAATAAAGAAGGGAATGGTCATTTTTATTATTCTGCACAATAATTCAGATGTTTCAACCAAGGTTGTCAAGATCGGGATCCTACGTATTATCGTTTTTGGGTTTGCAAGATCGGGATCGGGATCCTAAGATCCCACAATAAAATATAATTTTAATTTAGAATTTTTAATTATGAAAAATATTTCAAACATTCAGTTTTTCGTTCAAAAGTTATAAAAACTTCAAAATATTAGTAATAAGTCGCAACACAAAATGATAAACGGAAAATTGGTAAAGAGTAACAGACATAAAGTGGTAAAAAAAATTCATTTGCTAAAAAAAAATCCAGGGAAGGTAGGATCTGATCGGATCACTATCCTAGGATCCTACCTATTATTTTACGATCCTACCTGCGATCCTACCCCAAATACGATCCGTTTACGATCCGGATCGTTTTTCATGCCTAGGATCGTAGGATCTTATACGATCAGGATCACGATTTTGACAATCATGGTTTCAACCAAACAACATTTTAAAATTCACATCTTCAAAATTTAGACTCTCTTAGAAATTCAGACATTTTATAAATTTAGATCTTAAAGTTTTAGATCTTGCCAATGACCCTACCTCCGGTGGAAGTTATTTTCAAAGATCATTGCTAGTTGGTTACTCAAAAATTATGTGACCATTATTAGTTTTAAAAGTCTAATAATCACTATGGAACCAGCTAATTAACTCATTCCATCAACATTAACCAAGAAATTCTAAAAGTCAATCGGTTAAATGGCGTAATAAAGGAACAAACATTTGTCGGATTTTATTATAAATGCATACTTTTGTCTATTCTCTTCGAGCATAAGTCAACTTCACACAGAAGTTCTCGGCAGAACTTCCTATCTTTGTTATTTTCCTCTCCGAATCAACAATAGCCATCCACTGCTTCACTACATCAAGTAGCTTCATTTCAGGGGCAAGAAGTTTCCCGTTCAAGAAGATACCAACCTATTCAGATTATTAAAATATAAGTCATTAAAGAAAATATTTTTGTGAAACAAAAACATGAAAAAGAAGAACAAATACAAATCTATGAGACTATGACGTCCTTGTTCTATTAGTAAAGTCTATATCTATATTTGCTGAATCTCCATGGAAAAAGAGCAACTAACGGACAAGTGAACTCTAATGAAAACTGAAGTTTTAGGCATACAAAACTCAAGTTATTGTATGTAGTTAAGAGTTGCATGGTTCAATGTTTATACAAGAACACATAAGAAACACAAAAAATACTCTCTAACATGCAGTTTCATGTTTTTTTAGTTATTAGGTTTACATGGGGACAATATCCTTCTGCCTATGAAATATTGTTCATTATAGCAATTTGTGCATGATGCATTGAAAGCTGCATATTTCAATGCACTTTGTCCCCTCAGCATTTCAGAAAGAGTTTACATTTACTAAATTATATATGATTAAAAGCCTATAACTAAAATCCACTCAGTGGAGATCATGAGAAAAGAACAATACTTCTTTGATGAATTGAACCAAAGTTATATGCAATTAATTGAATAAGAAAAATTAGAACATACCTCCTGTTGGCAAACATGCTTAAGTTGCAACACGATATATTTCATGAGAATAGACACATCTGGATTACAGTTCTCCTCCATGCTAGAATAATTTGTTGTTAATCATTACATGCAAGTTACAAAGACCAGAAAAATGAATGCCAATAATTTATTTCCTAATGAACTGGCGAATTATATGAACATTAAACAACATTATACCGGAAAGGCCAATGTACTTACATTATTTGTACGTATGGTTCCACTAGGAGTTGCAGAGTGTTCTTTCTGTTCCTATGGAATCAAAGATAAGAAAATTAAAAAGATAAGATAGTGAAGATACTATTAGCTATATGATTAAATTTAAAAGGAATCATTATTGCTCACTGATCACGGGAAGGAGTTAAACTGAACCAAACAGAATGCTTCTTTTTAGCTGGATTAAGATGTATTCCAGCGTCAACCACATCTTGTGGACAAATCCTGTTCCAACAAGAAGGTTCAAGTTCAGCAATATTTTGCTGCTTATTTCTCCTGTTTCGTTTTTTGATTCCTGTCCTCATATCCGTAGATGATTGATCTTTAGATTTGGAAATCATGGGATTTTCATGGACTTGAGGTGGGGGTCTTGGTGGGGAGCCTATAGTAATCCCTTTATTGTTGTATCTCAATGGCAACTCCCACAGATCGGTCCATTTAGCTGGTAACTCAATCATTTTCTCCTTCCCCTTGTTGCTGGTTACAGCCTGCTTGGACGACTGAAGCTGCCATATACATATTTAAGCCAACAAAGAAGAATTTTGGATTAGGTCTACAGCTCTAGACTTTACCAATATGAATGCCAAAAATGACTGATGATTATATAATAATTAGACTCAAGGATCAAGTGATCATTGTATTCTTGATAATATGTACTGTCTCAGAATTATATCAATGACAATTTACCTTTTTTCCTTGATTATCCGGTGAGTTTGATCTTCCAGAAGTATCTCCAACTTATGATTGCTATTTATTTGTTCCTCTTCTTTGGCGCTTAGTGTAAAC
Organism: Lactuca serriola; assembly: GCF_051521515.1. Taxonomy (NCBI): domain Eukaryota; kingdom Viridiplantae; phylum Streptophyta; class Magnoliopsida; order Asterales; family Asteraceae; genus Lactuca; species Lactuca serriola. Next base: position 173,533,164 of record NC_136412.1, on the reverse strand, counting down.
ATACGGAGAGCCGACACCAATAAGAGGATAAAAATAGCAACATCAATGGAAAAACAGAAGTTGGAGATCCTTCCACGGTCTGACCGATCCAGATAATCAACGAAAGAAGGTAAAACGTTCTGTAATCGACAAGATGATGGAGAGCCGCATAGATGGAACGTAAAAATAAAAATCAAATGGCGGCGTTTCAGCAGACAGTCAGGTGCGTGATCTGATGGCAGAAGATATGTTTGGGCTGTCATGTCAACGCCTAGGGTCAAAAAATGACGGAACCCCGAGGCTAATACTTCTCCTAAGACTTAAGGGGACCAATGTAATTGACCAGAAATCTCATATATATCGCTTGTAGTCTTGACTCTTGAGAGAAGCAGCCTGTTATCTTTTGGGCATTTATTTTCTATTGATATTGTCCAAACCGATACCAATCTTGGGGTCGTGGGCATTGCTTAGGAATAGAACACAGGAAAGAAACATTAATTTGCAGCCCAATCAACCTACAACCTATCACACGTCCACGGACATGTTTTTTTTCACCAGATTGAAATGCATAACTCCGGGTCCAAGGATATGCCAAGAAAGTAGAAAAGGTATAAGGATTTTAACTTGTTTCCCTCTCGAGTTTCGTCTTAAGGTTAATTACCTTGAGAATAATAGGGCCATGAAAAACCAGCAGTCTAGAGGAACATACACAAGGAATGATGTATGCTTTTTTACAAAACGATATATCATGACCATGTGTTATGAACAATAGATGTTTGGAACTTATCTACTTTATTGAAGTGGTGGTAGTGAAAGTTATGTCAAAAATGATAAAAGAAAGTGTGACATGTGACCCCGAGCACCATCTAAAAGGAGAATATATGTGGCCCGATCGTATCGTATTTTTGAATATTTTCAATTGGCCAACCTCTGTGGGCCACACATAAAACAAGAAAAAAAGTTCTCCTTGAATGCAACTCTAACAGGTGGAAAATGGCTTAGCTTTAATTTGGTGGGTAATTACTAATTCACTACATTCTTCTCTTGGTTCTATTTTAAGTGTTCGAGAGGGACTTTCTGGGAAAGATTAAAGATTAGGATAAATTATACCAATATCAAATTGATTAGTCTTTTATCTACAATTATCAATCACATTTATCCCTGATCAAAATAGTAAACACTCTTTGTTCTCTATCCTTGGAATTAGGGAAAAAGAAAAGGGTTTGCCAATCATGAAGAAAGAGTACCTAATGATGAAATTTAGTAAGTAGATTATATTAATAGATGTTTGGTTATCAAATAAGACATAAAAAGTATTTTGTTTATTCCATAATTATATCGAGATTCGTGTTGCCCAAAGTAGCTGATTTGATATCCACTTTTTGTGATAGTAAAAATAGAACTTGTATGATAGTTTGTTTTTGTTGTTTTCAATTGAAGTAAAGAACACTAAAATTAAACTAAAATATAATAAATATTAAGTTGATATGTGGATTTATTTTACCCAGACTTGTTTGATGCTATTTAAAGCGGTATATGTCGAAAATAGAAAGCCATCAATGGTAAAACACAAGTTTCTCAACTATTGAAAGCAAATAAGTACAAGAAGTTAGGAATTTTCCATCCATGAAATCTCAAGGTGAGTAACATAGCTATTTTTAAGGTGATTATGATTGTTATCTTGAAAATGGTGTTTATGTGGGACTACCTACTTATCCGTGGGTATCTCCTACGGGAAGAGGTCCACATGACACTATATCATGATCTGAGGGCACCGATAAAGTAGATGGGTTACCAACACTATATAGTGATGCACAAAATGCAAGCTTGAAATTGTGTCTAGATGAATAGCCACTACTATAACCATAATAAGTATCAAAATTCTAAAACCTACACTAAATTTATGTCTATTATAGATACTTGAAATTGTTTTGTCATGATATCATGAAAAAAAATTCCATCTTGGAAATACATAGAATATTTTTAGGAGCGATATTTAATAACGAAGAATATGATGATAAAGCACAAATGGTTAAATAAGTCATAAGTCATAAGTTAAAGATATAAACTTCTTCTATCAGGACTATGTAAACTTACTTAATGTATGGTTTGCAACCTTTGAGCAACGGTGAACTTTTAGTACCAAGGGATCTAACAACATATATTTTTCAAATGCTATGGAAAGAATTTATTTGAAATATAATAAGAATTTTAACCATAAAATGGAGTGGGTAATTATACTTTCTAATAAGGAAATGGTACACAAAAGGCACCATTTAGAAACTAGAATCCTTGGATTGTCATGGAATCATACAAAAGAAAATTATTTACCATACTCATTGTAAAGCTAATCGAGGAAGATGGAGGAAAATTTTGAGTGGGATGGAATTATAACCTTGAGTGTGGTAGTAATGGATGAATTCAAGTGCGTGTTTAAGTAAAAGTTCCTTACTAGGTTCAATTCTTCATAATGATTTATGACATATGTTTATTATTCTTAGGAAGATAGAGTTCATGTATTATGAGAGTTGTGAGATGGTTCTATAGTAAAAGAAAAGTTGTTATAGGCCTCTAAAATAAATGAATGTTCCAATAAGATAAATCTTTCTTACTTCAATGTATCAAGGTAATCATCAAATGAATTGCTACTACACGAATTGTAAGTATATAAGATATTTTAATTATGAAAAAAGGGAATATGTTAATGACAAACAACTTTTTGTGGATCCCTATATTATGAGACAACTTGAAAAAACTTTCCCACTAACAATAGTGAAATTTCCATTGTTTTTTGAGGTTATGGGGGGAGGCTCGCATAAGGAAATTAGTTAAGCCACCTCTTGGCGCCTGCATAACATACCATACACCTCGACACCCTTAGCAACTCTTTAAATTTGAACTTGAATCTCTTATGACATGTAGCTTACCATGTCTTACTAAGTCTTACTATGTGACCTATCAAGGAGTGGTTAACATACATGGGTTGTAAGAATTTATGAATCATCTCAAAGAGTTGTTAGATCTATACACATTCATGAATGTATTCTCTCCATCTTTATAACATACTGAAAATTAGTATTGATATAATTTAGAATAAGTATTCTATTTTTTTTTTCTAATAAGTTAATTATTTAGGAATTATTCATTTTATTTATTCGATGCACTAGATTAAGTTGTTTTGTTATCACTCATGTTTGTTATAATTTTAAAAAACTATCGGTCTACATTTATTAATTATCATGCACTATTTCATTAGAATTTCAAATTTAAGCCTTAGACTTTTCATGTATATAAAAGTTAATGTCCTAAAAGTGGTAAAATAGAATGTAATATTTGATTACTAATTAACTAGTTCCTTATTACAAATGAAATCATAGCATATGACCTATCATTTATTAAAAACCCTATACTAATTTTATAAATTCATATATTTTAAAAGTAACTACAAATCATGGTGATTCCTAATCAAATGGGGATGAACCTAAAATTCATAATATTGACTAACACTAAATCCAAAAAAATACTTATCTTTATTCTTAAAAAAAATGTAAAAGATTTATTTAAAATGGTTATGTTTTACCTCACTATGAAGTTACCCATAAGCTTCAACTCATTATACGACAAATAATGTATTATTGAAAAGCCAACATGCTTTTATATATTGAAAAAAAAAGTGTCTTAAAATATCATCTTAAATATGAGTTATTTGTATGGTAAAAGTAGGTTGTTCATAACATAATGGTTTGTATGGTCGATTCATCATCAAAATGATACTCCATCAGTTTTAACAAAATAATGGTGTTTGTAAAAATTCCTATATGATGTAAACTGAATTCATAACTATCCATTATAATGCAAAAATATTTTATACAACCCTTTTTAATCCATATTTCACCATTTTGTTAGGGTATAATTTACTTCATTACAAGTTTTATTTCTTGATAATGTTTCCATTCACACTTAAAATCAAATTAAAAATCATTAGTGATAATTAATGTTGTAGACATTTAGGGATTATTCATTTTATTTATTCGAGGAATCAGATTAAATTGTTTTGTTATTGCTCATGTTGTTATAATTTGAATAATTATTGGTCTAAATGCATTAGTTATCATGTACTATTTCATGAGAATTTTCAAATTAAAGCCTTATAATTTTCATGTATATAAAAGTCAGTGCCCTAAAAGTGGTAAAATAAAATGTAATATTTGGTTAGTAATTAAGTACTTCCGGTTACAAATGAATTATGTATGATATCGTTTATTAAAAACCCTATACGAATTTTATAAATTCATATATTTTTAAAAGTAATTAAAGATCATGGTGATTCCTAATCAAATGTGGATGGACCTAAAATTCATAGTATAAACTAACACTAAAAAAGGCTTATCTTTATTCTTAAAAAAATAACTGTAAAAGATTTATATAAAATGGTTATGAATGTACCTCACTATGAAGTTATCCGTAAGCTTATACAACAAATAATATATTAATGAAAAGTCCAGATGTTCTTATATTGAAAAAAATAAAGGTCTTAAAATATCATGTTAGTTATCAGTTATTTTTATTTGTATGGTAAAATCAGGTTGTGCATAACATAATAGTTTGTATGGTCGATTCATCATCAAAATGATACTCCAATAGTATTAAAAAATAATACTGTTTGTAAAATTCCTATATCGCCTAAACTTTAATTCATAATTTTCCCTTATAATGGAATAATATTTTCTGCAACCCCTTTTAATCCATGTTTCACATTTTTGTTAGGGAATAACTTATTTCATTACATGTTTTATTTCTTGATATTGTTTCCATTCACGCTTCAATTCAAACTAAAAATCATTAGTTGTAACCAATGTTGTAGCAATTGAGAAATTAGAAGATACACACATCTATATATCTTTCATTTTTGAATCGTTACAAACTTCAAATTAGACATGGAATAGAACATACCAAATTTGACATTGATAGTTGTGAAAATCGACTACGTTACTCCTTTCTGGAATTCTCTTTCTCGTTCTGAATGATTTTTCTTCTAATTCTCTCGGCTGCGCACAACGAAATAAGATTGATTAGGGTTTCTTCTTGTTATTGTTTGTGGAAGTTATACGTTGCAAAAAGGTAATGGGCCTAATCATTAATTTTTATCATGGCCCATGGTTCGTATAACATTTTATTTTTCAACCAAAGTTGAAATTCCACTGTTTGGGCATATTTATGACTGGCCATTGGCCATAATACTGCTAATAGGAAAAAGGTTTCGCATCCCAATGGAAAAGAAAAGACATTGGTTGGATAGTCCAATAATGTCTAAAGAAAAAGGTCGATTTCGAGATAACTCCCACCAGTTACCCAAATGAGGCCATTATATCTGCTGTAAGTCAAATGGACATTGGAAACATAGTTTCCCTAAATAATAGGATGATCTAAAGAAGAAAAAAAGTTAAGGAATGTGGCACTTCATGTATACTTATGATTGAATTCCACAGTACATCAACTTCTAATTCTTGGGTTCTTGGTACAGGATAAGGTACTCACATTTGCTCTGATATGATAGAACTAAACGAGCTCATGATTAGTTGTGATGTTACTTTTAGATTATTAAACTATTGCTACTCGCCTGATATGGCACAAAGCGTTATTTCCTTTTATGAATTGTATAAGGATGGTTTTCATTTTTCTTTTAATAATGAAAATGGTGATATTTTGGTTTATATGAATGGTTCTTTTTTTTTTTTTTTTTACTTTAAAGATATCCCTTGCAAAGGTATATATGGAAATTTTGTTGTGTTAGTAAATCTAATAATCTAATCTTAAACATTGATTCTTTTGAAAATGTTTTAGATAGATCATCTATGTGGCAACGTTGTTTTGGCCATATAAACAAGAAACACATCACCAAGCTCGAACCGGATGGGATCTTAGAATCATTTGACTTGAAGTCAAATGATGTATGTGAATCATGCTTACTTGGCAAGATGACAAAAGTGACATTCACAGTTAACTATGAATGAGGCAAGGATTTGTTGGACCTTATACACACATATGTGTCTAGACCATTCAGATCAACCACATGACATGACGAACATACTTTGTGACTTTAGTTCATTGTTTTAGTTGATATAAATATATCTATTTAATCAAATAGAAGTTAGAAACCTTTGAAGTGTTTAAAGAGTTTCAAAACAAAGTAAAGAATCAACTGGGCAAGAAGACCAAGATGCTCCGATCTGATAGGGGTGGGGCATATCTAAGTGTTGAATTCTATGATCATTTAAAGAATTATGGAATAGCTTCACAATTATCTCCTCCCATAGCGTCATAGTTAATGGCGTTGACGAGAGAAGAAATCAAATGATATTAGGTATGGTTTGATCTATGATGATTCAAGCTACCCTTTTGATAAGTTTATTGGGTTACACCTTAGAGTAAACAACCCACATCTTAAATCTCATAACAATTACGAAGGTCTATAAGACACCCTCTGAGATGTGGAGTGAGAAACTTCCTCCGCTAGCATATGTGAAATTCTAGGGTTGAAAAGTCTTTTGGATACTTTTTTTACAAGCCTTTTGAGAATAAAGTGTTTTTGGCTCAACGGGGCTTCTTCCTCGAGAGGGATCTCACATTCAAAGAATCCAATAGGATTCCAATTGATCTTGAAGATATTTAAGAGTCAAATGAAGAAGAACCGATATTTCAAGCAAGCAATCAACCAAAGCTCGATGCACCTAATGAGGAAACTAAGGTATCTCAACCTCTTCTTTGCATATCTAGTATAGTTTGTCTTCCTCCTAATTTTATGGTTCTATATCACTGTAATAGGATACGTGCAGACTAATGATGAGTCCCTAATTAGTATAGATGAGCCATCTGAATATAAGGAAATGATGGTAGGCCCAGAGGCTGCTAAATAGAAAAAGATCATAAAGAGCGAGATTCAGTCAATGTACAATAACACAGTTTGTAATTTGATTGATCCTACACTTGGCCTTAAAACTGTTGGTTATAAGTTGATCTTCAAGAAGAAATGCGATATGGATGGGAATAATCACACATTCAAGGCTAGATTGGTCTCAAAGGGTTATACTCAAAATCAAGGGATAATAATGAGGAAACATTCTCACCAATAGCTAAGATCAATTCTATTAGGATATTACTTTCCATATTTGCTTTTTATGATTATGAAATATGGAAAATGGACGTGAAAAAAGTTTTCCTTAATGGAGAACTCACATATGATGTGTACACGGCACAACCTAAGTGTTTCATAGATCCTAAATATCCAAATAGAGTGTGTAAGCTTAATAGATCCATCTATGGACTCAAACAAGCATCTCACAACTGAAATCTTTTCTTTCATGATGAATTCAAGGAGTTTGGATTTTCTATAAGTGAAGATGAGTCTTGTGCATATGTTAAATCTAGTGGGATTTTTTTAGTCTTGCTACTATTGTATGTTTATGACATACAACTTATAGGAAACGATATCTCAACATTGCAAAGTGTGAAGTCTTGGCTTGGAAAATGTTTCGGTATGAAGGACCTAGGAGATGCAAAATATATACTTGGAATAAGAATCTACAAAGATAGATTCAAACGTCTAATAGAACTTAGCCAAAGTACATACTTGGATAAGATCTTGAAGAAGTTCAGGATTCAAGATTCCAAGAAAGGGTTTCTACATATGCAACATGACATTAAATTGATTAAAGATCAATGTCCTAATACTATTGATGAAATAGACTGTAACTCTCGCAAATTCGGGCTACAAATTCGAAGGATTATAGATTATCAATATTTGTTTTATCGAATAATTAAATCCTCGAATAGGATAATCGTAAATAATTAAGAATCCTTCATATGCGTTGCAATCTATATTATGGGCTTACAATCTATATATCTCTTATAAAGGAGGCCATCCAAATCAATGTGGTTTTAGATAAATAATTTATCTATTACCACATTAATTTTAATTTCTTTCTACTTATCCCACATCGCTTCACACATATATCTAACATTTCATAAAAACATATTTTATCATGAAGTTTGAAAATATTCTACTATTTGATTTCGACCTCTAGAAGTATTGAAATTTATAAGCTATTATAAAATAAGTTAGAAATTTTAATGAAAATGAGTAACATTGGATGTTCAGGTTATGTCATTTTTATAGTCTAATTTGTAGTGATACAGGTCAACTTCTTTTGAATTATCACATTATATATTCTTTGCTCAACAAGGTGAGTCACTTACCCAAACCTTTAATAGGCTTAACTGCTTGGTTAATGATATGCGCAAGCTAGGAACTACAAGCATTCATCTCAGTTGGTTCTAAATTTTCTCGACTATCTTGGAAAATTTTCGGAAAATCACGGTGATGTTCTTAAGAATAGTGAAAAGTTAAATGCTATGGATCTAAACTCCTTGTTTGGAAATTTGTGAAATTACGAAGAGGCCAAAGTGATTCTTAAAGACATCAAGAAAGACTCGAGAAAGGAAAATTTTGTAGCCTTGGTTTCTCGAAAGGAAGCAATGAAACATGTCAGCGACTCAGATATCTCAAATTAGGGTGAAGAGAGTGATGAAGATCTCACAGATGAACTTGTTGCTAGTGTTGCAGTTATCCACAAGCGTTATGAAGAAAGTAGAACAAACGAGGTTCGAAGAGCTCAGTTTAAAGGAAGAAGTTGGACGAGGGGATCCTATTTACAGAAGAAAAACCCAGGTAATTGCTTTAACTATGGTAGCCCTTAACATTTTTCCAAGGACTACAAAGAGAAGAAAGAAGCTCAAAGTCTAGAGAACTATGAAGTCATGTATAAGAAGTTGTTGGCCCACATAAAGGAAAACATCTCTTTGTTGAATGATTTCATTGAAAAACAAGAGGATCGTGAAGAATGGGTGAAGGAAGAGTAGACATTTGAAGACGAATGGCTAAATGTTAAGGGTCTAATGGCTCTTATCAATGATTCCCCTGATGGCTGATGACATGTATGATGTTGATACCTCTCATGCTGTCTAAGAATCAAGTATGAGTCTAAAACATACTTGGTACTTAGATAGCGGGTGCTCTAAGCGCATGACTGGTCTCAAGTCCCTCTTAACAGATTTTAAGAAGAAAGATGGTCCCAAGGTGGTTTTTGGTGATAACAATGAAGAAGCTATCATAGGAATCAGAACTTTTAAGGGCATGGAAATAAAGTTGAAGGAAGTGTTCTATGTCAAAGGCCTAAAAAGAAATCTCATCTCCATCATTCAACTTTGTGACGCTGGTTAGAAAATTATTTTCAATTGCCATGAAGGAAAGGTTTTTGATTCTGATAACAAAATTGTGCTTACTGCACTCAGCGACAACAACATTTATATGATTTGATTTTATTGACTTAGACAATGCTACACTATGCTTTTTACTTTATGTTTTTCTATTTTTAAATTTGTAAGCATAAGCTTCTTGTATTTTTCTTTTTATGATTTCTTTTGCTTTAAAATTTTATTTTCAACTTTTATTACGAAAAGAGTGTACATTGTACATTTTTTTGCTAACATTACCAATCTTCATTCTTCTCTTTTTCTCTGTATGTGTCAGGGCCTTCTGTGCCCATCTCGACATTGATCTTAACTGTTAAGATTAGAGTGTCACTCCAGGAATGCGTCACCAATTTCCCTCTCACTGATGTTGATCCTCATGCTGATGAGACTAGATAAGAAAGAACCATGCCAAAGGACGTTCTTCTAGACTAATATCTCTTATGTCATGAACAACCTATTTCTGTTTTAATGGGATGAAGTGAAATTAGTTGACATAGCACGTTTAATTTCCATTAATGCTGTCTATTTGGGTTGCATGGGATCGTAACCATTTGGATAGAATTTTATGAGAAAAGGATAATTATGATTTGTTAATATATTATAAGTTCTAATATATTAATATGAAATCATATTATTTAATTTGGAATTAATTTTGTGATGAAAAGAGACAAATTAAATATATGGGGATTGATTGTGTAAATCATTCATTCTTATATATGTGGGCTTATGATCCATGATTCCTTATGATGGGTTTAACCCATGTAGTAACCCATGGATACTCCATGGAGGTTAAAACCCATGGAGCATGAGGAATGGGTAAAGTTATGAGTTACATGGTGTAACCGTAATAGCCACCATATATAAGGACCCCATGGCTCAAGAAATTGGCACTAGTGTGTGTACACATGAGGGCATAGCCGATTTGGAGCCAAGAACCTTTCTCTCTCTCAAGTTAATCCAAATGTTGGTGATGTTGTGTGAACCATTTGGGGTGTCACACTTGAGGCACTAGGCTCTTAAGCTCCATGGAATCAAGCTTCATCAAAAGGTTTGTCTTCTATCTTGTTTATATTACCCAAGTTATAAAGATTGTATGCTAGTTAGGGTAATACCTTGGAAAGTTCAAGTTTGCATGTATAATAGAGAAAACATAGATCCAAGGTATTTAGGGTTGCATGTACACCATAGGAATGTTAGAATGCTCAAAACCCTTCAGTGGTATCAGAGCCTAGGCTTGTTTTCATTTATACTCGATGCAAACTTATTTTTCAAAGCTGAGAATCTATCCAGACCACAAACTCGACGAGTTCTGGCTATAAACTCGATGATTTCATGTGTTAAGGAATGAACTCGATGAGTTCTTGCAAGGAACTCGACGAGTTTGGCTTCCATCTTGCAGATTTTTGATGTTTTTGGCTGAAATTGGACTAGAATCATTACCTTAAACTATTTTGGACTTAAAACCTGTTTTTGATGTGGTAATGATTATGGTAAACCAATTTCAAGGTTATTATCAAAATTTCAAGTTTATGTGTGTTTATGTAATTCTTGAAATTGTTGATAGGATTGTTCATACACTTATGAGTTTTGGTAGATCATAGGAATTATTTACAAAAGTGTTTGTTAGTTAATTCTTGATATAAATTTGTTCTAATGGAGTCCATAATTTGTCCTCAAGTTATGGATTACCAAAACTTTTTTGTGTTACCTTGTTTTATGAGTTAATTTAGATTAATGGAAAAACTGTGTGTTATTTGTTTTCAATCTAAAATGATCTAAAAGTTATTCATAAAATGTGTTTTTTGTAACTTGTCCTCAAGTTATATGAAAAGTCACATTTATAAATCTTAAAACTCATAAAATTGTTTTAAGTTACAAAAATGAAGAGTCTTGTTCTCATAAATAGTTTTATGGACTTCATAACTTGTCCTCAAGTTATGGATGTCCAAGAGTCTCTTCATTAAAAGTTTTTTTAAAACTTTAATTAAACTCATTAGTTATGAAAATCCAAGAGCTTTGAATAGTTTCAAAACTTTCCCTCAAGTTTTGGAATTTGTAAAGTTTTCCCCATGAATACTTTAGTTCCAAGTTAGCCCTTAGAATTTTAAAAGTTAAAATTCAACCCTTATACTTTATAGTATTATAAGTTACTAATATATATGTATATATATATATACATACATATATATATATATATATATATATATATGTATGTAAGGGGTATAAGGTTACTACCTATAAAATAGCAGTTTAATGGGTGTCAACTCTCACTCACCGCTTGCTTGATTGGTGGAGGGTTGTTAGCCGAACGGGTTGGACAAGGACTATAGTTCTCCCTTCATTAAAAGTATTAATGATAAATACTAAGTAACTAAACCTTTTATAAATTTCTAATCTTAGTTACTTAGGAAAATGTGAATTTGGTGCTAACCCACGAAATTACACTTTTCACTTTGCTTAAGTAGTTAATGGACCGCGTGTGGGTAACCGACACACTAATCTGGATTTTACAAGGTAGGCAAAGGGTAACTTAATGTTTATCATAGTATCGGTGAAGCGCGTGTGGTTAACCGACACATCGATTGAGGGGTAAATATTAAGGGTACCAAGTATATCTGCATGGTTATTCACACCTTGTTTTGTGATCCTCGGCATCCCAGTCACAAAATTTGAGAGGGCACAATCGAGATTGAAACATGCCATTGAAAAGTTCAATGAATCTCAAAAGATCTAGGAGTTTCAAATCCAAGTAAAACCTAATAAATTATTTCATTTTCATGGTGGAAATTGGTGAATCGTCATTCGCCTGCCTTCAAATATTGTATAGCTTGGATTACGGCATCCCTCTTCCAAGTTGTAAAATATTTTGTTGGGTCCTAGCCTTAATATTTCATATTGGGTGTTATATTAAGGACTTAAATCAACTAACTTGAATATCTCCCAGTGTAGTTGTCTAGCTCAGACAACTATGATCTTCCTAAATCTCTTGGAACAAGCTTTCTCCACCTCCTCCAATTATTATCCCTAACACACAAGTTCTTGAAAAGTTTAAGGTCAATCAAGCCCTATTGGCAAGCCAGGTCTATGTGTGGTCACATCTTGCAGATGAAGTCACATATTGACAAGTCGGGAGAGTTGGGTGTCAAAGTCTTGAGGAAGTTGGCTGTTCTTCAATCACCTTCTAAGTCACATAGTGAGTTCCTTTAGGACTACTATATGAGAGACCATGACAAGACCCTTAGTGATCTTACCTATTTGCTTTGTGCTGCTGAATCAGAAATGATTTGGAGTACCGGTAAAGCAAATTTGTTGAAAGATCAACTTCCCAAACTTCCAATGGACATTGACAATGGTAACATTGGAAATCCAAAAAAGATTTCTCTTCCCAATGGAAAGGGATCGGCCATAGTCAACTCAGTTGGCCAAATGGTAAAGAGAAAGGCTAAGTCTGAGATTGTCTCGGGTACCATTGCCAAAGGGTCCATGTGTTTTTGTTGCCAAAGGAAGGGGCATTGGTTGCGAAGCTGCCATATTTACCTGAAGGATCATAAGTTGGTAAAGTCAAAGAGTTTGACTGTACTTCGAGTAAAGTCCACTATCTAATTCTATTAAGTTCCTATTTGAGATTCTTATACATGATATGACTAGTTCACATGTTGATGTTTTAAGAATCAACAGAAAAGAGAGGAAGCTTAAAAGAATTATATGTTGATTCTGATCGTGAAGATGAATTTCGATCGCATGGTTCGGTAATCAGAATTTTGAGCTGTTGCTGAGGAGTTATGATATACTGCTTAGGAATAGATAACAACAAGTTTTCCATATGCATCTACAGTGTAAGGATAAGTTTTTCCGCAAAGTTTTAAAATACAAGAAAAGGTTTTAATTATATTTATTTTAATATATCCTTACAGTGGAATTTGTGAAGAATTGTTGTGTTTATTGTCACACCCCCAAACCAGAACGGCGGAAATGTTCGGGGGTGGATGACTTCATGTATAGTATCATAACAACGAGTATAATAGTGAAGAAAGCAAACACAACCATCATCAATATAATTGAAAGAGTTACATCATAGAGTAAGTTTATATGTTTCAAAATCAATTACATCATGATGACAAAATAAGTTTTGAAATTTAATGCCTTAGCGTCCCGTCCTCGAAAGCAGTTGATTACCTGTTTAGTAATTTCCTAAGAATACAAGTTGTTTGAAAAAGTGTCAACATAAAGGTTGGTGAATTCATAAGGATTTTAATTGAGAAATAAACTATTTTCCTTGTAAAAGCAATTAAGTTGTTCCAGAAAATCCGATAATTTCCTTAAAGAGTGAATTGAAAGTTTCTATGTTATGAAATAGTGCATCCTAGAATTCCTTATAGTTTCCTTCTATAATATCCAAGTACTTATAAGTTATATAAAAATAAAGTTAGATAAAACGTCAAATGTAATGGGTCTGCCCTAGGCCCATAACCAAACAAGGAACAAGAAATAAGGCGGGCCTACCAATTCTAAGTCAATCACGACTAGATTCTATATAACTCTAGCATGTACACATAGAAATTATAGCTGAAAACTAACAGTTCTAGATAGAATGTATTCTTAAAACCAAAGACCGAAACCAAATCCTAGTGTAGTGTATGAAATAATAGTCGTGAATGTGAACATAAACTATACATATCATAGTTCATTGAATAGTGATAGTGGTAGTGAACATGAACTATGCATATTATAGTTTATCAAATGTGATGGTGATGGTGAATATAAACTATACATATCACAGTTCATCAAATAGCGATAGTGGTAGTGAACACGAACTATGCATATTATAGCTTATCAAAAGTGGTGGTGATGGTGAATCCCTTCTTCTAATAAGTTCTTAGTGTAAATGAAACATAAACTATACCTATTATAGTATATCACATTGTTTGTAATGTATATACGCCCTAACTGTACCGATTACAATTAGCGTATTCGTTTGTGGGGGTATAATAGACTTAACTATACTTATTATAGTTATCATAATTATTCGTAGTGGTAGTAACCCTTTTGTATATGTAATACCTTTAGTAATGTGTTTGTTATGTAAATGAATCATAAACTATACCTATTATAGTTTATCAAATAATTGTTGGGGGTAGTGAGCATAAACTATACTTGTCATAGTTTACCAATGTTTGTATTTCAATGGATATAACCTTGTAATACTATTTATATATTTACCATACTTATGAAGCTAAGAATCCATTTGTTAACTGATGTATGTCTATATAACAAGACAAAATGACATATATGGTAATAACATACCATCACATGAAGACACCTTGCTCAACAAGTTACAAGGTGTAAATGAAATTGAAAACATTTTTCTAGTATTACCATTTCTATTCTGTTTTTAGAAAATTCATTAAAGGTCCAATTAAGAATCCGTAAATTCTGAGAGTTTGGAAAATGAGTCTAGTTTGTTCATAAAATTTATTATGATTTTTAGTGCTCTCTAACTTGTGTGAAAGTATCCATATTCACAGACTGGTCCAGATTTGTTCTTGAAATGATAGGGTGTTTTGTAAAAATCACCATAAATCATAGAAAAATCGTATGGAGATGTGAAAGTAGTCATTATAAAAGTTTAAACCTGAACTATATGCATCTAACACAGTTTTGAAAAATAAAATGTTTAAGTTGACCAAAACAGTCCGTGAATGGAGTTCAACTTTTTTGATGAAAGCTGTTGAAAAAGTTTAGTTGTGTTCTTGGTGTTTTAACTTGTATTCCCCCCCCCCCTAAAAACTTAAGAAACATGAAAATGTAGGGGTATGAACTCACTTTATGTGATTTCAATGGATGGATAATGGAGGAAAGAAGTGCTCAACTCAAGAAGACTTGGGAGATGCTTGAAGATTTGATGATCTAACACAAATATGACGATATTTGTGTAAGCAATCTATGATTTGGATGTAGGATAGTAGAATATCTAAGTGTAGGAGGAAGATACTTAACAAATGTATAACAAAATCTTGGAAACAAGCCTTGAATCTCGAAATCTTAGAGAGAAGGAGTGAGAGAAAATGAAGTTGTCACTTGGTGGAAAAATGGAGTGATGTGAGGAGAGAGGAGGGTATTCCAGCTCTTGACTAAGTGTGTGGCTAGAAAATGGTGGGAAAAGTACTATGTAATGACTAGGTATGGTGTAATAGTGACTGGGGGTTGTGCTATGAAGGTATGGGGAGGTTGCTTATGTCCTTGTCCAAAGGATAAGTCACCACTCCACCTAAATATCTTACCAAATAGATTTTATTCTTAGTTAATGATTTTCCCCAAAATATAGTTAAAATATGAATAGTTGGGGTTTATTATATTAAAATATGATTTTGGGTGAAAATCCCGCGTTAAAATCTCGAAAAACAGGCACAAAACGCTAAAATATTGAAAATCGGGCAAAAACTGCAAAATTCCGAAATTCGGGGACGGAGGTTTGGTCCTAGTCCTTAGAACCGAAAGTAGGAGAAGAAACCGAGAGAGAAGGGTTCGGCTACGCGGGCTCGCTCCTCGGACAGAAGGTGAGGCTCGGTTGTGCATGGGAACAGAAAGGTCTCGCAGGCATAATCATCACAAGGGACCGAGGGTTAGGATCTCAGACCGAAGGTCAAGTCCTCGGACCGAAGGTAAGAAGGGTAGAGCCGGAAGTTAGGTCTCGGTTTAGCATGATTAGAGGACTGAAATAGACAGAGTGCTCGATCCATTTCAGTTGAGATGGTTTCAGTTCTCAGGAGGTTCGGCTCTAAGAGGTTCGGTTCCTAAGAGTTTCGGCTCCTAAGAGGAGTTTCGGCTCCTATGAGGGGTTTCGGCTCCTTAAGGCTGTTTTTCGCGTAGACTTCCGTTTTCGAGCCGTTTTCGAGTAAATTAAGGGTCGGGATGCCCCGAGTGATTTTAAGGAGTTGACAGAGATTTTGGAGAGATTTCACATACTTGGAGAGATTTGGGAGAGATTTGACATACTTGGAGAGATTTCACATATGGAGAGAGATTTGGGAGAGATTACACATTCTTGGAGAGATTTGGGAGAGATTTGACATACTTGTAGAGATTTCACATACAAAGAGAGATTTGGGAGAGACTCCACATTCTTGGAGAGATTTCACATACGGAGAGAGATTTGGTAGAGATTCCACATTCTTGGAGAGATTTGGGAGAGATTTGACATATTTGGAGAGATTTCTCATACAGAGAGAGAATATAGAGAGATAGAGTGAAAGATATTAAGAGAGGCTTCTTTTGTGACCTTTTTGAGTGTCCGACTTTGCAACGCAAGGTTCGTAAACCCCATTAAGCCATGTTTTAGGATCTTACACACTCCAAATGAGTATACAACATTGTCTTATCGGTTTGGTTCATTGTTTACCACTAAGGCTAAGGAAAATTAAACACATGAATTTTCCAAATGATGTTTTCTCATTAAAAGAGCGAGTTGTACAGTAATTACATAACGTAAACCCTAATATACAAGGTTTAATTGAGTCGACCGGTTTGACTCGTTGACTTTGGTAGACTTTGACTTGACCGGAAATTGACGGTTGTCACATCAACATCATTCATCGGTAGATCCCAAATTCTTCTTTGATTAACATTTTCAACAACCTACCGTTGGGTGTCATTTTCGTCACTTGGAGAAGGTTCTTGGATGTAAAATACTTGCTTGGCCTGCGTAGCAAATATGAGTTGATCTTCGCTGCTCAATTCGCGTTGTGGGTCGATACTGGTGAAATTATTATCAGATTTAACTCCTGCAGTATCGAACCACTTGCAACGAAAAAGTACGGTGGAATATTTATGAGGATAATGCAACTCGATAATCTCTTTTAGCTGACCATCATATTTCTGCTTATGTTCTCCCTCAGTTAGAACCCCCAAGTTTTGTGTTGATCGTTGGGTGTCACGCATAAGTACCATATACCTAACGCCATTCACTATGCAAGCGATGTAAGAAAAGGCATGCGCATGCACACCGATTGAAAGAGCCGATAACTCCTTATTAAACTCTGGAGATTTTTGTTTTTTCATAAAATTCGGTTTTTTCATCACTTTCAGGATGTAATGATTTGAATTCACTACACTAAAGAATATATATATATATATATATATATATATATATATATATATATATATATATATATATATATATATATGTATAGTAAAAATGGGAAATTAAAAAAAGACAATGAATTAAAAGATACGAACACTTACGCAATATACTTTCTGACTTCCTCACAATTATCAAGCACAAACCAATGTAGACGTTTTATCTCCTCTAGACTGAGATTTTTCATTTTCCTTCCGCTAGTCGGTCGACACTTAGACTGAAAACACCCATAACTTTGTTTCTTCTATGATAACATCCTCGTTTCTTTCAAGGCGATTGAATCGAGTCTCAACATCTTCAAGGTACATCGAACAAAATGATAATGCCTCTTTAGCGACATAACCCTCAGCTATAGAACCTTCCGGCCTCGCCTTGTTTCTGACATAGCTTTTTAGTTTTTTCATATACCTTTCAAAGGGATACATCCATCTCATACATACTAGGCCTCCAGAAATTGCTTCATCAGGTAAATGCAAAACTAAATGAACCATAATGTCAAAAAACATAGGAGGATAGATCACTTCTAATTTGCACAATATTTTAATAATGGCTGGTTTCGCTTCTTTCATATCCTTCACCGACAATGTTCTTGAGAAAAGTTGCTTAAAAGACATACAAAGCTCTATTATTGGTGTATAAACACCTTTCCCCAAAAGACCTTTAACTCCAATGGGTAACAAACGTTGCATAAGAATGTGATAATCATGAGATTTCAACCCAATAATGTTAGTATTAGTTTCATTCACTTTCTTACCGATGTTAGATCCAAACCCATCTGGCAGTTTCACATTTCTTATAAACTTACAAAAACGAATGCGGTCAGGTTTCGTGAACGAGTAAGGTGGATGGGGTTTATGGAACTTGTTTCCATTCTTTTTCAACCATAGATTTTTCCGAATGTTCAGTTTTGCCAAGTCCGCCCGAGCATTTGATGTGTCTTTAGACTTAAGCATTCATCAGAGAAATACCCACAAGACTCTCACCCACATTTTTTTCAACATGCATAAGATCGAAGTTGTGCTTCAGCTCAAGAGAAGACCAATACTCAAGTTCAAGGAATATGCTCTTTTTGGACCAATTCAACTCGAAATCCTCACGATCTCTCTTAATACCAACTCGTTGAGCAGCTACTTTACTCGGTGGACGAAACAATAGACGAGCGTGTTGCGCTTGTATTTCTTCCTCACTAAACTTTCTTGGAGGACCTCTTGTCTCATGTTCGCCATTATAGTCCAAAATTTTTCTCCATGGATGGTCAGCATCTAAGAACCGGTGATGACCAACATATATCACTTTATTTGATACTCGGTATGACGGGGTGTCTTTGTTGCAAGTCGAACAAGCTTTGTACCCTTGTCCGCTCCAACCGGATAAACTACTACGAGCGGGAAAGTCGTTTATTGTCCATAACAACATCGCTTTCATATTGAAGAATGTATTTGTCGCTGCATATTTAGTACGTACTCTAAATCTCCATAACTGCTTCAACTCATCCACCAACGGCCTAAGGAACACATCCAAGTCCTTCCCGGGTGCTTTGGGGCCGGGAATCAACAAGGTCAACATGAAAGATGACTCTTTCATGCATAGCCATGGTGGAAGATTGTAAGTGGTGAGTATGACAGGCCACATGCTGTGAGGATTACACATGTTACCAAACAGATTAAAACCATCAACAGCAAGCCCTAAGCATATGTTTCAAGGTTCCCTCGAGAAGTCAGGATACTTCATATCAAATTTTTTCCATGAAGTACCATCAACGGGATGAATCATCGTACCATCTTTGGATTGTCCGATACTATGCCAAATCATATCTTTAGCTGTGTCTCTTGAACAGTACAAACGTTGTAGTCTGGGGGTCACGGGAAAATATCGTAAAACCTTATGAGCCACCTTCTTACCCTTTGTATTTTCATCAACCCACCGACTCTCATTACAAACTGGACATTTTTGCAACAACTCGTGTTCTTTCCAGAAAAGAAAGCAGTCATTTTTACATACATGTAGCGACTCATAACCTAAGTCGATCTTTTTAAGTGTCTTTTTTGCTTCGTAATATGATGGGGGGACCTTGTTTCCTTCAGGAAATGCAGTTTGCAACAACTCAAGAAGCTGATCGAATGAACTATCAGTCCATTTGTTGATCACCTTGATATGCATCAGCTTTGCTAAAAAGTCAAGGGACGAAAACGAACCTCGAAGATATAATTTTAATTGGACTTCCTCTAACAACTTTTGAAATCCAACATCAACACCTCTACCATCTGTATCTAGGTTCCCTTCGTTGCAGTTGGTATCTTTTTCAATCACACCTCCCATAACATCATCAATAACATCGACCATCTCGTTACTACGCGGTATGTCTTCGACAACCGGGTGAGTTGTATTTTTGCCGTGATACTTCCATATAATATAATGTGGACTAAAACCATGTTGAAGTATATGGAATTTCATTATGGCTAGTAGTATAAATTTATTGACATTGCATTTGTTACACGGGCATGTAATTTGACCTTTGTTATCGACATGTGGTTTGGACCTCTCGAGAAAAGATTCAAGTCCTTGTTGAAACAAGGTAGAGTTACGGTTTTCAATGGTAATCCACGTTTTATCAATAGACATGCTGCAACTGAAACATAAGTTAGGTTTTAGTGTTTACTCTACAAGAAGTAGAACTTTCATTGAATATTTATAAGGATAGAGTAACTGCTCAATCAGATGGAATAGAAAACCTGACAACAGGAGAGTATTCACAAGGGTAGGCTTCTTAAACAATCAATCATGTAATACACATATATCGAGAAGCAAAAAGAAAATAACAACCGAATATTTCTTAATTTTTTTTTAGTATAGCATGATACTTTAAACGATAGTATATATATTTGTTATTTATATCATCGTTTTTTTTTCATATTTTGATTTATCAATTTATTTTTGTTTTTATTTTTCAATTTTGATTAATTATATAGATTTAGCGTTTTAATTTTTAATTTTTAATTTTCTTTTATTATAACATTTTACTTTAAACGATATTATATATTTTGTATTTATTTAATTAGTTTATTATGGTTTATTATTATTCTTCTTCTGTTTCTTTTTAAAACCTTTTTGACGAATTTTGATTTATCAACTTACTTTTGTTTTTATTTTTCTATTTTGAGTAATTATAATTTAGTAGATTTAGCGTTTTAATTTTTAATTTTTTTTATTCTAACATTTTACTTTAAACGATATGATATATTTGTTGTTTATTTAATTAGTTTATTATGGTTTATTCTTCTTCTTCTTTTTCTTTTTAAAACCTTTTTGACTAATGTTTCTTCATTAGCTTATAGAAAAAAAATTATCTATTATGATGTATTTATTTTATTTTTTTAATATAGAATAAAATATATTTCTAATAATCATATGAATATTCTTAAATTTTACATAGAAATTCATGATAAACATACAATAGTTTCACACATATATATATATATATATATATATATATATATATATATATATATATATATATATATATATATATATATACATCAATTTCACATATAAATTCATCAACTCATACATGATCAACAAGTGAAACATATCAAATTAATCAACTGAAACATACATTCAAACAATTAAAAGAAATAAAAAAAACAATTTCACAGTTTCCCCAGTTTCCATCAATCCAAAGAAATCAAAATAACAAATTCACAAATTCACAATTCACACTCAAAATCAATTTCGCAGCTTCATAAACAATTTCACAGCTTCAAAATAAACAATTTCACAGTTTCCATCAATTGAAACTGATCAAACTAACCTGTTTTTGCCCGGAAAAATGAAAGCTAGACGGTGGTGAAGGTGCTGGAACAAAAAAAAACAAATCACTTCAAATAAGAATCGGTGATGTTAATGTGAGTTAAAAGAAGAATGCAAACACAATTGGGTCCTGAAAACTAACCTCGTCGGAGATATGAGCACGAAATCGAAGGTCCCATCGGAATTGGAGGTGGCAGTCGCTATGGAGGTTATACCGCCAGTAAGACTCGGTTTTGGACGACAATCGGCGGTGGGAGAAGAGTTTGCAGGCTAATCAGCGGTGGAGAGCGGTGGGAGTCACCACAGAAATTGCAGATCGCCGGTGTGAAAGAAAGGAGAGGAAATGTTCGTCTGGGGAAGACGAACTGTAACATAAAGGGCTACGCTAATAGCGGCGACAAGGGGCTATTTGTGGCGACAAAATGGAGGGAATCATACGCGCACTTTCAGGCGATTACCAACCGTTGGATTGGGTAGGAATTGTTGGGCCAGATTTGGTCTAAGGGTGAGTCAACGGATTGACACCTTTAGCGGCGACTTGTCGCCGCTAAAGGGGTCGTCTCTAATGCCTTATCGCAGGAATAAACCCTATCCGTTGGATTATTTGCCAAACCAAGGGTCACGATTGAAAGTAACGTGTCTCCGACGGATCACCGGTGGTTATCTTTAGCGACGACAATGATGTTTTAGCGGCGACATCAAGCGCGTCTACTCTGGTGTCGCCGCTATTGCTTATGTCGTCCCAAAAAGAGACGTCCCTAATACTCTGAATTCTTGTTGTGTCGTGGGGTCTTGGGCTGATTGATTCTTCCCGTTGTCCCAAGACTTTCTTTTATAGTTTCCCTTGCTATCTTGCTCAGGGGTGGTTGTCACAGTGCCATGGTTGACCCTATGGTCGATGAGTTTTTGTGGTAACTCCTTGGCACTATCAAAAGTAGTTGGTCTTGAGGCCAACACACTATCTTGAATTTGGGGAGACAATCCCCAAAGGTATCGTTCCACCTTCTTTTCCTCAGGAGTGACCATCGTGGGACAAAGGATTGCTAGATCACAGAATCGGTCGGTGTATGTTGCAAGGTCAGAGCCTGTCATCTTGAGATTCCACAGTTCTTGCTCTAGTTATTGTACTTCGCCCCTTGGAAAATACTCTTTCAACGTCAGCGTCTTTAAGTCTTTCCAGCTTAACGAGTTAGCCACTGCAAGCATCAATGACTTAACGTGGCTTTTCCACCAACTAAGGGCTCGGCCAGAGAAAGTGCAAGCTGAAAATTTGACCTTGCTTGCTTCGGGACATGCACATACGTCGAAGACTGATTCTGTCTTCTCGAACCATTGCATCAGAGTGATAACGCCCCCGCTTCCATTGAAAGAATCTGGTTTGTAATTGATGAAGTCCTTATAGGAACATTACCTCGTATGCCCCGTACCGTTCCCATGGTTAGAGTTTGTGGCCCCAGATCCAGCACCACCTGTACATTTCGTACCAATTTGCGACATTGGGGCAGCTACGGCTGCGGTTACGGCAGCTTGAAACATTGTGGGATCAAACTGCAGAGGTGGTGGTGGAGCTGCGCTACTGGAAGGTCTGGACTTTTTCTTTGGCGGCATAGTCCTGTCATATGTTTGTAGAGACGAACAGATGGTAAGTTTCTAATAGTAGTGACAAGTCGGATGTTATCAAGCCAGACTTTTCTGTATTATGTTCCGACTTAAAAGTATTTGGTATGTTATTCATAACAAAGCCCCTATGAATGAATTTAGTGGTAGTGACTCATATGTAACTTGTGATTTGTTTCGTCCCTGATCCCCTCCTAAGATCACTTGGTATATACCAGTCATGTATAATTAAGGTCCAATAGGTCGTCGAATTTAATGAGTCTGCCCTAGGCCCACAACCAAACAAGGATCAAGACCCAAGGTGGACTCACCATTTGTAAGTTAATTATCTCTTAATTACACCCGACCTTGAGGTATACTTTAAGAATTCTTGGAGTTACCATAAGTAAGTTGTTTGTAATACTGAGTTATGAAATACGTGGAAAATTCCCAATGAATTTTAATACGAGCCAATTTCTTTAATATAATTTAGTGTATAGGGTTCGAGGAAATTTGTCCTTATAATAGGTCTACCTCTCATTAATGTAAGGAAAGTTTTGACAATGCCACGATTCCCTTGAATAGTGTAGTCTCCGGATTTTGAAGGACTCGAATGTCTCTATACATATATGGGGGTAGTCATTAGACACATGCTACTAGACCAAGTCTATACCGATATGTCAATGGTGTACACCCTACTTGTGGCGGGTGATGCTCTGTGGGTCATAGAGTAAAGACATGAAAGTCCGCATTGCCCTAACCTCCACTCTGACTTTTGTTCTACGATTTTCTGCTTTCATCACGTATTTTCTCTAATACCTGTTTGACGTTCCCATTACTCTGCGATTCTTGGCTTCAGTTGTGGTCACTTCTATCTGCAGCCCTTGATGCGGTTCCTGGCCTATCATGTCCTCTATCCAGGTGACAAAGGCGCATTGCGATGATCTTGGTGATAGCGCTTACCTTCCTGATTCGGTTGACCGGTGCTCGTGTTTGTATCCTTCTGTAAGCGATGCGGTATACTATGACAAAGAGGGCCTTGTTTACTGATCCTCCTCCATTGAGGTTGTAGAATCCTCTTTCTATACTCTAGAGGGGTGTTTGATCTTGTTCCAGGTTCTATCTCTTCAAATCTACGGTTCATCGAAGTGTCTAACCATGGAAGTTTCGTCGGGGTGGGGGACATTGGAGTGTGTGTTCCAGACTTCGGGCTGTTTGCCTATTACTTCTTTAGGATCATCTTCAAGATTTTCTTTGTTCTAGCCACCATCGTCCCAGTTAGGAGAATAGAAGTCTCTTGGTAGTTGGGTTCCCTCCACATCGTTCGTGCGAGAACAGGGGTAGAAGAGATAGTTAAAAGGCGTCTAATCCTATAATTACTTATATGGGTGATCCTTATTAGTCTATTCTATAATCACATAGTGCATACCAGTTATACATAATCTAAGATAAAATAGACCTTCGAATAAATGACTCTACTCTAAATCCACAACCAAACAAGGAACAGGAAGTAGAGCAATAGTCATAGATTCCGAGTCTATAATATCTTTGATTATGTATAACCTTAGCGTATGCACTTAGTCATTTTAGACATAATAATAGGGGTCTTTAGTTTTCACATAAGTTAGTTATAGTTCCACAAAATACTCCTATAGTATTTTAAATGTTTGTCTTATGTTCTCGATGTTTCTTTGTAGATAGAGTTGGTAAGTTTTTAGACTTGTTGCAACACCACGACCATTCCTGGGTATATGCTAATCACTTCTGGATGAGACATAGTTGATCAGGCTATGTCATTCCCAGACCTGACTATACATCCCCAAGCCTACTCGTACTGTTCAACAATCACTACTTTTGTCCCTTCCCACCATGATACTGACCCTAGTGTGTATGCATGTGCTCATACTTTTTAACGAGAAACTACTTGTTTCTAAAAGTATAGTTGTTTGGAAAATGTTAAATCCGAGACTTTCAGTCCCAATGTATTTATAGTTTGTATATCTTATATGGTTCAATATACTTAGTTCACTATAAACAATGCTCTGATACCAATTTATCACACCCCCAAACCAGAACGGCGGGAACGTTCGGGGGTGGATGACTTCATGTATAGTATCATAACAACGAGTATAATAGTGAAGAAAGAAAACACAACCAACATCAATATAATTGAAAGAGTTACATCATAGAGTAACTTTACATGTTTCAAAATCAATTACATCATGATGACAAAATAAGTTTTGAAATTTAACGCCTTAGCGTCCCGTCCTCGAAAGCAGTTGATTACATATTTAGTAATTTCCTGAGAATAGAAGTTGTTTGGAAAAGTGTCAACACAAAGGTTGGTGAGTTCATAAGGGTTTTAATTGAGAAATAAACCATTTTCCTTGTAAAAACAATTAATTTGTTCAAGAAAATTCGATAATTTCCTTAAAGAGTGAATTGAAAGTTTCTATGTTATGAAATAGTGCATACTGGAATTCCCTATAGCTTCCTTCTATAATATCCAAGTATATATAAGTTATATAAAAATAAAGTCAGACAAAACGTCGCATGTAATGGGTCTGTCCTAGGCCCACAACCAAAGAAGGAACAAGAAATAAGGCGGGCCCACCAATTCTAAGTCGATCACGACAACATTCTATATAACTCTAGCATGTACACTTAGAAATTATAGCTGAAAACTAACAATTCTAGATAGAATGTAGTCTTAAAACCAAAGACCGAAACCAAATCCTAGTGTAGTGTATGAAATAGTAGTAGTGGCTGTGAACATAAACTATACTTATCATAGTTCATCGAATAGTGATAGTGGTAGTGAACATGAACTATGCATATTATAGTTTATCAAATGTGATGGTGATGGTGAACATAAACTATACATATCACAGTTCATCCAATAGCAATAGTGGTAGTGAACATGAACTATGCATATTATAGCTTATCAAAAGTGGTGGTGATAGTGAATCCCTTCTTGTAATAAGTTTGTAGTGTAGGTGAAACATAAAATATTACTATTATAGTATATCACATTGTATGTAATGTATATACGCCCTAACTGTACCGATTACAATTAGCGTATTCGTTTGTGGGGGTATAATAAACTTAACTGTACTTATTATAGTTTATCATAATTATTCGTAGTGGTAGTAACCCTTTTGTATATGTAATACATTTAGTAATGTGTTTTTTATGTAAATGAATCATAAACTATACCTATTATAGTTTATCAAATAAGTGTTGGGGGTAGTGAGCATAAACTATAGTTGTCATAGTTTACCAATGTTTGTATTTCAATGGATATAACCTTGTAATACCATTTATATATTTACCATAATGATGAAGGTAAGAATCCATTTGTGAACTGATGTATGTCTATATAACAAGACAAAATGACATATATGGTAATAACATATCATCACATGAAGATACACACCTTGCTCAACAAGTTACAAGGTGTAAATGAAATTGAAAACATTTTTCTAGTATTACCATTTCTATTTTGTTTTTAGAAAATTCATAGAAAAATCATTAAAGGTCCAATTCAGAGTCCGTAAATTCTGAGAGTTTGGAAAATGAGTCTAATTTTTTAATAAAATTTATTATGATTTTTAGTGCTCTCTAGCTTGTGTGAAAATATCCATATTCACAGACTGGTCCGGATTTGTTCTTGAAATGATAGGCTGTTTTGTAAAAATCACCATTAATCATAGATAAATCATATGGAGATGTGCAAGTAGTCATTTTAAAGGTATAAACCTGAACTATTTTCATCCAATACAGTTTTGAAAACTAAAATGTTTTAGTTGACCAAAACAGTCCGTGAATGGAGTTAAACTTTCTTGATGAAAGTTGTTGAAAAAGTTTAGTTGTGTTCTTGGTGTTTTAACTTGTATCCCCCCCCCCTAAAACCTTAAGAAACATGAAAATGTAGGGGTATGAACTCACTTTATGTGATTTCAATGGATGGATAAAGGAGGAAAGAAGTACTCAAATCAAGAACACTTGGGAGATGCTTGAAGATTTGAAAATCCAACACACATATGACGATATTTGTGTAAGCAATCAATGATTTGGATGCAGGATAGTAGAATATCTAAGTGTAGGAGGAAGATACTTACCAAATGTAGAAGAAAAGCTTGGAAACAAGCCTTGAATCTCGAAATCTTAGAGAGAGGGAGTGAGAGAAAATGAAGTTGTCACTTGGTGGAAAAATGGAGTGATGTGAGGAGAGAGGAGGGTATTCCAGCTCTGGACTAAGTGTGTGGCTAGAAAATGGTGGGAAAAGTACTATGTAATGACTAGGTATGGTGTAATAGTGACTGGGGGTTGTACTATGAAGGTATGGGGAGGTTGCTTATGTCCTTGTCCAAAGGATAAGTCAACACTCCACCTAAATATCTTACCAAATAGATTTTATTGTTAGGTAATGATTTTTCCCAAAATATAGTTAGAATATTTAGGGTTTATTATATTAAAATATGATTTTGGGTGAAAATCCCACGTTAAAATCTTGAAAAACGGGCTCAAAATGCTAAAAATATTGAAAACCGGGCAAAAACTGCCAAATTCCGAAATTCGGGGCCGGAGGTTCAATCCTAGTCCTTAGAACTGAAAGTAGGAGAAGAAACCGAGAGAGAAGGGTTCCGCTGCGCGGGCTCGCTCCTCGGATAGAAGGTGAGGCTCGGTTGTGCATGGGAACAAAGAGGTCTCGCAGGCATGCTCGTCAGAAGGGACCGAGGGTTTGGATCTCAGACCAAAGGTCAAGTCCTCGGACCGAAGGTAAGAAGGGTAGAGTTGAAAATGAGGTCTCGGTTTAGCATGATTAGAGGACCGAAATAGACAGAGTGCTCAGTCCATTTCGATTGAGTGGGTTTCGGTTCTCAGGAGGTTCAGTTCCTAAGAGGTTCGGCTCCTAAGAGGAGTTTTGGCTCCTAAGAGGAGTCTCGGCTCCTTAAGGTTGTTTTTCGCGTAGACGTCCGTTTTCGAGCGGTTTTCGACTAAATTAAGGGCCGGGATGCCCCGAGTGATTTTAAGGAGTTGACAGAGATTTTGGAGCGATTTCACGTACTTGGAGAGTTTGGGAGAGATTTGACATACTTGGAGAGATTTCACATATGGAGAGAGATTTGGGAGAGATTCCACATTCTTGGAGAGATTTGTTAGAGATTTGACATACTAGGAGAGATTTCACATACAGAGAGAGATTTGGGAGCGATTCCACATTCTTGGAGAGATTTGACATACTTGGAGAGATTTCACATATGAAGAGAGATTTAGGAGAGATTCCACATTCTTAGAGAGATTTGGGAGAGATTTGACATACTTGGAGAGATTTCTCATACGGAGAGAGAATATAGGGAGATAGAGTGAAAGATATTATGAGAGGCTTCTTTTGTGACCTTTTTGAGTGTTCGACTTCGCAATGCAAGGTCCGTAAACCCCATTAAGCCATGTTTTAGGATCTTACACACTCCAGATGAGTATGCAACATTGTTTTATCTGTTTGGTTCATTGTTTAGCACTAAGGCTAAGGAAAATTAAACATACGGATTTTCCAAATGATGTTTTCTCATTAAAATAGCGAGTTATACAGTAATTACATAACGTAAACCCTAATATACAAGGTTTAATTCAGTCGACCGGTTTGACTCGTTGACTTTGGTTGACTTTGAATTGACCGGAAATTGACGATTGTCACATATATGGTTCCATTGATAGCAATAATGGAAATATGAATTTGATTCTTTCATTTGAGTACATGTCAAAGCCAGTGGGATCATACGTGTTATGCTAATAATCATCATGTTAGTGGGAGCATGATAATTATGATAAGTGTTGCAAGTTAGCAATGTTAATTATAGAAAAACAAAAAGTTCAATTGGTAAAAAGTTGTTTTGCTATAATTAAGGGAGAGGAAATTATACTTCATTTCAAATCTAACAGCTTAGATAGTGAGATTTTAATCAAGTTCAGTCAAGTATATATATAAATTTTATGTTCGAATGGTTAAACATAAGGAAATTCTATATATTGCGGTCTCAAAATTCGATTATGATTACGACATCCCTCTTCATAGTTAAATTTTGAGAACATGGAAAATAAAATATTGTAGCAAAAGACTGGTCTAGTATCATGTTTTTATGTGAGACATCATGAATTGTGTCCCATGTGCTTCAGATATAGGATCGATTGCATGTTCTATAATATTCATCCTTTCTAAATTTTTCAAATGCTCAGGGCATTAAGAAGGGAAAAATCTAGAATTGGATATGACTGAAAGGATTAAGCAATTGTCGAGGACAATCTAAGGTTTGGTTGCTCAGGGACAGTTGGAAGTATAGTGTTAATTTTAGAAGAACCATATTAACATATTCTGAAAAGAGGCCACTATTGTTCAGAAGTGATAGTCGAAATGGGAATATAGAAAATATACCCATAGGTGGAAGTTATTCATTCAATCTGTGTAAGATTAGAAAACTTAATGCAAGAAGGATGTTCAAAGCAATGTACTTTGAATATGATACTTCGTTTCCATGGAGTTGATCTCCATTGGAATACTCTGTATTGTCTGTTGTCAAGACTTTGTGACTTTGTGCATAATTATTACAAGAGTATCAATGCGTATATGTTTAGAATCTAATAGATTTCGGTAATGGCAGGAATTTGGAATTCTTACATTTATGATAAGGATTGGGGATTGTGAAATGAGAATCGTTGGAATTATGTTCAATCGATCTATTTCACAAAGTAAATATCATATACAAACTTAGTGTGTATACTTGGTGTATGGCATAACTAATGTTTGGACAAACATAGTGTGCATACTTGGTGTATGGCATGACTAGTGTTTAGAAAACATAGTGTACATGCTTGGAGCATGGGACAACTATTGTTTTAATTCAAGTATAAAGTTGATAATTTGAAACAGTATACAATGAATAATGTGTAATCAATATGGTGAGAAATAAAAGGTGTTCTATTTATATTCATAAGTTCTGAGACCATATTGGATTCGATTATTCTTGTGTTTCACTTTGCATGTTTTGACTTCCAGAATAACTAGGTCGTTCTTCCTGAATGACTAAGTTATTCAAACCATCCACAATCGGTCATATGTTGGAAATAGATATGAATCAAGACTGTCATGAAGCTGGTTTGTAGATGTCCAAGGTAATGGACATAGCAAGAGTTGTTGCAACATTCATGAGTGCTCATAAGTTCTGAGTATTGGATTAAACCAACGCTCATTTGACTCACGTCATGGATTTTATCACGAGTGATCATGAGATGATAATATCTTATATTCTTCAAACCTAGAGATATGAGTTGTTGCCTATGAGTTGGTTGTTCATTGATTGTACGAAAACGCATTGGTAACTCGATGTTATAAAACTTGCCTTTGTGTATGATTCAAAAAGTAGTAGAACAAGCTTATGAGTCGAACTTTATCCATTCCTTTTTCCCTTAAAGGGATAAAAGCGATATCTATGGGCCCCTCGATGGTTTAGTGATGACACCCCAAAGTGCTTGGCCAAGCCTGGACTGATTTGATTTGTTCAATTAGCCGGTCGTCATAAATCGGAAATTGGGAAACAACAAATGGACAGAGAGATTGATTATAATCCATGCATCAGTCCATATGATATCTAGAATTGAGGATTATATGATCACTTATATAATGGACGCGTCATTGATTTATTCAGAGTTCGACGACAACGGCTTTCAAGAGATGCAATTGCCAGTCAGGTATTGAAGTCATACGCAATAATAGTTTTAGACTTATCCAAGTGGGAGACTGTTGGATTAGTGTCTAAGTCCATAACTATTATTGGTATGTACTTGACCCGATTGGCATGGCCCATTTGGATTGCATGGCATCGGAACAATTTGGATAGACTTTTGTGAGAAAAGGATAATTATGATTTGTTAATATATTATAAGTTCTAACATATTAATATGAAATCATATTATTTAATTAGTATTGATCAAGAATTAATTTGGAATTAATTTTGTGATCAAAAGAGACTAATTAAATATATGGGGATTGATTGTGTAAATCATTCATTCTTATATATGTGGGCTTATGATCCATGATTCCTTATGATGGGTTTAACCCATGTAGTAACCCATGAATACTCCATCGAGGTTAAACCCCATGGAGCATGAGGAGTGGGTAAAGTTATGAGTTACATGGTGTAACCCTAATAACCACCATATATAAGGACCCCATGGCTCAAGAAATTAGCACTAGTGTGTGTACACATTAGGGAATAGCCGATTCGGAGCCAAGAACCTTTCTCTCTCAGGTTACTCCAAATGTTGGTGATGTTATGTGAACCATTTGAGGTGTCACACTTGAGGCACTAGGCTCTTAAGCTCCATGGAATCAAGCTTCATCAAAAGGTATGTCTTCTATCTTGTTTATATTACCCAATTATCAAAGATTGTATGCTAGTTAGGGTAATACCTTGGAAGGTTCAAGTTTTCATGTATAATAGAGAAAACATAGATCGAAGGTATTTAGGGTTGCATGTACACCATATGATTGTTAGAATGCTCAAAACCCTTCAGTTTGTTGCCACAGATGACGTGTCCTACTAATGAATCATTCTTATCTTTCTTATCTCAACGGTAACTTTTTGGATGACGATTAAAAGATCCATCAATATCTTGGTATATTAGATTTTTATGGCCAGGATCTCTTCAATCATGATTACGTAAAAGGGAAGAAAATTTTTGGTATAAATTGGGAATTATCCTTCATAGGTCACTTTTACAAGTAATTGGGTCTCTCTTCTCTCTTTCAAAAAGGCTCACTCAACAATCATCTTCCTTAAACTTTCACCATGTCAAAGCCTATGTATGTACGAGTTTACCCCCAATGCTAATGTCGTCAAAGGTCCTTATGCCCCTGAATTTCCTATCATCATTATGGCAACCAATGTGGCGTTCACTGATGACATCCCATAGCGGTTTTCCAACTCAACAATTGAAGATTTTGTTGATTATGTCAAAAGTTGTCCTCTTAGATATGGATTCTGCGACTTCCAGACCCATTCTACCCTAAACAAGTATGTGAATTCTACTATTCATGCTACGTTGATTTCAATGCTCGAACCATTGTTGGAACCATTTTAGATGGTCAATATAGGGTTACTATTGATTTGGAAGCTTTTCAAACTGCTCTTCGTCTTCCTCGATTTGAAAAGTATTCTGACACTCCCTTGGAAGAAAGTTGCAAGTCCGTTCGTGAAAAATTAGGGTATAATTTCAAACTTTAGGGCATCACTCATGATCCATACAAAAATCCTCTTCGTTAGTGTTTTAATGTAGGATGGAAGTATTTAACAGTTGCCATTGGAAAACTTGTTGGAGATAAGACCTAAAGTTTAGAGCAACTGAATCTCTTTGAGCAAAGGATTTTCTTTTTTGTTGTGTACTATAAAAGACTAGATTTAGCTCAACATTTTCTTGATCAGATGATCGATTGCATCACTGGGAACAAAAATCTAGTATATGTTCCCTATCCTTGCTGGCTTAGAATGATCTTATCTCGTGAGGAAGGATATGTTGAAAGTCACGATATAATTATTCCAATTCATGCCCTCTCCTCAATGATTATTAATGCCGCTCCACCTGAAGGTGACTTTCTTATTACTAAGAAGATGCAAAAATGGATTGACAAAATTTATGTAGTTGAATCATCTAACTCTGAATAAGAGAATGATGAGGATAATCTTGATGATGATCAAGAAATTGGTAATAAAGAAGGGGCCGATGAAGAAGAAGATACTGATAAAGATGAAGATGAATCAGCTGCTGATAAGAGAGAAGACTTTGCTTAGGGAATGAACTCTCCTCCAAGGATGAACAAGCACATTAGATTCTCAACTACTACTTTATCCTCTCCTTATACTCATGATGTTGTACAACGTGGATCAACCCCTCCTGTTTTGGAAACTGTTGAACCAATGATTCAAGGTGAAACTTCTCCAAAATGAGCATCTCCTTCTCCTCAAGCTGAGACTATTCCTACTATGCCAACTCCTATGCCAACTCCTACACCATCTCCTCCTCCTCTTCCTCGCAATCCTTCACCACCTCATGGCTCTCTTGCCAAATCTGATGCTGCCACAAAGGTGGAGAATAATTAAAGGAGTTCTGATTAACAAATGTAAATTATGATGATTGCATGAACTCTATCTCAGCCTGAGATGCCTGAAACTAGAAGAGTTGAAGTTGTCCTTCAAAAGGAAATTGTTTTTGCTGACATTCCAGATGCAGATACAACAACTGATTAGCCCATTCTAGACATTGGTGATTAATCATAGACTGATTATTATGAAGGGTTTCTTGATCTTGGATTCATGCCACAAGCTGCTGTTTCCGTTGTTCCCTTGAATGTCGTCTACCGTGGTTCATACTTTGATGGGGAGGCTCCTCAAGGAACTAATAGTGAATTGCTTCTGATAATGATCAAATAAATCCTCAAAAAAAGAAGGCTTCCTTCTCAGGGGGAGCTCATGAAGTTGAAGCTGGAAGTTATTCTGCTACTCGTGATCCTTTAGCACCCCATCCTTCTAAGAAAAGCAAGAAGAACAAGCTCTTTTCTGATATGAATGAATTGGATAAAATATGGAGATTAACTGTTGATTAAGTAAGAGATATCATGATGGAGAATAATGTTGCTATTCGAAAGAAGAAGGAAGCTAGAAAAAAAGAATGCCAGTCTACCAAACTTGCTCAAGATCTTGCTTCCACTGATGAAAGCACTAATGATCAAGTCATGAAAATTAAACTCTTCAATAATAGTGTGGAGAAAAAACATAGGTTTCCAGACCTAAATGATTGGATTGACAGGAAGAAGTTTGGGGACATTCTGACTTGAAGAACAAAGCCTGATCCCATTATCAAAGTAAGATGCACCTGTTAGATGCCATTTTATGCATCTTTTAGGGTAGTTTTCATCATCATTTAGCATCATATTTTGTACATTTTCATGTTATTCATTTAAATAATGTTCAACTCATGTCTTTTGTTAGAATTCCCGTACAGCTCATGTTTTTATGTCAATTTCAGATAGTTCGAGTGGAGTAGTGCTTTGGGAGCAGTTTGATGCACGTTTGGAGCTTAAAATGGAGCTTGGAACTTATGGAGTATGTTGAGGAATGATTAAAAGATGCTTTGATAAAGAATCATTCGATTGAATTGATCACACGAAGATAGAATATGCAATCTTAAGTTAAAGGATGTCGATGACAACTTTGACCCCCTGTCAGTATTTTGACCATATCTCAAGAACCGTAACTCCGATTGAAGCGATTCAAAATGATCTGAAAAGTAGACGAAATTTTGGACGTACTAGGTGCAACATACGATCGCAAGTTGACCTCATGCGATCCCATGGGGCCCTTTTGCGATCATAGGTTAAGTCACAACTTGTCTTCGAGGTTCTTTTGTGCCCAAAATTCATCCGGGAGTGAAAACTCAATACCTGCGATCACAGGTTGTATACATGCGATCGCAGGTTTGCCAAAAAGTGTCAAAGTACCATCCTACCTAATTAAAAAGGTATGAGACACATTTTCTTCAAAACCTACGATTGTAGGTTGTGCACATGCAATCACAGGTGCGCCATTTTTGCTGCTAGACGTACAAATAGACCCTGATAGCATTCCAGTAACCTAAGTTGGCAATTCTAGAGGTATTAAACGACGAAAATACGATTTTGGAGGTGTTTCATCTCCGATTTCAACATTTTATTAAGATATGAAGACTGTGGATCATGTCCTTCAAGTAGATTAGTAAGATTGGTTGTTTAATGTTTCTTTTCATTTGTTTTTATCAGATTTTAGCCATGTCTAGCTAAAACCCTAGTTTTCAGTTCTGCATAAGACAAGTACTTTTCATGTGATTGATCACTAGATCTGGTTTTTGATTTGTGTTTCTATCTAGATTCTTCGGTTTTGAGCTTAATGAATGTTTGATTTGAATTCTTGTTAGTCTGTCTGATCACCTAGCTAGGGTTTTATCATTCTAGTTAATCATTTATAGAATCCGTAATTTTTCTTGTCAACTGGTAATAAGTAACAAGTAATAAATTAGTTCCGTGTTTGGGATTTGACTTTATTATATACTTGAAAAATCATATCTTTATGCTTCCGAGCTTGTGAGAAGTATTGGGTATTGCTGGGAAATTTTACAAAGAACTTAATGCAACTTTTCTGATCTTAATTAAGAGCTTGTTTGATGAGACAGTAAGAAGTTAAGGTTAGTTCAAAGAGCTTGTTTTAATTAAATAATTTAGGTAAAAGAGAAATTACTAGAGCTTGTTAGTTTTTCTTAGTACCAGCTTAGATAGAACGCATCTCAAAAACCAGGTCAATGTTGATTGAATGATTAGGAAAGTCGTAGCAGAATTCAAATCAGTTTTATTATTGATTTTCATTTAGTTTAATATCACTTTGAATTTTAGTTTTTAGTTTAATTCGAATCCCCCTTTTATATTTTATGTTTCTTGACTAGATTGTACCTGATGCAAAAAGGCATTGACTTTAAGGCTGTGTCCCTGAGGATTCGACCCTGTTTCCCTGTGCTATATTTTTAGTGCAACAAGCAGTGATAAATTTATACGTTTAATACGTGTGCGATAGTGTGTTAACAAATTGGCGCCGTTGTCGGGGACACGGTGCTTTCTGATAGTTTTATGCCAATAATTCTTCATGCAGGTACACCTTTAGTTTTTGATCTAGAAATCGAGCGAACTGTAAGGAAACTGAAGAAAGAAGCAGCAAGAAATAAACGATAAGGTGGTCTCTTTGGTTCATCTTCATCCGTACCTCCAGAAACCCCCCACCAGAAGGCACCCCCTTTTGGAACGAATTAGATCCATTTATTCCGAAAGTACCCCCATCTTCTCCTCAAAACAACCCTTATAAAACTTATTCCCTACCTTCTTCCGTTAAATATGAAACCACAGACTCTTCAGAAACCAAATCTGTAGACTTAACCATGAATGGAGACGAAGCAGAGAAGACCCTTAGAGAATGGGCCACTCAAGAGGTCAACCAGCAGCGCCTTTGCATTACATTTCCAGAAGCCTAAAACTTAGAAATCAAATATGGGTTGATTCATCTTCTTCCCACATTCCGCGGTCTAGAAAATGAAGACCCACATAAATTCCTCAAGGAATTTCATGTGGTTTGTTCTGGAATGAAGCCTCATGTAGTTATATAAGATCAGATAAAGTTAAGGGCATTCCCCTTTTCACTTCAAGATTCAGCAAGGGAATTGTTATATGACCTCCCATCTGGTTCCATCACCACTTGGACCGAACTCGTGAAGCTGTTTTTAGAGAAATATTTTCCAAAAACACGAGTTTCCATCCTCAGAAGAGAAATCCTTGGTATCATACAAGGAAAAAGAGAAGCTTTACACACTTACTGGGAGAGATTCAAGAAGCTTCTGGTATGGTGACCACAACATGGGATCAACGATTATCAACTCTACAATTGTTTTTGTGAAGGCCTGACACCTATGGAGAGGCGCTTGATAAATGCTTCCAGTGGTGGTTCCTTGGGTGATATAACACCAACTTAAATCAAAGAGCTTATTGAAAAGTTGGCGATCGAGTCTAAACATTCTGGAAATGAAGATGGGTGGTATCCAGATCAGCAAAGGGGTGTCAAGGAGATCAGTAATGGTCATCTGGAAGCTAAGCTATCTGAATTGACGAAAGTTGTTCTGCTCCTGACCAAAGAAAAAGCAACTGCAACGAAACAATGTTGGATTTGCATGAAGACTGATCACCCTACTAACATGTGCCCAATATTGCAAGAGGACATAGTGGCATTATAAGTTGTCGGAAGCTACGAACAGAATTTTCAAAAACAATTATCAACAAATACAACAATTTTAGCCTCCACCTGGATTTTAGCAGCGGCGAAATTTTTAGCAGTTGGGTTTTCAGCAAAATTTTCAGAATCAGCAAAATTTTCAGCACCAGGATTCGACCCTGCTTCCCTGTGCTATATTTTTAGTGCAACAAGCAGTGATAAATTTATACGTTTAATACGTGCGCGACAGTGTGTTAACAAATTGGCGCCGTTGCCGAGGACACAGTGCTTTATGATAGTTTTATGCCAATAATTCTTCATACAGTTACACCTTTAGTTTTTGATCTACAAATCGAGGTAACTGTAAGGAAACTAAAGAAAGAAGCAGCAAGAAATAAACGATAAGGTGGTCTCTTTGGTTCATCTTCATCCGTACCTCCAGAAACCCCCACACCAGAAGGCACCCCCTTGTGGAACGAATTAGATCCATTTATTCCGAAAGTACCCCCATCTTCTCCTCAAAACAACCCTTATAAAACTTATTCCCTACATTCTTCCGTTAAATATGAAACCACAGACTCTTCAGAAACCGAATCTGTAGAATTAACCATGAGTGGAGAGGAAGCAGAGAAGAACCTTAGAGAATGGGCCACTCAAGAGGTCAACCAACAGCGCCTTTGCATTCCATTTCCAGAAGCCTAAAACTTAGAAATCAAATATGGGCTGATTCATCTTCTTCCCACATTCCGCGGTCTAGAAAATGAAGACCCACATAAATTCCTCAAGGAATTTCATGTGGTTTGTTCTGGAATGAAGCCTCATGTGGTTATAGAAGATCAGATAAAGTTAAGGGCATTCCCCTTTTCACTTCAAGATGCAACAAGGGAATGGTTATATGACCTCCTATCTGGTTCCATCACCACTTGGACCAAACTCGCGAAGCTGTTTTTAGAGAAATATTTTCCAAAAACACGGGTTTCCATTCTCAGAAGAGAAATCCTTGGTATCATACAAGGAAAAAGAGAAGCTTTACACACTTACTGGGAGATATTCAAGAAGCTTCTGGTATGGTGACCACAACATGGGATCAACGATTATCAACTCTACAATTGTTTTTGTGAAGGCCTGACACCTATGGAGAGGCGTTTGATAAATGCTTCCAGTGGTGGTTCCTTGGGTGATATAACACCAACTTAAATCAAAGAGCTTATTGAAAAGTTGGTGATCAAGTCTAAACATTCTGGAAATGAAGATAGGTGGTATCCAGATCAGCCAAGGGGTGTCAAGGAGATCAGTAATGGTCATCTGGAAGCTCAGCTATCTGAATTGACGAAAGTTGTTCTGCTCCTGACCAAAGAAAAAGCAGCTGCAACGAAACAATGTTGGATTTGCATGAAGATTGATCACCCTACTAACATGTGCCCAATATTGCAAGAGGACACAGTGGCAGTATAAGTTGTCGGAGGCTACGAATAGAATTTTCAAAAACAATTATCAGCAAATACAACAATTTCAGCCTCCACCTGGATTTCAGCAGCGGCGAAATTTTCAGCAGTCGGGTTTTCAGCAAAATTTTCAGAATCAGCAAAATTTTTAGCACCAGGATTTCCAGCAACCTTTGCAACAACATTTTGGTAGCTCTAGCATGGCCTTGGAGGATATTGTTAAAAGTTTGGCCACGATCACCCAAGCATTCTAGACAGAAACTAGAGCTAGCATCAAAAATCTGGAGCAACAAGTGTCTCAACTTGCTACTTCTATGGGTTGACTAGAATATCAAGGAAAGTTACTGAGGCATACAGAAAATAGTCCAAAGCACAATGTGAGTGCTATTTCCTTGAGAAGCGGAAAGAAATATGAAGGTCCAAGGTTATCTGAACCAGAAAATAAGATTGAGGAAGAATATGAAGAACTTATGGTTAAAGAAGGAGATGTGGAAGAGACAGAAAAAGGAGTTGAAGCTGAAGAGTATGAAGAGGTTTTGGTTGAAGAAGAAGCTGAAAAAGAAACCCCAACACTACCCAAGCCAATTCTGAAGGAGTACAAGCCACTACCTCCCTTCCCATCGCGATTGAGGAGCACGAAGCGCGAAAGAGATGATGAAGATAGTATGGAAATGCTTCGCAAGGTTGAAATATATATCCCACTTTTAGATATTAGCCAACATATCCCTCGTTATGCTAAATTTATTAAAAATTTATGCAACTCAAAGGAAAAAATGAAATTTAATGAGATTGTAAAAGCTGGTGAAAATATCTCCTCTATTTTACAAAGAGGTTTACCTCCAAAGTGCAAGGATCCGAGGATTTTCTCAGTTCCTTGTAAATTGGGGAAACTTAATTTTCCAAAAGCCATGCTTGATTTAGGAGCTTCAGTTAATGTCCTTCCCTATTCTATTTTTGCAAATTTGAAAAGACCGAGACAATTATCCAGTTGGCAGATCATTCAACAGTACACCCAAAATGTGTGCTGGAGGATGTTCTTGTCCAAGTGGATAACCTGATTTTTCCCATTGACTTTTACATTTTTGACATGGGAAACTTGGATACTTCAGATGCAAACTCTATTATTTTGGGAAGACCTTTTATGAAAACTGCAAAAACGAAAATTGATGTTTTTGCTGGTACACTTTCAATGGAGTTTGATGTGGAAGTTGTGAACTTTAAAATTAATAATGATGATTTTCCTTCTGAAAATATTTCTGTCAATTATATAGGTACCAGCAATCCTTTATTAGAGGGCTGCTGTGTGCTTTCTAATATCTCTATGCAAGAAAAATTTGTAGACAAGAATTTATCATACACATCAGGGGAGTTGGCTAAAGATAAGCTTGGGGAAAACGAAGGAGGGAACTTCGCTGTTGAAAAGGAATTCGTAGAAGTTGATAAACCTGAAAAGAAGTTATCTGAAGGGGCTGAGATGGAGTTAAAAAGAAATAAAATTTTGGAAGAAAAAGAGGGAAATGTGAGTTCTGATATAAATATGAAAAGAAAGGAATCTGAAAACGATAATTCTGGGAAGAAAAAAGAAGTTCAGAAAACGGATGAAGTCTGAAAATAATTTGAAAGATATATCTGAACACAATCTGGAGTTTTTCTAGGCTGTTGAAAAAGTTCCAGATCCACCAATCTTTCCATATTTAAATGGATCTGGAGTCACAAGGAAAAAGAGTTGAGCTTCAGAGAAGTCTCAACCATACTAGTTAATAATCTGGTTGGGCAATGTCGAGCCAACGACTTTAAAAATGGGCAGCTTTCCGGGATGCAACCCGATGGTTAGTTTTAGTTTTTATGTTTTCAACAAAGAGATGGTCGCAGTCCCATGAAAGCTTGGGGAAATCAAAGGATCTTCAAAGTCGCTGAAATTCAGATTTTTTGCCACATTGTCGTCAAAATAAGATTTCAACCAACTTATCAGGTACATTCATTCCTAGCTGCACCTTTTTTCCCTTATATTCTTTATTGAGTTGTTCATTCCTCTCTAAGAATTGAGGACAATACATCATTTTATGCTTGGGGAGGGGGTTAGTGTAAAATTTTGTATTTTTTGTTACTAAATTTAATTTTTCAGTGTTTCATTTAAAATTTTTCAAATTTTATTTTTCTGTTTGCATTTTATTTTCTGCGTTGCACTTAAAAAATCAAAAACCCAAAAAGATTTTATTTCTAGTTATTTTTTTTATCTTTAAAAAATACAGATGAGATATGGATATCTTTTTACATTCGATAGCTCTTTTAAGATGAAGTGTGATAGTTACCGAAAATGATGGTCTCATTACAATCAATTTTAAGAATTATATTTTCAAGTGCTTTAAATGTTTTCAATATCAACCAATGTAAGAGTCAAATAATTTTTACAATGGAAGTGTGGGATGAAAAAATGAATAGTGTTTTGAAAATAATTTCCTTGAATGCCTTCAAAAGAACCTAGGTTGGATAACCCTTATCATTCCTTGAAGTACTGAACCCTATAGCTTTTACGCCTTTTGAGGTTCGGAGGGAACTCTCGTTATACCCACAAAATAGTTATCATTTTTGAAGTAATGAAGATATGGTGGGCCTGAAAGTAAAATTCGCTCCTAGTCAATATATATATATATATATATATATATATATATATATATATATATATATATATGTTAGAAATAGTATATCAAGCAACTTGAAGAAATCTGCAATCCAAAGTTAAATCAAAGTCAAGTTCAAGTCGAAATCAAGAAGCAAACAAGTTAAATCTAAAAAGTTGATCAAGACAAAGAAGATGTGTAGTATAATGAGATTGGTCCCTCGATAGTGGAATCATAGGGGTAAGCTTGGATTATCTGTCCATAATGGAGCTTACCGCGTTTACTGGACGCGTTCGGAAAAAAAGAGGGTTTAGTCAAGCTAAGTTTTTATAAACGAATTTTCGTGAAATGATTTTTAAAAATACATTGTTTTCACAAATTTAATTCGGCATAAAAATTATTTGCTCAAGCTTGGTTTAACTTATTAAATATAATTATGAATCGTTAACATAAAGTATTGGGGCTGTTGTCTAGGTAGGGATTTCATTGGAGTTTCCTCGTTGTGAAATCTGATCATGTGACAAAAAAGAGTGAAGTATTGTAGTTTAAGTTTTTATTTTCTTTTTATTCTAAATTTCATTTTAGGTTATCTATATCTATCCATTTGTTTATAATGTTTTATCTTTTTCTTACTAGAGGGCAAGTAAGGTTCAAGCTTGGGGAGATTTGTTAGATGCCATTTTATGTATCTTTTACGGTAGTTTTCATCATCATTTAGCATCATTTTTTGTACATTTTCATGTTATTCATTTAAATAATGTTCAGCTCATGTCTTGTTAGAATTCTCGTACTGCTCATGTTTTAATGTCAATTTCAGATAGTTCGAGTGGAGCAATTGGATGCGCGTTTGGAGCTTAAAATGGAGCTTGGAACTGATGGAGTATGTTAAGGAATGATTGCAATATGCTTTGGTCAAGAAACATTCGATTGAATTGATCACACGAAGATAGAATATGCAATCTAAAGTTAAAGGATGTTGCTGGCAACTTTGACCCCCTGTCAGTATTTTGACCATATCTCAAGAACCGTAACTCCGATTGACGCGATTCAAAATGATCTGAAAATTAGATGAAATTTCGGACGTCTTCGGTACAACATGTGATTGCAGGTTGCCTTCATTCAATCGCATGGGGCTCTTTTGCAATCGTAGGTTAGGTCCCAACTTGTCTTTGAGGTTCTTTTGTGCCCAAAATTCATCCGGGAGTGAAAACTCAATACCTGCGATCAGAGGTTGTGTATATGCGATCGCAGGTTGGCCAAAAAGTGTCAAAATACCATCCTATTTCATCAAAAAGGCACGAGACACGTTTTCTTCAAAACCTGCGATCGTAGGTTGTGCACATGCGATCGCAGGTGCACCGTTTTTGCTGCTGGACGTATAAATAGACCCTGATAGCATTCTAGTAACCTAAGTTGGCGATTCCAGAGGTATCAAACAACGAAAATACAATTTTGGAGGTGTTTCTTCTCCGATTTCAACAATTTATGAAGATCTGAAGACTGAGGATCATCTCCTACAAGTAGATTAGTAAGATTAGTTGTTTGATGTCTCTTTTCATTTGCTTTTATCATATTTTAGCCATGTCTGGCTAAAACCCTAGTTTTCAGTTCTACATAAGACAACTACTTTTCATGTGATTGATCAATAGATCTGGTTTTTGATTTGTGTTTCTATCTAGATTCTTCAGTTTTGAGCTTAATGAATGTTTGATTTGAATTCTTGTCAGTCTGATCACCTAGCTAGGGTTTTATCATTCCATTTAATCAGTTATAGAATGCGTAATTTTTCTTGTCAACTGGTAATAAGTAATAGTAATAAATCAGTTCCTTGTTTGGGATTTGACTTTATTATAAACTTTAAAAATAATATCTTTACGCTTCCGAGCTTGTGAGAAGTATTGGGTATTGCTGGAAATTTCACAAAGAACTTAATGCAACTTTTCTGATCTTAATAAAGAGCTTGTTTGATTAGACAGTAAAAAGTTAGGGTTAATTCAAAGAGCTTGTTTTGATTAACTAATTTAGGTAAAAGAGAAATTACTAGAGCTTGTTAGTTTTTATCAGTACCAGCTTAGATAGAACGCATCTCAAATAACCAGGTCAATGTTGATTGCATGATTAGGAAAGTCGCAACAGAATTCAAATCGTTTTTATTATTGATTTTCATTTAGTTTAATATCACTTCAACTTTAGTTTTTAGTTTAATTCAAATCCCCCTTTTATATTTTCTGTTTCTTGACTAGATTGTGCCTGATGTAAAAAGGCATTGACTTTTAGGCTGTGTCCCTGAGGATTCGACCCTGCTTCCCTGTGCTATATTTTTAGTGCAACAAGCAGTGATAAATTTTTTTGTTTAATACGTGCACGACAACATGTTAACAACACCATACTAGGGAACGACTCACTGAAGCTTTACTTAGTTAGGAAAAAGACTAAATACGAATACACTGGGGTTGTATTTTGTCGTGACCTAGTTAAATATGGCTACATCGAGTGGATGCAAATTGAAGAAATTATTGACAAACACAAGGGTATTCATGTTTAGGATGTGAAGTTGGAAATTCAGCAGCTACTTAACAAAGTCAAGAAGCTGAACCTTATGTCATCAACTGATCCATCTAGACCATCCTTCTCAAGAAGAACATGCTCTCCTACACAATCCAAGAATAGAAAGTTTCTTCTTACTTATGGCACTAGGTATATCAACAATGAACTTCCAGTACATGTTCATTCCAGAACCAAAGCATGGCATTTTATATCTTGACAGTCAAAATCACATGTGCCTTCAATGCACTGATGACCTCCCTTCTGCTCCCACTGAACATTTGTTTCATCTTTGCATGGAAGGACTTAGTCACTTTAAACTGGTAAGAGGATATCGTGTGCTGATAGAAAATGCCATGCTTTGGTTCCGGAGTGAATATGTAATAGACTAAGTCTAGTGGGACATCATTAAAAGTAGAAAATAAAATAGAAATGAGTTTAGGCACTTGACTTGTGACAACTGTCAAATTCAAGTCATTCATAGACTCGAACATATTTTTATAATAATGTAGATACATCATACACTTGACCTAGTAGTACAAAATTTTTGGATTAATAAGTTTAAGCCAGTAACTAAACTAATATATTCTTGTAATTAGAAGCAAAGTCATTTTGTATCTGCCCTCATAACTAGAACTTGGTAAGAATGACATTTGTAGAGAGAGGATGATTTATTAGATTATTATATGATTAATAAACTAATTGGAAATAATGTGGAACTAATTTTTTTAATATATTA
Organism: Lactuca serriola; assembly: GCF_051521515.1. Taxonomy (NCBI): domain Eukaryota; kingdom Viridiplantae; phylum Streptophyta; class Magnoliopsida; order Asterales; family Asteraceae; genus Lactuca; species Lactuca serriola. The sequence continues at coordinate 173,489,146 of NC_136412.1, read as the reverse complement.
TATGGTTAATGTATTAAATGGAAATAGATAATTGGTTTGTTAGTTTATTATGTGATTAATAAATTAATATGATATCAATTGTTAAATAATTGAGTTGTTAATTTGTATGATTAATGAATTAATATGAAATCAGTTAGAATTGATTAGTTATGAATCATAATTAATATGGAATTAATTCAGGATTAACTGAAATTAATTAAAGGTTGAAGGGGGGAATTGTAATTGTTCAATAGTTGAACAAAAGAGGCAATTCTAGAACAATATAATAGATGATGGTTTTGAGAGCTTCCTTGGGGTTTCCAAAAACCTCCTAGGTGCATATAAGGAAAGGATTTGGATTGGGATTAAATCCATTCAAATCTTGAGTGGTGCCTAAGTTACCTAAACTATAAATAGGACCCTTGGGGCACTTAAATTCGGGCATATTCTTTCCTAAAAAGATATGAACGAAAATTCCCGTACTTCTCCTCTCTCCTAAATTTTCTTCTAGTTATAGAGTTTCGGTGTGAGCCATTACAGGTGTAACACCAGGACCGCAGGTAAATTCATTAAGTCTTTAAAAAATTATTTATTATGTAAAAAGGGCATTATGTTGGGCGTAATGGAGGGATATGCAGGGTGTAGCTCATATAACCTGGTCGCGATTCCTCTTAAATATGTTGGACATACCTAGAGTACGTTGGACGTACTCGTGGCAAAGACAAAACCAAAATTTTGAATCTTGGAATGACCTTAACCCCTTGGAAACCTTTCTTATCTTCACCCTCCATACTCTAGAGCAGTCCCCTCGAAATCCCAAACCCATTTGTGAGATTCTTGACCCCATTGAGTGATTTGGTGTGTTTTTGGTGCATATTAAAGATGAAGGATCTCATTGGAGAAGTGTGGGTTAGCTTGGAGCTTGCAGATCCAAATTCTACTCTTCTTCATCCTCCATCTGTAGGTATAAAGTCTCAACCTTTATGATTCATTACTTAGATCTATTTTAGCTTAGGTTTTTGGCATGTTTTGGTCCCACGGGTTGATTATTGTGAGTAAAAGATACTCCATAAGCTTATGATAGCACTTCTTGATGCTTCTGAGGTCCCTAAGGCATAAAAGTTGTATCTTGATGGCCTTGGTCACCATGCATGAGTTATTGTTCATAATATGAAGTTCGGAAGTTAAATTTTAGATTTTGGGCTTCTTTGAGCCATGCAAAGGCATCAAGTTGTCAAGTTAAATTTTAGATTTTGCACGTACGTTGGGCGTACCCTTTAGGTACTGTAACGCCCAATTCCCTAGTACGCATTTAAATACTAATTTACTCATTTTAAAAGGCCACTCAATGAGTTGGTAGCCCCAAACTCGTCGAGTAGAGACAGAAAGGGGAAACGGGTTTTAAAGTCAACTCGACGAGTTAGGAAGCCCCGACTCGACGAGTAGGTTTTCCAAAAAGAAACCCTAATTTTAAGAGTTTGGCACCCTATTTAAGGAACATAACACCCATTGTGGCCTCCCTCATTGTCTCCCATTGTCCAGAAAAACCTAATTTTCGATGTTAAGCCTTGTGTGACTGTGAGCCATATTTGAGTGTTTTGGTGTTATTTAAAGCTTGTAAGAAGAAGAAGAAGCTAGAGGAGCTCAAGAGGAAGAGAATAGATCCAAAAGCTACACTCCATTTGCTACATTTTGGGGTAATCAAGTTGCAACTTAGCTCAATAGTCTCCTAGATCTCTTCTTTTCACCTTTATAGAGTTTTTGGCCCAAGAAACATGAACCTTGGGACATGGACATCCCAAGTGGTTTATCTTTCAGAACATTGGTCTAGAAAGGGTTCCATGGCATAAAGGTGCAAAGTTTATGACCATGGAAGTCCCATGCAAACTTAAGGACTCTATTATGGCTTTTTTAGCCCAAAATGGCCATGCATGGGTGTAACGTCTGAGACTTTATGCGTTCATTGGGTGTTTAGGACCTAGATCTCAGTTTCCACGTTTTGGTTTGGACTAGTAAGGCTTTTAGACAAAGATATCTAACTTAAAGAACAAGGGTTTTGGGCTAAACCCATTAAGATAGATTATAAACGGGTAAAGTAGAAAACTTTACCCTTAAGAAGGCATTTCCAGCATGTATAAGTAGTATGGAGCTTGAGTCTAAAGTATAAGGGGTTAATCTATTAAGATGGCCCAAACAGACAGAGGGACTCAAAGATTCCATAGAGTAACTAGTCAAGTTGAGATGTGTTGTCCTGTTTCTGATTATGGTAGAATTCGATGAGTCTGAGGGTGACTCGATGAGTTGATTTGCTAAATCGTGAAGAGGAGTAGCGCAGGAACTCGACGACTCAAGGGGGGTGACTCGGCGATTTGGATCGCAAAATCAGGGTTATTAAGCTTTACGAATCGGCGATTCGATAGGCTGACTTGGCGAATTAACTAAACCAGAATGTTGACTATGACTAGAGCGTTGACTTTGACTAGGGGTAAAATGATCATTTTACCCTAAGAATGATTATCAGATTCTGACTAAGTATTAATGTATAGTTATAGTCGGGGAGTCGTGCGCGCAGCTAGCTGAGATTCCTCACGCAAAAGTTCAACACCCAGTTGAGAGGTGAGTTTCCTTCTTTAGGAACTGGTCTACGGCACAAAGGTCGACCCTTAGATGTAGTATATTGTTAACTAAGTAGGGGCGGGGCCCGAATCTTATAGTATTCGAGTATGGGCTGGGCCCGAATCTGCAGTATTGTTATAGTATATGCCTTCTTTTTAGAGATAGAGATACTTGTTGTCTGTGTGATACTTGTATATATGTTAGTAGCCGAGTCTGGGTGGGACCCGAATCTCATAGTAGCTGAGTGTGGGCGGAGCCCGAATCTTGTAGCCAATGGAGTGTGGGCGGTGACCGAATCTCCATGACAGCAGAGTGTGGGCGGGGCCCGAATCTCCTAAAGAACGAAGTGTGGGCGGTGCCCGAATCTCCAAGTGAATGGGTGGGGCCCGTATCTCCTAGTTGTATGTTATATGTATGGTATGTGGTAGTTTGTGGAGACTCACTAAGCTTCGTGCTTACAATTTTCAGTTTTGGTTTTAGGTACTTCCACTAGCAAGGGGAAGAGCTCGACAAGACTGCATGGCACACACCACAGTTTTAGCCTGGGATGTTTAGACTATGATATTTTTTTCATATGATTTTGATATAGTATTTGACATGATGTTTTGAGACACATGATTTATGATTTTATTTATGATGATGGATGAATTATGGTTTTCTTATAAGTTTTAAAACGAAATTTTTGGACCGTATTTTTGGGATGTTTCAAGTTGGTACCAAAGCCTTGGTTTGAGGGATTTGGACACACTCTCAGTTGTGTCTGAACTCAAACTAAGGAATTGGTATAATTTTTTTTTTCAAAATAAAATCATTTTTAGAAAAGCATTTTAAAAGAGAAAAGAATCTTGAAAAGAGAAAAGGGTGTGGTGCATGCAATAAGGCGAGCTCAAGTAAGTACTCCTAAATTACCCATACAAGTTATTTTGATGTGATATCATTATGTGATCAGCATGCTAGATTAGGGCTAAGGATTTAGGAAGGATGCCTTGTATGCCCGCCTTATGTGTATGAGAATTGCATGCTAGATTATGGCTAAGGATCTAGGAAGGATGCCTTGTATGCCAGTTGTATGAGCTTTTTTCAGCAGTATGCTAGTACTGATTAGTCAGTAATATGATAGCCAGAGTAGAGTATGTTTGATTATGGTTACTCAAGGCTCGAATGTTGCTTGCTTTGTGCTTATAGGAGTTCTAGTTATATTTAATTAACTAGTAAGCGAATACGTTAAGTTACATATTGTAAGGACTAAATAATTTGAGAAGGGTAGGTTTTAATGCTATTGTGCAGCTCTTGTTTGAGTCCTAACTGTTGTAGTGTGAGACCTCTCTTTCGAAGAATTATCTAGTCTATGTAATATATAATTGTATTCGTAAGATAGTTAGGGGAGGGTAACGGGGACTTTTTATGCAGCTGATGGCGAAGAGTAGGTCGGAGATTACCATAGGGAAAGCCTAGGAAGAGATTAGTGCGTGAAGCAGTGGTAGTAGAAGGGACTTGATGAAGTCAACAGAATTCTTGAGGAAAGTACGGATATATGTGGAAGGTAGTATGGGCCCGTACTACTGAAAGTAGATGATCCGTACTCGAATCAAGAGGGATGAGATGAATCCGGGAACTTGTAGTATGTTAAATCCCTTGAGTACGATGAGTTTCTGATGATTTTTATGGTGCATTTTAAGAATGGTGGTACTACGCACTAGACCAGTCGGCAGTTCAGGAGCCGGTGAGGGATCAGGCGTAGGCTCTGGAGCTAGACAGTTAGATAAACAGATGACAGAGTTCATCTCCTCGGAGATCACGCGCAACATCATTGATCAGACTCCTGTGATCTTCGACAAGATCAAGGAGGGTATTATAGAGCTGATGGATGAGAGGTTGAGTGCCTTCCGCACTAAAGTGGTGGCCATGATGGGGTCGCGCACTTTAACTTTCATGGAGTTCAGGGCATGTGAAGCTCCTGACTACCATGGGGCTCGGGACCCCATTGCGAGCAATAGATGGTTGGATGATGTCGCCAATGCATTCCGCAGTTGCAGATGTCCCGAGAGGGACAAGGTCCGACTTGCGTCCTGTCTCTTGAAGGACAGGGCAGATGATTAGTGGGAGGAGGTCGGATGATGTCACACCCCAAAACCAAGAACGGCGGAAACGTTTTAGGGCGGAGGACGTCATGTATAATATCAACAACAATGTAAAGTAGTAAACAAGCAACAACATCATCCATTGCATTAATAAATTAATTATTATACAATTGTATTCTGTCAAATTTTGATAAACACTAAGCATAAATCAAAATGAAAGATAAGTCTTGAATAAGCTCCATCTTCCTTTCTCCTTGCATCGGTACCTGTCTATGATGACCTGAGGATACAAGTAATTTTGAAAGCGAGTATCAGCTTTGAAGCTGGTGAATTCATAAGTATATAAGTGTCATTGCCTTGTTTGTGAAAATCTGTTATGAAAGCCATGTAAACCTTTAAATGAAAATGTTGAGGTAAATATGAAATCCCTAGAAAAACCCTTATTTTCTAGAAGTATGAAATGTAGCCTTCTACCAAGACCCGAATGTTCTGTATGTATGAAGTGTAGTCTTCTACCAAGACCCGAATGTTTTCTAAGTATGAAGTGTAGTCTTCTACCAAGACACGAATGTTTTGTATGTATGAAGTGTAGTCTTCTACCAAGACCCGAATGTTCTGTAAGTATGGAGTGTAGTCTTCTACCAAGACCCGAATGTTCTGTTATGACTAAGTAGTCTTCTACCAAGACCCGAATGTTCTGTTATGACTAAGTAGTCTTCTACCAAGACCCGAATGTTCTGTAAGTAATATGATAGCTTTTCCTTTCTATTGACTAGTACTAGAGTACTTAGTCTAACTCCTCGTTTATGTGAAAGTATCACAACATAAAGTAAACAGGAAAAATATAATCATGTAAGTGTTGTCACTGGGTACTAGGACCAACACAACATCGCATTAAGCGAAAAGTATAACCTAATGAACATCCGAAGATTGTCCAATTGTCCTCTGTAGCAGCAGCAGGTGGGTGGAAGGGTTAGTCCCAAATCGATTTCCTAATATAAGTATTAACCGTAGGCATCCGTAGATGTTCATTACTCACTGTTGCTAACAGATGAGTTCCGGAATGGTTAGTCCCGTACATATATCCTGAGGTACTGTGGGATAGAGGCCCATCTAGGTATCCCGAGGTACTATAGGATAGGGTCCTGTCTTAGATATTCCGAGGTACTGTGGAATAGGCGGGAAGATTTACACAGAGGGTACTAATAAATCATCCTCGCAATTCGAGATACAAGAATTTATGTTAATGTACACCGTTAAGTGTATCTACGTAGAGGTACTCATGTAATGCGTTCATGTAAACGTGTTCATGTATCATGTAAGTATATGTAAACATATTCAAGTATCAGGTAAACATCTGTAAGTACTCATGTATCAAGTAATGTACTAGTATAGACTCATGAATGAACTGACTCTTGTGTGACTCCTTGTAATAGAAGTAATGTTTGTTATCTTCAAATTATCCCTATGTAAGTTTACCCCCTCTTACTACTCAAGGGCATGGGAAACTAAATGAAAGATGCAAACTATAACATCAATACATATAATATAAGTGTATATGCATAGTTTAGTTCAAGAATGAAAAATGGTTTTGTAAGACATCTTATGGGTTTTGAACGATAAATAACAGTGACTTGATGTCATTTGAATAAACATTTCAAAAGTAAAACATTTGGTAACAATGTGCTTTTAGGATGTAAAACCATTTCATGCATCACATTTTGTAGCATGTGAAATCTGTTAAATGACAAACACAATTATAAAATACATATCAATGATTTAATAACATGTTTGTTTGTACTTGTATCCCCCCCCATTAAAGCATTTAAAATCATTTAAAACATTGATTAGGGGTATGAACTCACCTACAGTATATGACTGGAATTGAACGGGCTGTTATCGTACGGAAGGATCGGACAAGTGCTTGGTGTCAAGTGAAGACTTAGACACACACAATGATCCTAAATACATATGAAGACATATGTATATAAATAATTAGAGATTTAATCACTAACTATACAAGTATAACATTTAAGTGCGAGGACAACACTTTTGGTCATGTGCTAGGAGGCTAATGGATTGCAACAAAGAAGTGCAATGCCCCTAATGGAAGTTTAAGGTCAAAAGACCATATTCATTGGAGTTTACGGCCCAGGGAAGTAAGCTACTGGCCGTAAACTCTCAATCAAGTCATGAAATGGTGCATAGAAGTACTACAACCTTAGAGGGGAATTGTTTCAAGGCTATACAAGTGTTTGGGCACCACATTGACTCCTTTGGGGAGTTTACGGCCCAAAGACCCTTTTCCCTTGGAGTTTACGGTCGTAAACTCCCTTGGGAGGGTTCTTATTGTCCTTTCAAGTCTCTAACATTTCTAGGAACAAGTCTAGGCTTCAATACTTGGATTAAGGGAGGTTTATGGCATTAAATGGAACCATTTGATGGAGTTTACGGCCATAGAACTCTTTGGGCCGTAAACTCCCTCACACATGAGGTTCTAAGAATTTTAACTAGTCCATATCTCATCTATGTACTTGCCCTAAAAGTCTCTTGGCCTAAGGAAGTGTCTAGGGTGTCCTTTGACCCCTTTAAAGGAGTTTACGACCCAAGAAATACTCTTGGCCGTAAACTCTTCAACACTTATGCTTTTCATGTGTTTTCTAGGTCCTAAACACATTAAGGTACTTGCCAAAAATGAAGACTAAGCCTTAGGAAGAGTTTGAAGTGGTTTTGGCACTTAATCTTGGAGTTTACGGCCTAAGGAGCATCTTGGCCGTAAACTCCTTTCCAAAGTTGGTTTCTAATTGTTTTGTTGGTCTAAAACACTTGTTTAAGGCTTCTAGGTTCTTGTTCTAAGGCTAAAGGAACACTAGGCACTCATTTGTGCCCTTTACTTAGAGTTTACGGCCCAAGAGGTGGTTCCTTGGCCGTAAACTCCTCAAACTACTTGGTTTTGATTTGTTTCTAGCCTCTAATGATCATTCATAAAGTCCTTAGTTAGATGCCTAACACGGAAATGGGACTAGGCGGCCTTTAGGCTTGAACTTGGAGTTTACTCCCCAAGAACGTTCTTGGGCGGTAAACTCCCAGATCTTGTACTTTGGACATGTAAATAATGTTATTAAGCATATAACAAGTATTAAAACACATCTATGAAAGTAGACTCACAATCTGGGATGAGAACCCGTAGATCCATGAGAGAGTATTTGGCTTTTCTCTAATAGGAAATCAAATAATGAACCAATTTGGTTCAGAATTCTATTTATAGTCCTAAGATTTTTGGCAGAAAATATTTCTATTCTCGGAATGGATTCTAATGACCTAGAGTAATGGAATTACAGTGTTGCACAAAATCCTAGTGCATCCACTCTCCTAATAACTCCTTAGGTGTAAAACCCTAAAACTGCCAAACTTATTCCATAAGTCTGAATTTTCACTGTAACTGCTCTACTTCTATTGGATTGAAATGGTTTGATTTAGAACAGAAATTTCGGGTTGTCACAGATGAGCCATTGGTGATGATACAGTTCTTGATGCGATGACTTGGAGTGATTTCTCCGCCAGGTTCAACGCCGAGTTTGCACCTGTGATAGAGGTGCAACAGCTTGTGAGGGAGTTCCAAGATCTCCAGCAGCCTAGAGAGACGGTGGTCGAGATCACCGCTATGTTCAGGGAGAGGGCCCTTCTCGGTCCACAGTACGTGGCAGGCGAGGAGATGAAAAAGGCCTGATATCATGAGATGTTGCGGAGTGATATCCGCCAGTTTGTGAGCCGCTCCAGCTGCAAGACGTTGGAGGACATGATTGCTAGGGCGAGAGAGAGAGAGAGAGAGTTCGAAGCAAGATGTTTTATAATTAGCTCACGAGAGCAGCATACTGGGAAAGAATTCATTGCACCCCTAGGCACAAGTGATCCTCGTACTGGGCTTGGGCCAAGCAATGGCTAGATCCTCACAGTAGGCAGCTTCGCTGTGATTATGAAGAGAGAGAGAGAGAGAGAGAGAGAGTTGGAGATGGAGATGGAGAGGAAGAGGAAACTAGGGGGTTCAATCAGGGAGTGTGGGAAAAAAGCCCAAGGTAGATTCCAGAGGGAAGAGCCAACAGGGCCGAGACCGCTGCGGTAAGTGTGGCAGGGGGCATGAGGGGCCATGTAGAGCGGGTAGTTCGGGTTGCTTCAAGTGCGGCCGAACTGGGCATGTCAGCAGGGATTGCACTGCTACCACCACGACGACCACAACATCTGATCTAATTTGCTTCCAGTTCAATTAGAAGGGACACAAGAAGTCCCGGTGTCCGAGTCTAGCAGCAACACGATAGGTGGTGGCACCAGCTCCTACCACGTTGAGGATTACAGACGGCCGTCAGGGTCGAGCTAAGGTGCCAACAACGAAGAGCAGAGCCTTCCAGTTGACAGCAGAGGAGCCAGGTGTTGCCCCTGATGTCGTTTCGAGTATGTATCTTCTCCATTATCTCTTTATTATTACTAATTATTGCTTATGTTTATGTGTTTATTTATAGGATCGTTCTTAGTGAACGATATATCTGCTCTGGTACTGTTCGATTCAGGGGCTACCCGATCGTTTGTGTCGCTCGCACTTAGCAAGCGATTTAGTAAAGCTCCGGGGGAGATGGACTGTCCCTTAGATGTTGAGATTGCATATGACAGGACTGTCAGGGTTACGAGGGTTCGTCGGGGATGTACAGTTGTTCGATGAGCAGTTTTCAGTAGACTTGGTTCCTATTCCCCTGAGAGGGAATAAGGTCATTATGGGCATGAATTGGCTAAGTCCCAATAGAGCAGTGATAGACTGTGATTCAGGGTTCGAACTCCTAGTGGGGGAGGGTTAGTGATTCAGGGTGAGAGGCCGCAAGGTGGATTGACCCTATGTTCAATAGTGAGGCGAGGTACTACCTTCAGTAGGGTTGCACCGGTTATGTCGGCTATGTCATGGTTACCCAGAATAAGGGTAAGGCAACAGTAGATGATGTGTCAATCGTGCAAGAGTACCCGAACGTATTCCCAGAGGATCTGAATGGGATACCTCTGGAGAGACATGTTCAGTTCAGGATTAACCTAGTCCATGGTGCCGCTCCGATAGCCAAGGCACCATATCAGTTGGCTCCTCCCAAGATGCAGGAGTTGTCTACGCAGCTGCAAGAGCTGCTAGACAAGGGATTTATCAGGTCTAGTAGTTTCCTATAGGAGCCCCGATCCTATTTGTGAAGAAGAAGGACGAGCACACCATATGTGCATAGATTACTGGGAGCTGAACAAGGTAATGGTGAAGACCCGTTACCCACTCCCAAGGATTGATGATTTGTTTGACCAGCTTCAAGGAGCATCTTGATTTTCCAAGTTTGATCTATGCTCAGGGTATCACCAGATGCGAGCCAGGGACGACGATGTGCAAAAGAAAACTTTTAGGACTCGCTATGGTCATTATAAGTTTGTGGTGATGCCATTTGGGCTCGCCAATGCTCCATCCGCGTTCATGGATTTCATGAAACGCATATGCAGATCGATGCTGGACCGGTTTGTGATAGTCTTCAAACATGACATCTTGGTTTATTCCAAGACTGAGGAGTAGCACGAGGAGCACCTGAGGGAGGTGCTAGAGACTCTGAGGAGGGAGAGAATTTTCGCAAAGTTCTCCAAGTGCGAGTTCTGGTTGCGCGAGGTGTAGTTTTTAGGGCACGTTGTCAACCAGAAGGGTATATTGGTCGAGCTAGCCAAGATAGAGGTCATGATGCAGCAGGAGGTTTCGAGGTTTCCAACTAAGATTCAGATTATTCTTGGTTTAGCGGGTTACTACCAGAGATTCATTCAGGATTTCTCCAAAATCTCTATCCCACTGACCCGACTGACCAAGAAGTCGGTGACATCCCACTAGGGGCCTGAGCAGTAGGCAACCTTCAAGACACTTAGAAAGCGGTTGTGCGAGGCACCGATTCTCACCCTACCATAGGGTATAGATGATTTCATGGTTTATTGTGATGCTTCAATCACAGGCATGGGTGCGATATTGACGCAGTGGGGTCATGTGATAGCTTACGCTTTGAGGCAGCCGAAGCCTCACGAGGCGAACTATCCGACGCATGATTCATAGATGGGGGCTGTGCTTTTTGTTGGATAAGGTGTCTAAGTCCATAACAATTTCTGGTATGTACTTGACCCAGTTTGGCATGTTCCATTTGGGTTGCATGGCACCATGCACTTGTGTAGACTAAAATGAGAGAAAGGACACTAATGGTTTATTAATATATTATAAGTTCTAATATATTAATTAATTAGTATTGATCAAGAATTAATTTGGAATTAATTAAGTGATCAAAAGGAGACTAATTGAATATATGGGTTGATTGTGTAAATCATCCATTCTTGTATAGTGGGCTAGTGATCCATGGTTTATCAAGTTGGGCTAAAACCCATAGGATGCTCAATGGATGCTCCATGAAGGTATTAAACCCATGGATCATGGAAATGAAGAGCCATGTCAAATTAGGGTTTACATGGTGTAACCCTACTTATGACACACTATAAAAGGAATATGTTAGCAACCAAAATATGCCCCTAAGTGAGAACAAGAGGGCATAACCGATTTTAGAAGTGTACTATTTCTCTCAAGGTTATTCCAAGTGTATTTGGTGTTGTGTGAGACATTTGAGGCATCACACTTGAGGTGCTAGGCTCACAAGTTTCTCAAGGAAACCAAGCAACAAGAAAGGTATGTATTCTTACTAGCTTTATGATTCCAGTTATCTATGCCATGCTAGATAGGTTAAGAACCTTGGAAAAATCAAATTTGCATGTATCATAGTGAAACATAGATCTAAGGTTTCTAGGGTTGCATGTACACCTTAGGAGTGTTAGACTGCTCAAAAACCTTCAGTGGTATCAGAGCCTAGGCTTGTTTATTTGATACTTGATGCAAAGTTGTTTTTTCAAAACCAAAAACTGCCTACACTGCAAAACTCGACGAGTTCTGGTCAAAAACTCGCCGAGTTCATGAGTTAATACATGAACACGACGAGTTCCTTAGAGAAATCGACGAGTTTGGCTTCCAGTTTGCAGTTTTTCGACTTTTGCTGCTAGGAATGGACTAGAAACATTACCCTGAGTTGTTATGGTGTTTTAAAACTTATTTTAGTTGGTGTAATGGTTATGCTAATCCATTTACAATGGCTAATATGAAAATTCCAAGTTTATATGTGTTGATATGATTCTTGAAAATTTGATATGAATGTTCACGTTCTTATGAGTTAGTGTTAGATCATAGGAATTATTTGCTGAATTGTTTAATGATTAAATCCTGATGAATTATGTGTTTTAATGGAAACCATAATTTGTCCTTAAGTTATGGATTACCAGAAGTCACTCTTTTAAAGTCCATTAAAGAAACACATAGATTACATAAAATGAAAAGTCTCTCATTTTAATAAACCATTAAATAATAAGTTATGAAATGAAACGTTTTGTAAAGTTACAAAACTTGCCCTCAAGTTTTGGAACACGTAAAGTCACTTTAATAAACTTTAGTTCCAACCCCTAGAATTTTAAAAGTTAAAATTCAACCCTTATACTTTATAATATTATAACTTTATATATATATATATATATATATATATATATATATATATATATATATATATATAAGAACAAGTTGTTTTACGGTTAGTAGGCCTCATTCATGAAGCCGGTCTATAAGGGGGTATAAGGTTGTTGCCTATAAAATGACAGCTTAATGGGTGCCCACTCTCAACCACCACTTCCTTGACTGGTGGAGGGTCGTTAGCCAAACAGGTAGGACAATGACTTTAATCATCATTAAAATTATGATGATTATAAAGTAACTAAATGTTTCATAAATTCCCAATCTTAGTTACTTTAGGAAAATGTGAATAAGGTGCTAACCCCTGAAATTACACTTTGCACTTTGCTTAAGTCATTAGTGGTGTGTGTGTGGTTAAGCAGCACACTAACTTGAACTTAACAAGGTAGGGAAAGGGTGGCTTAAGGTTTATCATACATTGGTGGAGCACGTGTGGTTAATCGGCACATCGGTTGAGTGATAAACATTAAGAGTACCAAGTAATTTGCATGGTTACTTCACACCTTGTTTTGTGATCGTCGTCATCCCAGTCACAAAACTTGAAGGACATACTCCAAATAGAAACATGCCATTGAAAAGTTCAATGAATCTCAAAAGAATCTAGGAGTTTCAAAACCAATTAAAACCTAGTAGTTTATTTCGTTTTTCATGGTGGAAATTGGTGAATCGCCATTCACCTACCCTCAAATATTTTATAGCTTGGATTACGGCATCCCTCTTCTAAGTTATAAAATATTGTCTTGGGTCCTAGCCTTAATATAACATTTGGGTATTTTATTAAGGACTATCTTTATATCTAATCTAAACATGTCTTTTCTTCTTTTTCAGATGTCTTCCAATAATGCTGCTTCTGGCTCAAACCCTACCGACTCCTTCTCTCTCATGAACTTTTGCGGGAGAGTCATCTTTGATGGTTCCAACCTTATAGATTGGATCTGGAACATTAGGATGGTCACTCGCTATGAGGACAAGGAGCATGTCCTCGATAAGGACATGAAGGAAATCGATGAGTCTACTGCTACTCCTCAGGAGATCACTGACTTTAGGACTCATGAGAGAGATGCCACCAAAGTGGCATGTATCATGATGGCCAAAATGACATCTGAACTCCAAAAGTCCTATGAGGACTATTACCCTTTTGAGATGCACCAAGAGTTGATGGAAAGATACCATCGTAGTGCTCGTCAAGAGCGGTATGAAATAATCTCCTCCATGATAACAACCCGAATTAAGGATGGTGAACCCATCACGGGCCACATGCAGAAAATGCAATGGTATGTGGACCGTTTGCTGAAATTGAATGTGAACTTCCCCGAGGAGTTGGCAATTGACATCATTTTGCACTCCTTACCCTCGTGTTATGATCAATTCCGCAAAACATACCATATGAACAATGAGGAAGTTACCCTCAGCAAACTTCAAGGACTTCTGAACACCGCCAAAAGTGGTCTTAAAGGTAAGTCGGTTGTTACTCCTACTCCTACTCCTACTCCTAACTTTGCCCCTATCTTGGCAATCAGGAAAAGTAGAAGGAAGAAGAGGAAGAAACCTTCGATGGATACCAAGGGAAAGTCCCTTGATGGATCCTCTTCAAGTGGAACCAAAAAAAGGTTCTATCACTCCTTCGTCTGACCCAAGAGAGGCTGAATGCTTCTGTTGCCATGAAAAGTCGCACTGGAAGCCGAACTTCCCAAAGTATCTGCAAGATGTTAAGGATGCGAAATTGAAACCCAACCATGCAGGTATTTACACTATATTGTCTAATAACTCACCCTATTCTAATTCTTGGGTCCTTGATACTGGTTGTGGTATTCACATATGTTCTTATTTGCAGGGATTAAGAAGAAGTGAGAATGTGGAGCATCGGAAGACAAACTTATTCATGGGAAATATGAAAGATACACCTGTTACCAAGATTGGATTTTATTCTTTGTTGCTAAGTAGTGGGTTTACATTAGATTTGAATAAATGTTGTTACTCGCCTGAAATGGAAAGAAATATTATTTCCTTTCATGGTTTGTACAAACAATGTTTTACCTTTTCCTTTGATAATGAATGTGGTGGTATTAATGCTTTCTTTAATAATGTTCTTTGTTTTAAAGCATTACCTTGTGACAGTGTGAATGAAACAGTGTCGGTTGTAGATAACCTAAGAAATAATGTATTGTGTATCGATTCTTCTAATAACTTGGATAAAGCATCATTATGGCATTGTCTTCTTGGACATCTGAGCAAGAAACGCATAGGCCAAATCGAAAAGGATGGAATCTTGGAGTCATTTGACCTAAAGTTAGATGATAGTTGTGAATCGTGCTTACTTGGAAAAATGACAAAATCACCCTTCACTGGTACTTGTGCTAGGGGTGAGGGTTTGTTGGATCTCATACAAACTAATGCATGTGGACCCTTCAAGACGGCTACAAGGGATGCTAATTGTTATTATGTGACTCTTACTGATGATTATAGTAGATATGGTTATGTCTACTTAATCAAACATAAGTCAGATACTTTTGAAAGGTTTAAAGAGTTTAAATAGGAAGTCGAGAATCAATTGGATAGGAACATTAAGATGCTTTGATCCGATCGTGGTGGTGAGTATCTTATTTCAGAGTTCCTTGACTATCTTAAGGAATGTGGTATTGTCTCATAATTGACACCCCCAGGACACCACAACTGAATGGTGTGGCTGAGAGGCGTAATTGAACCTTGTTAGACATGGTTCGTTCCATGATAAGTCGAGCTTCGCTGCCAATCTTATTATGGGGGTATGCCTTAGAGACTGCCACCAATATCCTTAATCTAGTCCCTACAAAGAAGGTTGCCAAAACTCCTCATGAGATGTGGGCTAGAAAAGTTCCCAATCTAGGACACATCAAGATTTGGGGTTGCAAGGCTTTCGTGAGGTGCAAGACACACGATATGCTCGAACCACAAAGTGAGAGGTTTATTTTCATCGGCTACCCATAGAAATCCTTTGGTTACCTCTTCTACAAACCCAGTGATAATGTGGTCTTTGTAGCAAGGAGGGGTGACTTTCGCGAGAGAGAATTCATAAGCCAAGGAAACAGTAGGAGGCAAATTGACTTTGAAAAAATTCAACGGTCAAGTGGTGAAGGAACTTCAAACCCGAGCATTCAACTTGAGGAGGAAACTCCTGTTGATCCAATTGACGAGTCTGTACCTTTGAGGCGTTCCATGAGAGTTAGTGTTACAACCCAAAATTTTCATTCGGTCAAACCCTAAAAGTCAATCACTTCATATTATAAGTCAAGTTCACTTTTACTTGTTTTTGGGAAAAATAAAGTTCGTTTGATTATTTTAATATTATTTTTAAACGAACGGATGAAAGAAAGTGCCCTCTCGGGTTTTGAATTTTAAAAACCGCAAACACCTCGCGTCTTAGAAGTTCCCGGCCAAACTATTTTTTTTGGGTCGAAAAATCATCCCAAAAATCTGTAAACTCATGCTTATCCACGAGTTTACTCCCCAAGACTAGTCATTCTTGAGTTTACTCCCCAAACACCAAAAGAGTAAACTCTGAAATATCCTCTCAAGTATCATCTTAGATTTTATTTAAGATCTTCAATCTAGTAAGTGTTACTAGCCCTTTCAAGTTAGTATATCACTTAATCTAGTGATTGTACATCCTTTAATCCATCCATTTTTGTGTTTTGATTAGTTTTCCAAAAACACCAAGAACACCAAGAACACACACTAGTGTTCTTGGACTTTAAGTTCATTTCAAGCTTCCACAATGTAAGTACTTCTATCCTAGAGTCATTTAAAGTCAGCTATACATGTTTATACCAAGGAAAAGTCCCAAGAACACCAAGTTAAAGGTATTCACGGTTTTAGGAGGTCCCAAAACCGTAAACACAAAGTTTACGGCCAAAATGGTGTGTTAAGGTGCCTAGATGCTTCACAATGCCTTAGGGACTTGTCTAGATTCATCCTTCATGAGTTTATCACACAAAAAGCAACAAAATCATACATTTTTATGTTTTTATGGTTTGCGGATCTCCCAAAACTGTAAACACCCCAAATGATGTGTAAAAGTCCCATAAATATCCCACGGTTGTTCCTTATGTCTAAATCTAACCTAGACTATTGCCATGTTTGAGCTAAGGACTTGAAAACCGCCAAATACCAAACTTATGAGTTTAACATAGTAAACTCATGAGTGTAAGGTAGTAAACTCATGAGTTTAAGGTACTAAACTCATGTAGAAATGGTCCTTAGACCGTAAAATCCAGTTAGGAGTGTTTTGATGCCACACAACACTTCATAAGGCTAAATCATGAAGTAGGAATGCTTGGAAAAGCTTAGAAGACTTCAAAACAACAAATGGTCAAAAGGTTAGGAGTTTACGACCGTAAACTCAAGGAGTGTTGGTCCTTAGGGAGTAAACTCACTTTAAGAGTGTTCCTTGAACCCCAATCATACTAGCCTTTCCCTACAACGCTTAGATGCACTCCTTAGCACTTATAACACTTATACAAAGTGTTTGTCATGTCCTAGAGTGTCTTGACTTGTTTATTAGTTGTTTAAAGACTAATTGTTTATATACATATGTCCTAATATGTAATTAGGATCTTTGTGCGTGTCTAAGTCTTCACTTCACACCAAGCACTTATCCAACACTTCCATCCGATCCACTCACAACAGGTGAGTTAATACCCCTTAATCAATGTTTTAAATGTTTTTAAATACTTTATGGGGGGGGATACAAGTAGAATCATGCTAGTTACTATAGCAATCACATGTGATTAGTAAGCAGCATTCAAATGATTGGCTACTCATTAGCCGTTTTACCGAACAGTTTCCTTCAAATGTTTTTCATAAACACTTATTACGTTTAAAAACTCCTTGTTAGACTGTACATTTTACTCTGTATGATTCATTCAAACTCATTTACAATTGTCTTTCAAGCAAATGCTTCTTTATACTTAAACTGTTTTATCAAACCCATGCCTTTAAACCGTTTTATAGATTGACATCAAGTCGATCTTTTCTTAGCTAATAATTATGTTCGAAGGTTTTACAAAACTTATTTTATGCTTTTATATTATCAATTGGACGCCTATATATGTATAGATATATAAGAAATTTTTAAAAGACTTACGAAGGCTATCCACCCTATTTCCTTTTCGCGCTTGAGATGTGGTTTGGTGGGACATTGGGTATCCATCCGAAGCTTGTTTAAATATTAGTTATATATCATATGTACACATATAGTCATAAAGGTCCTTCCAGTTCACCCAATGCCCTTGGGTAGCAAGGGTTTACATCCATGTTCATACGTACCAGTTACATTACTAGTAAGCTACCATATGGGTAGTTTAGAAAGATACTAGAACTATTACTAGAACACGATATCATACAATTAGTCAGTTCATTCATGAGTCAATACTTGCTAGATAGAGAGAGAACAGACATTACAGCTAGTACACATAGTACATTACTATACATGCTAGATAGAGAGAGAACACACATTACAGCTAGTACACGAAGAACATTACAGTACATTTACATAGATACATCTACATGAGTACATTTACATGAATACGTTTACATATATACACTTACATGAGTACATCTACATAGATACGTCTACATGAGTACATCTTCATGAGTACATTTACATGATTACACTTACATGAGTATGTTTACATATACGATGATAGGACAGACATCACTAGGTTCTATAGCATGGAACAAGTTCAGGATCTAACTATACCGATGAATCACAACGCGATTATGATAGTTATATAGGGTATACATGATCATAGTAATGTGGATGTGTCACGGCATGCATATATGCATGGGCATGTAAAAGTCTCAAAATCCCTTTGACAGGGGAGCGTCTAGCCTGGGATCTAGCCATCATATTATACCTTATCCCTCAAATAAGGCAATAGGAGTACAGAAGTAGTTATTTATTACAAATACTATAGTACTTAGAAGAATTACCCTAGACTTGAGGTAATTGGTACGGTTGTAGTTCGACAATACACCATAGTACTATTTCATTTTCCCATTACATTCACTTCGTGAACATTCACATGACGCACGATAATGTAGAAACTATATTTTTGGTTAATGATAGTCAGACTTGGGAAAGTACACACTCTTACAAGAGACACACACACAGACACTAGATGCCTTGGTAGAAGGCTACATTTAGAATAGTTAAGTCTTGGTAGAAGACTCCCTTTTATAATATTAGGAATCATAAGGATTTCTAGGGTTTTTCAAACGTTTACAGTTGTTTTACAAACATTTTTAATACTTACAGTTCATATACATTTTCAATACTTACAATTCATACACATACAAATACTTACATACAAATTAAGACACTAAAATACTTATGATCTCACCAGCTTTAAAGCTGATACTCTCTTTCAAAATAACTTGTATCCTCAGGTCAACCATAGACAGGTACCAATGCAAGGTTTAGACAAGATGAAGCTCATTCAAGACTCATCTTACATTTTGTTTATACTTTAGTGTCTATTATAATCTGACAGAACACTTGTATTAAAATTATATTATTAATGCAATGGATGATGTTGTTGCTTGTTTACTGCTTTTAATTGTTGTGATATTGTACATGACGTCCTCCGCCCCCGAACGTTTCCGCCGTTCATGATTTTGGGGTGTGACAGAGTGGTATTAGAACATTGTTTATAGTGAATTAAGTATATCAACCCATAAAAGATATATAGACTATAAATACAATGGGATTAAAAATACTCTAACCAAGAGTTTATACTTTAAATAATAAAATATTTAATTAAGTATACGTGCTGCATTCATACTAAAATCAGTGTCACTAGGATAGTACAAAAGAATTACGATTGTTGGGCAACACAGGTGGACTTAGAGACATATAGTCAAAACTGGGAAGATATAGCTGATGGGTTTTGAGCATTCTAACACTTCCTAAGTGTACATGCAACCCTAATAAACCCTTGGATCTATGTTTGTCTAAGATACATGCAAATAATTATTTTTCCAAGGTTCATATCCTAACTAGCATGGCATGGGGAACTTGAATCAAATAAAGCTAGTAGAAATACTTACCTTGTAGTTGTAGTTGATTCCTTGGAGTTTTAGAGCCTAGAGTGGATGCCTCAAATGGAGATCACAAATCACCACAAACTTGGAACTTTGAGAGAATAGTCACTACTATCTTGAAATCGTCCCTCTTGCTTTACTCACCTCAACTAGTGTCCACTAGTCAATTTCAAGAACCAAAGCCTCCTTTATATAGTGTGGTGGAATAGGGTTACATCCATGTAAACCCTAATACCCATGTCTCTTCATTTCCATGAGATCCATGGGTTAAAGCTCCATGGAGTATCCATGGACTTTCCATGCAAGCCTAGCCCATTCCAAATAAGCATTAGCCCACACTATATAAATATAGAAGCCCATATTTAATTAGTAATATCTTTGATCTCTAAATTAATCCTAGATTAATTATAGATCAATAATAATTAAATAATATGATCTTATATTAATATATTAGAACTTATAATATATTAATAAATCATAACTTGTACTATTCTCAGAAGATTATCCATAAATTGTTCGAGTGAAGTGCAACCCAAATGGACCATGCCGGGTCGGGTCAAGTACATACCAAATATAGTTATGGGCTTAGACACTATATCCAACAATAGCTTGATGAACTATATTATCCGAGGGTTGACTAGCATGTTCCTAAGTGTAGTTGTGTGGTTGCAACAAGTCTAAAATCTTACCAACCCTACCACAATGAGAACAGAAGAACATAACATTAAACTTAAAATACTATAGGAGTATCTGGTGTTACTATAAGTACTTTATACTTGAGAACTAAAACGGGATCTTCATTACTAAGTTGGTAGTTGCTAAGTGGATACACTAAGGATATATGTAATTAGGATATTATATGCTTAGAATATGTGAAAATTTCACTTTAACCCTATTCTGTGTGAATTTGGAGTTAAGGTCACTTATTCGAAGGCCTATCCTGTTTCGATTACATATAACTAGTATGCACTTCACAAATAGCGATGTAACTAATGAAGATTTTCTAAATAATTATCTAGATAGTTCGTCTAATAATTATTTTCTTACCCCAATTCTCGCGTAGATAACATGGCTGGACTCCATCCCCACGACAACCAGTATCTTCCGAACGAATTCATTGCTGGTTGGTTTGAAGAAGCACCAGTTAATGACCATCCTATCCCTTTAAATGATCACCATGATGAAGACCAATCGGACGATGCTAACTCCGAACCCGAGGTTGAGAACCTACCCCAGGCAGCTCCCGTTCCAATTCCTAACCCTCGTCCGACTTTTCATGGCCTGACACCTGAGTGGGTGGAATTGTCACACCCCGAAAACCATAGGCGGAAACATTTCCGGGGTTGACTCCACGTTGAGTATCAAATCAATTGTACATAGTAATCACAGTAAACAACCATTACATTACATATATTTGAAAGTTTACATTTGTTTCAAAAGTAAATTATACAAGTGTTATACATATATCATATGAAAAAAAGTTGAGACGATTCTTTTGAGCACTCCGTCTTCTCCAAAAGATATCGTCGGGTACCTGTCTAATGTGGACCTAAGAATACAAGCAGTTTGAAAATCAACATAAAGCTGGTGAGTTCATAAGCGGTTTTGTTTTATGAAAATGTATCGGTTTCCTTTAGTTTTCCGAAAAGGTTTGTTATCCAAGAAAATCCCATATTTTCTTATGTAAAGTTAGTTTGATTATCTTTCGTTACAGTTCGGTTACGCGTTATATGTTAACCCCAGGAAAATCCCATATTTTCCTAAATGCAAGATTGATTGAATAACACAGAGTATAGTTTATTACACAAAACTATATATTGAGGATCATGGGATTACTATCCCGAATTAGATATGAAATACTTTGATATACACGAATTGTAGATAGAAAGTAGTTTGAAAACCTTGGGATTATCATCCCGAACTAGTTACAAGATAGTTTGATGTACTTGAAATTATAGATTGAAAACCATGGGACTACTATCCCGAACTAGGTATAAGATAGATGAATAAAGCCATGGGATTACCATCCCGTACTAGATATAAGGTATAAACATACTGAAAACCATGGGAATAACATCCCGCAGCAGATACAAGTTCGATAGACTGAAAGCCATGGGACTACCATCCCGAACTAGATATAAATTCTAAAATCGAAGCTGTGAATAAACTTATATTAATACATATTGTGAGTCGGGTAACCATGCTGATACGACAACGAGACCTCCTTGACGTTTGTCAAACGTCGGACGATATCCAGAATTCGTCACCCCAGGCGTGCCCGCTTAACTGTAGCTAGCAGTTAAGGTGTGGGATTGTCAGTCCCAAATAGATCTATTCACAAATTCCTCGCTCTCCCTCCAGGAGACTTTGGTTACACTTCCGGGGAGGATTTACTAATCATCCATAAATGCTAGTGACAAACTCACAAGCTAGTACTAAACTATTCATAGGGTTCTCAAACGATATCAAACATACAAAAGATTATGAAACATAATACATAGAATATAGATACATACAATGAAACTGTCTGGAAATACAATCAAATGATACGGAGATAAACTGAATCAGACATAGTTTATCTAATAATTTTATACACATATCAGTACATGATAAAATGAACGCAAAAGACCCCAAATTATTCCCATAATAATTTGATTTGTTTGGTTATTTTCTTAACTAAAATCCATTTAGTTGTAATTGATAAATCATCCCTTATGCTCAGCATAATACATAAGGAGTAAAAGTGTTTATAAATTTGCCAGATATTATTTGAAACACATCGACGTTATGTTTTTGAAAACAGTTATAGTTTGCTTGTATCCCCCCCCCTGAAAACATTGAAAAACACGACAAAAAGCGTAGGGGTATGAACTCACCGAACGAGAAACGTGACGATTTCGGATGCTAAACGTTGGTCCGGGGCTTGCGAACGCACGAGGTTCCTAAGTATAATGTAAAGATACACATTTGTATCTAATTAGGACTTAGATTGATTATTTGTTAGGGATAATTACTTCTAATCGTGAAAACACCCCGATACTAGTTTTTGGAGGGACCCGGGTGGCATTTGGGGACACATTTAGCTAGGATAATGACTTGGGACCTCAAGAGTGAACTCCTTTGGGAGTTTACGGCCCTAATGACCCCCTCCCCATGAGTTTACAGCCGTAAACTCATGGTGGGGTAGTTTATGGTGCAATTTGGCTTCAAACACTTAGGGAAAAATTTCTAGATTTGGTTTAAGGGCTTGGAATAATTGTTAAGCACCAAATGGACATATTTAAGGGAGTTTACGGCCTAGCATAGGACTCATGGCCGTAAACTCCTATAAACCCATGAAAAATTGTGTAAATGACTCCAAACAAATCACATGTGATTGCTAAAATTATTTCAAGGACTTACATGAATTTCTATGGGACATTTGAGGTGTTTTTGGAGTTTACGGCCTATGAGAACACCCTCATGGCCGTAAACTCTCCTAGAGAGGGATTTATTATGTTTTAAGGCCAAAAACTTGTTTGTAAACACTTCTAAAAATTATTCTAAGGCTTTAGGGGTGTTAAAGTGGCTTTCTAACACCTTAAATTGAGTTTACACCCAAGGTTGAGGAGTTTACGGCCCAAGCACATGCCTTGGCCGTAAATTCATATAAGTCCCCCAAAATTTATGTTTAAAGTGTTCCAAGGCTAAAGCAATTATTCTAGAAGTCATAACCATGTCTTGTTGAGGTTTAGGAAGGGTTTAAGGGCTTAAAAACCCTATAATTATGAGTTTACGGCCTAAACACCATCCTTAGCTGTAAACTCATATACAAGTCTCCAAATTATAGTTTAACGCATTCTAGGTCCATTCCTTAAAGCCATCTAGCCATATCTAAGTCCCAAAATTGTTTAGGAGGGGTAAAAACCCACTAATTATGTGTTTACGGCCCAAGCTCCTTCCAGGGCCGTAAACTCATCTACAAGGTCTTAATTCATGTTTTTATCTCGAATTTGAAGGCCAAATATGCTATACAATGAGTTTAGAAAGGTACCTTAGAGATTTGAGGCCTTAAAATTGAGTTTTGGACCCTTAAACTTGGATTTAGGAGAGAGGTTAAAGAGAGAGTAGAGAGAGGAAGAAAAAGCTTCAAATGAATGTTTAAACACGTTTATATAGGTTCTAAAACTTGGACACGGTGGAATTCTACCCGATACCGTCTTTAAACGGGGCTTTAAGTCGCACCCGATTAATTTTCCGTCACCCGGCGAGGACGTTTCTAACTTTTTAAAATAAATGTTTTTGGGCTAGATTCATGAGTTCCTAAAGGATTTGGACACTCATTGGATTATAATAAACATATAAATTTATTTAATTTAACCCAAAACGGAAACGAAACGATGGACAAACGGCGAATCTTTACGGGTAGAACAGGTAATCGGTGATGAACAACTTCGGGTTGTTACATTATTCCCCCGTTAGAGGGAATTTCGTCCCGAAATTCAAAGAATAAGATATAGATCATGAATTTGGAATGGGACACGAATGGATTTTTTGCCTCGGATCTTCACTTTCTCAAGTGGAATCAGGTCTCTACTGGGTGTTCTAGCGAATTCTCATTATCGGGATGTGTCTTTGTTTTGCACATCGACTCTCTCTCAATCTACGATATCAATCGGTTCTCTCATGGAAGTTCCAACCCTGGACGACTTCGGTTTCCTCAAAGGAATCACTAGGGTTTCGTTGGGTAGATGCTTCGAAGGATTCGAGACATGATGTACTCGATAGATGTTACCAAGTTCTAAGGGCATCCGAAATCTGAAGATTGCAGAATCAATTTCTACGAAGATCTCGAAAGGTCTGATGTGGAACTAAACTAGACATTCGAAAGAAATTCCCGGGAATCCTTCGGGAAAGACATTTAGAGGAAAGAGCTACTAACTTCCCGTTTCTTAATGATCACAGAAACGAGGGATGCGTGGTAATTCATATCAAGGAAAAACTTTTGAGTTTTAATGCCTGGAATGATACAAAGGTTTGATGCTGAAGATCACGAGAACCGGGTCGAGGAAAAGATCTAGACGAGCGACCCTTTCGAAACCGAGGATAACAACATGAATGAGACTCAGTCATTTCATGTTAAACATAGCATCAAAGTATTTTCGTGAAAGGTTTCCCTCTTTTAGATCGAATGGAACAGAATAATCCTCCGGACTGAGGAGTTAATCTATAGGTACGAACTTAGTGTTCTCTATCTCACTGGTTAGTCATCTCGATGGTAAACATTTCGATTACATACGAAGGATTGAGTTTAGAAAATGTTCGAATAGATAGATAACAGGTTTCCTTTTTTGTACTAGAATCGAAAAGAGTTGCAGGTATAAGAATTTTCAAAGAGAAGTATACCTGCGGCGACAGAGGGATCAGTGTTTGTAGCTGCTTTGGGGCAATTCCTTTTGAAGTGCCCTGCTTCGCCATAATTGTAGCAGGCCGGACTGATTCCCGCTTCGGATGATTGGTTCCTTGATTTGGCTGGTTTTCTGCAGGTTCGAGCAAGGTGGCCCTTATTGCCACAGTTGTCGCAGATCCTTTCGCGACATGGACCAGGAATGCGGTGGTGGTAGCTGCACTTACCACACCGAGGAAGGGTACCAGTGTATCCACTGGCGGGAGTTTGGGATGTGGAACCGACAGCCGAAACAGCAATAGGGGTAGTAGCAGCATGGACTGCTATTGTTTGCTGTTTCTTAGAAGACCCTTGCGTACTCGGAGCCTTCCGCTTGTTCCAAGATTTCTTTTTGCTTCCGCCTCCACTGGTGACTGGCTCGGCGGTGGTAGCCTCCTCATCAGAGTTGTCTTCGTGATCGATCAAAATTTTTGCAAGACATTTAGTGCTCTCATATGTGTCTGGCTTTGCAGCTAAGACATTACCTTTGGTTGGCTGGGTCAACCCCCAGATGAACCTCTCAATCTTTTTACCCTCCGGGGTAACCATTCCCGGACAGAGTAACGCCAGATCATCGAATCTTGAAGAATAAGCGGCTATGTCGAAACCCTTCATCTTAAGGTTCCAGAGTTCGTGTTCTAGCTTCTGGAGTTCGCCCCGAGGGCAATATTCTGCGAGTAGAAGCTCCTTCATAGCTTCCCAACCCATATCATTTGCCATAGGTAGAGTTAGGGATTTAACTCGGCCGTTCTACCAAGTCAGGGCCTTATGAAGGAAGGTGCAGGCGACGAACTTAACTTTGTCAGACTCTGCGCAGGCGCATATTTCAAAGATTGATTCGATTTTCTCGAACCATCGGGTGAGGGAAATGACACCTCCAGTGCCATCAAAGGATGTGGGCTTCACGTTCATGAAGTCTTTATAGGAACCCCCTTTTTGGTGTCCCTGGCTAACTTCTGGGTTTTGGGGCTGGGGACCACCTCCTGAATTACCAGGGTTTATTTGCGACATGGCTGCTACCATTGCAGCAGTCAGAACTGTTTGAAGTGATGCAAGATCAAGTTGAGGAGGAGGCGGTGGCGGAGGAGGATTGTTGTTGTTCTTTGAGCGAGGTCTCTTTCTTGGAGGCATCTTGATCTAAAAAGATCAGGAAAGAGAGGATCATAAGTCCTCTGAATTGAATCAAGAGATATGGAACAGGGGATATCTCATCAAGACAGATATAACATCATACTAAGCGATAAAGAGGGAAGGAGTTATCAAGACAGAACATTTTATCGCTAGAGGAATGATCAAGGGAAAACGCGTATACGAGGATTTTTTACAAAGGATTGACTCGAGAAATACTCCCATAGTATTTCATGATTTACTGCGACGGCGACTTGTTGTTTGGGGTATTGGGTAAGTTTTAGGTATGTCGCATACCACAGTCACTCCCAAGCACATGTTGGCCGTGTCTCGAATGAATATAGTTGGCCAGGCTATATTGACCCTAGACACGACTACATAACTGCCCAGGTTTAACTGCAGCGTAAAACACCCATTTACTTATGTTTTGTTCTACTTGTAGTTACGGATCTCGACGGCTCGGCATACTTAAATACTTTTGAAAATACTTATATTTTGTAGGATACTTTTAGTTCAGAGCACTTAGGCCCCTTAATGTTTATAGTTTTATACCATGTAAGGTTTGGTATACTCCGTTCACTATAAACAAGGGCTCTGATACCAATCTGTCACACCCCGAAAACCATAGGCGGAAACATTTCCGGGGTTGACTCCACGTTGAGTATCAAATCCAATGTACATAGTAATCACAGTAAACAACCATTACACTACATATATTTGAAAGTTTACATTTGTTTCAAAAGTAAATTATACAAGTGTTATACATATATCATATGAACAAAAGTTGAGACGAGTCTTCTGAGCACTCCGTCTTCTCCAAAAGATTTAGACGGGTACCTGTCTAATGTGGACCTGAGAATACAAGCAGTTTGAAAATCAACATAAAGCTGGTGAGTTCATAAGCGGTTTTGTTTTATGAAAATGTATCGGTTTCCTTTAGTTTTCCGAAAAGGTTTGTTATCCAAGAAAATCCCATATTTTCTTATGTAAAGTTAGTTTGATTATCTTTCGTTACAGTTCAGTTACCCGTTATATGTTAACCCCAGGAAAATCCCATATTTTCCTAAATGCAAGATTGATTAAATAACACAGAGTATAATTTATTACACAAAACTATATATTGAGGATCATGGGATTACTATCCCAAATTAGATATGAAATACTTTGATATACACGAATTGTAGATAGAAAGTAGTTTGAAAACCTTGGGATTATCATCCCGAACTAGTTACAAGATAGTTTGATGTACTTGAAATTATAGATTGAAAACCATGGGACTACTATCCCGAACTAGGTATAAGATAGATGAATAAAGCCATGGGATTACCATCCCGTACTAGATATAAGGTATATACATACTGAAAACCATGGGAATAATATCCCGCACTAGATACAAGTTCGATAGACTGAAAGCCATGGGACTACCATCCCGGACTAGATATAAATTCTAAAATCAAAGCTGTGAATAAACTTATATTAATACATATTGTGAGTCGGGTAACCATGCTGATACGACAACGAGACCTCCTTGACGTTTGTTAGACTTCGGACGATATCTAGAATTCGTCACCCCAGGCGTGCCCACCAAACTGTAGCTAGCAGTTAAGGTGTGGGATTGTCAGTCCCAAATAGATCTATTCACAAATTCCTCGCTCTCCCTCCAGGAGACTTTGGTTACACTTCCGGGGAGGATTTACTAATCATCCATAAAGGCTAGTGACAAACTCACAAGCTAGTACTAAACTATTCACAGGGTTCTCATACGATATCAAACATACAAAAGATTATGAAACATAATACATAGAATATAGATACATACAATGAAACTATCTGGCAATACAATCAACTGATACAGAGATAAACTGAATCAGACATAGTTTATCTAATAATTTTATACACATATCAGTACATGATAAAATGAATGCTAAAGACCCCAAATTATTCCCATAATAATTTGATTTGTTTGGTTATTTTCTTAACTAAAATCCATTTAGTTGTAATTGATAAATCATCCCTTATGCTCAGCATAATACATAAGGAGTAAAAGTGTTTATAAATTTTCCAGATATTATTTGAAACACATCAACGTTATGTTTTTGAAAACAATTATAGTTTGCTTGTATTCCCCCCCTGAAAACATTGAAAAACACGAAAAAAAGCGTAGGGGTATGAACTCACCGAACGAGAAACGTGACGATTTCGGATGCTAAACGTTGGTCTGGGGCTTGTGAACGCACGAGGTTCCTAAGTATAATGTAAAGATACACATTTGTATCTAATTAGGACTTAGATTGATTATTTGTTAGGGACAATTACTTCTAATCGCGAAAACACCCCGATACTAGTGGTTGGAGGGTCCCTGGTGGCATTTGGGGACACATTTAGCTAGGATAATGACTTGGGACCTCAAGAGTAAACTCCTTAGGGAGTTTACGGCCCTAATGACCCCCTCCCCATGAGTTTACGGCCGTAAACTCATGGTGGGGTAGTTTATGGTGCAATTTGGCTTTAAACACTTATGGAAAAATTTCTAAGTTTGGTTTAAGGGCTTGGAATAATTGTTAAACACCAAATTGACATATTTAAGGGAGTTTACGGCCTAGCATAGGACTCATGGCCGTAAAATCCTATAAACCCATGAAAAATTATGTAAATGACTCCAAACAAATCACATGTGATTGCTAAAATTATTTCAAGGCCTTACATGAATTTCTATGGGACATTTGAGGTGTTTTTGGAGTTTACGGCCTATGAGACTCCCTCATTGCTGTAAACTCTCCTAGAGAGGGATTTATTATGTTTTAAGGCCAAAACCTTGTTTGTAAACACTTCTAAAAATTATTCTAAGGCTTTAGGGGTGTTAAAATGGCTTTCTAACACCTTAAATTGAGTTTACACCCAAGGTTGAGGAGTTTACGGCCCAAGCACATGCCTTGGCTATAAACTCATATAAATCCCCTAAAATTTATGTTTAAAGTGTTCCAAGGCTAAATCAATTATTCTAGAAGTCATAACCATGTCTTGTTGAGGTTTAGGAAGGGTTTAAGGGCTTAAAAACCCTATAATTATGAGTTTACGGCCTAAACACCATCCTTAGCCGTAAACTCATATACAAGTCTCCAAATTATAGTTTCAGGCATTCTAGGTCCATTCCTGAAAGCCATCTAGCCATATCTAAGTCCCTAAATTGTTTAGGAGGGGTTTAAAGGCATAAAAACCCACTAATTATGTGTTTACGGCCCAAGCTCCTTCCAGGGCCGTAAACTCATCTACAAGGTCTTAATTCATATTTTAATCTCGAATTTGAAGGCCAAATATGCTATACAATGAGTTTAGAAAGGTACCTTAGAGATTTGAGGCCTTAAAATTGAGTTTTGGACCCTTAAACTTGGATTTAGGAGAGAGGTTAGAGAGAGAGTAGAGAGAGGAAGAAAAAGCTTCAAATGAATGTTTAAACACGTTTATATAGGTCCTAAAACTTGGACAGAGTGGAATTCTACCCGATACCGGCTTTAAACGGGGCTTTAGGTCGAACCCGATTAATTTTCCGTCACCCGGCGGGGACGTTTCTAACTTTTTGAAATAAATGTTTTTGGGGTAGATTCATGAGTTCCTAAAGGATTTGGACACTCATTGGATTATAATAAACATATAAATTTATTTAATTTAACCCAAACCGGAAATGAAACGATTGACAAACGGCGAATCTTTACGGGTAGAACGGGTTATCGGTGATGAACAACTTCGGGTTGTTACATTATTCCCCCGTTAGAGGGAATTTCGTCCCGAAATTCAAAGAATAAGATATAGATCATGAATTTGGAATGACACACGAATGGATTTTTTTCCTCGGATCTTCACTTTCTCAAGTGGAATCAGGTCTCTACTGGGTGTTCTAGCGAATTCTCATTATCGGGACGTGTCTTTGTTTTGCACATCGACTCTCTCTCAATCTACGATATCAATCGGTTCTCTCATGGAAGTTCCAACCCTGGACGACTTCGGTTTCCTCAATGGAATCACTAGGGTTTCATTGGGTAGATGCTTCTAAGGATTCGAGACATGATGTACTGGATAGATGTTACCAAGTTCTAAGGGCATCCGAAATCTAAAGATTGCAGAATCGATTTTTACGAAGATCTCGAAAGGTCTGATGTGGAACTAAACTAGACATTCGAAAGAAATTCCCGGGAATCCTTCGGGAAACACATTTAGAGGAAAGAGCTACTAACTTCCCGTTTCTTAATGATCACAGAAACGAGGGATGCGTGGTAATTCATATCGAGGAAAAACTTTTGAGTTTTAAGACCTGGAATGATACGAAGGTTTGATGCTGAAGATCACGAGAACCGGGTCGAGGAAAAGATCTAGACGAGCGACCCTTTCGAAACCGAGGATAACAACATGAATGAGACTCAGTCATTTCATGTTAAACATAGCATCAAAGTATTTTCGTGAAAGGTTTCCCTCTTTTAGATCGAATGGAACATAATAATCCTCTGGATTGAGGATTTAATCTATAGGTACGAAGTTAGTGTTCTCTATCTCACTGGTTAGTCATCTCGATGGTAAACATTTCGATTACATACGAAGGATTGAGTTTAGAAAATGTTCGAATAGATAGATAACAGGTTTCCCTTTTTGTACTAGAATCGAAAAGAGTTGCAGGTATAAGAATTGTCAAAGAGAAGTATACCTGCGGCGACAGAGGGATCAGTGGTTGTAGCTGCTTTGGGGCAATTCCTTTTGAAGTGCCATGCTTCGCCACAATTGTAGCAGGCCGGACTGATTCTTGCTCCGGATGATTGGTTTGTTGATTTGGCTGGTTTTCTGCAGTTCGAGCAAGGTGGCCCTTATTGCCACAGTGTCGCAGATCCTTTCGCGACATGGACCAAGAATGCGGTGGTGGTAGCTACACTTACCACACCAAGGAAGGGTACCAGTGTATCCACTGGCGGGAATTTGGGTTGTGGAACCGACAGCCAAAACAGCAATAGGGGCAGTAGCAGCATGGACTGCTACTGTTTGCTGTTTCTTAGAAGACCCTTGCGTACTCGGAGCCTTCCGCTTGTTCCAAGATTTCTTTTTGCCTCCGCCTCCACTGGTGACTGGCTCGGGGGTGGTAGCCTCCTCATTAGAGTTGTCTTCTTGATCGATCTGAATTTTCGCAAGACATTTAGCGCTGTCATATGTGTCTGGCTTTGCAGCTAAGACATTACCTTTGGTTGGCTGGGTCAACCCCCAGATGAACCTCTCAATCTTTTTACCCTCCGGGGTAACCATTCCCGGACAGAGTAACGCCAGATCATCGAATCTTGAAGTATAAGCGGCTATGTCGGAACCCTTCATCTTAAGGTTCCAGAGTTCGTGTTCTTGCTTCTGGAGTTCGCCCCGAGGGCAATATTCTGCGAGTAGAAGCTCCTTCATAGCTTCCCAACCCATAGCATTTGCTACAGGTAGATTTAGGGATTTAACTCGGCCGTTCCACCAAGTCAGGGCCTTATCAAGGAAGGTGCAGGCGACGAACTTAACTTTGTCAGACTCTGCGCAGGCACATATTTCAAAGATTGATTCGATTTTATCGAACCATCAGCTGAGGGAAATGACACCTCAAGTGCCATCAAAGGAGGTGGGCTTCGCGTTCATGAAGTCTTTATAGGAACCCCCTTTTTGGTGTCCCTGGCTATTTTTAGGGTTTTGGGGCTGGGGACCACCTCCTGAATTACCAGGGTTTATTTGCGACATGGCTGCTACCATTGCAGCAGTCAGAATTGTCTGAAGTGATGCAAGATCAAGTTGAGGAGGAGGCGGTGGCGGAGGAGGATTGCTGTTGTTCTTTGAGTTGGGTCTCTTTCTTGGAGGCATCTTGATCTAAAAAGATCAGGAAAGAGAGGATCATAAGTCCTCTGAATTGAATCAAGAGATATGGAACAGGGGATATCTCATCAAGACAGATATAACATCATACTAAGCGATAAAGCAGGAAGGAGTTATCAAGACAGAACATTTTATCGCTAGAGGAATGATCAAGGAACAATGCGTATATGAGGATTTTCTACAAAGGATTGACTCGAGAAATACTCCCATATTATTTCATGATTTACTGCAACGACGACTCGTTGTTTGGGGTATTGGGTAAGTTTTAGGTATGCCGCATACCACAGTCACTCCCAAGTACATGTTGGCCGTGTCTCGAATGAATATAGTTGGCCAGGCTATATTGACCCTAAACATGACTACATAACTGCCCAGGTTTAACTGCAGCGTACAACACCCATTTACTTATGTTTTGTTCTACTTGTAGTTACGGATCTCGACGGCTCGACAAACTTAAATACTTTTGAAAATACTTATATTTTGTAGGATACTTTTAGTTCAGAGCACTTAGGCCCCTTAATGTTTATAGTTTTATACCATGTAAGGTTTGGTATACTCCATTCACTATTAACAAGGGCTCTGATACCAATCTGTCACACCCCGAAAACCATAGGCGGAAACATTTCTGGGGTTGACTCCACGTTGAGTATCAAATCCAATGTACATAGTAATCACAGTAAACAACCATAACATTCCATATATTTGAAAGTTTACATTTGTTTCAAAAGTAAATTATACAAGTGTTATACATATATCATATGAACAAAAGCTGAGACGAGTCTTCTGAGCACTCCGTCTTCTCCAAAAGATATCGTCGGGTACCTGTCTAATGTGGACCTGAGAATACAAGCAGTTTGAAAATCAGCGTAAAGCTGGTGAGTTCATAAGCGGTTTTGTTTTATGAAAATGTATCGGTTTCCTTTAGTTTTCCGAAAAGGTTTGTTATCTAAGAAAATCCCATATTTTCTTATCTAAAGTTAGTTTGATTATCTTTCGTTACAGTTCAGTTACCCGTTATATGTTAACCCCAGGAAAATCCCATATTTTCCTAAATGCAAGATTGATTGAATAACACAGAGTATAGTTTATTACACAAAACTATATATTGAGGATCATGGGATTACTATCCCGAATTAGATATGAAATACTTTTATATACATGAATTGTAGATAGAAAGTAGTTTGAAAACCTTGGGATTATCATCCCGAACTAGTTACAAGATAGTTTGATATACTTGAAATTATAGATTGAAAACCATGGGACTACTATCCCGAACTAGGTATAAGATAGATAAATAAAGCCATGGGATTACCATCCCGTACTAGATATAAGGTATATACATACTGAAAACCATGGGAATAATATCCCTCACTAGATACAAGTTCGATAGATTGAAAGCCATGGGACTACCATCCCGGACTAGATATAAATTCTAAAATCAAAGCTGTGAATAAACTTATATTAATACATATTGTGAGTCGGGTAACCATGCTGATACGACAATGAGACCTCCTTGATGTTTGTCAGACGTCGGACGATATCCAGAATTCGTCACCCCAGGCGTGCCCGCCTAACTGTAGCTAGCAGTTAAGGTGTGGGATTGTCAGTCCCGAATAGATTTATTCAAAAATTCCTCGCTCTCCCTCCAGGAGACTCTAGTTACACTTCCGGGGAGGATTTACTGATCATCCATAAAGGGTAGTGACAAACTCACAAGCTAGTACTAAACTATTCATAGGGTTCTCATACGATATTAAACATACAAAAGATTATGAAACATAATACATAGAATATAGATACATACAATGAAACTATCTGGCAATACAATCAAATGATACGGAGATAAACTGAATCAGACATAGTTTATCTAATAATTATATACACATATCAATACATGATAAAATGAACGCTAAAGACCCCAAATTATTCCCATAATAATTTGATTTGTTTGGTTATTTTCTTAACTAAAATCCATTTAGTTGTAATTGATAAATCATCCCTTATGCTCAGCATAATACATAAGGAGTAAAAGTGTTTATAAATTTGCCAGATATTATTTGAAACACATCAACGTTATTTTTTTCAAAACAGTTATAGTTTGCTTGTATTCCCCCCTAAAAACATTGAAAAACACGAAAAAAAGCATAGGGGTATGAACTCACCGAACGAGAAACGTGACGATTTCGGATGCTAAACGTTGGTCCGGGGCTTGCGAACACACGAGGTTCCTAAGTATAATGTAAAGATACACAATTGTATCTAATTAGGACTTAGATTGATTATTTGTTAGGGACAATTACTTCTAATCGTGAAAACACCCCGATACTAGTGTTTGGAGGGTCCCGGGTGGCATTTTGGGACACATTTAGCTAGGATAATGACTTGGGACCTCAAGAGTAAACTCCTTAGGGAGTTTACGGCCCTAATGACCCCCTCCCCATGAGTTTACGGCCGTAAACTCATGGTGGGGTAGTTTATGGTGTAATTTGGCTTCAAACACTTAGGGAAAAATTTCTAGGTTTGGTTTAAGGGCTTGGAATAATTGTTAAACACCAAATGGACATATTTAAGGGAGTTTACAGCCTAGCATAGGACTCATGGCCGTAAACTCCTATAAACCCATGAAAAATTGTGTAAATGACTCCAAACAAATCACATGTGATTGCTAAAATTATTTCAAGGCCTTACATGAATTTCTATGGGACATTTGAGGTGTTTTTGTAGTTTACGTCCTATGAGACCCCCCTAATGGCCGTAAACTCTCCTACAGAGGGATTTATTATGTTTTAAGGCCAAAACCTTGTTTGTAAACACTTCTAAAAATTATTCTAAGGCTTTAGGGGTGTTAAAGTGGCTTTCTAACACCTTAAATTGAGTTTACACCCGAGGTTGAGGAGTTTACGGCCCAAGCACATGCCTTGTCCGTAAACTCATATAAATCCCCAAAAATTTATGTTTAAAGTGTTCCAAGGCTAAAGCAATTATTCTAGAAGTCATAACCATGTCTTGTTGAGGTTTAGGAAGGGTTTAAGGGCTTAAAAACCCTATAATTATGAGTTTACGGCCTAAACACCATCCTTGGCTGTAAACTCATATACAAGTCTCCAAATCATAGTTTAAGGCATTCTAGGTCCATTCCTTAAAGCCATCTAGCCATATCTAAGTCCCAAAATTGTTTAGGAGGGGTTTAAAGGCATAAAAGCCCACTAATTATGTGTTTACGTCCCAAGCTCCTTCCAGGGCCGTAAACTCATCTACAAGGTCTTAATTCATGTTTTAATCTCGAATTTGAAGGCCAAATATGCTATACAATGAGTTTAGAAAGGTACCTTAGAGATTTGAGGCCTTAAAATTGAGTTTTGGACCCTTAAACTTGGATTTAGGAGAGAGGTTAGAGAGAGAGTAGAGAGAGGAAGAAAAAGCTTCAAATGAATGTTTAAACACGTTTATATAGGTCCTAAAACTTGGACACGGTGGAATTCTACCGGATACCGGCTTTAAACGGGGCTTTAGGTCGCACCCGATTAATTTTCCGTCACCCGGCGGGGACGTTTCTAACTTTTTGAAATAAATGTTTTTGGGGTAGATTCATGAGTTCCTAAAGGATTTGGACACTCATTGGATTATAATAAACATATAAATTTATTTAATTTAACCCAAAACGGAAACGAAACGATTGACAAACGGCGAATCTTTACGGGTAGAACGGGTTATTGGTGATGAACAACTTCGGGTTGTTACAGGAATGCTTGGAAACATGGAGCTAAGGTCAAGATCAGCCCATGCCATTTAATGGCTACCAAATCTTTTATGACCTGAGGAATGGGGGCTCAGCAGACAGAATCTTGCCAATCTTGGTCCGTAGAGTGGCCCAAAATGAGATTCAAGGCAGGACAGCCCTACATCAGATCACTGAGGTTGTCGCCGATTCAAGGCACGACAGCCCAAAATGAGATTCGTCTAGAAGATGATCGGGGGAGATCAGAGAGAAACCATGAAACCCTTCTGCAAGCACTGGCTGAATCACGAGCCGAAGTTATAGAGCTCCGAGTACGCCAGAGGGTGTACGAAAGACACCTACTTGATGTGGAACGTCAACTGGCTGAACTGAGAGTTCACTAGAGGGATGATCGTCGCCAGTAGTAGATGTTTACTTTATTGTCCTTGTTAGAATGAATCGTATTTCATCCTTTGCCCGATGTGTCATTTTCTATGAAACTATCTTGTACCATAAGTACTTTTGGTTAGGTCCATATGCTGTCGAGAACTATCTTCTCTAGATATGATATAAGACCTTTTGCAAGGTCATTCTCCCGAACTTTTACGTCATGAATATCAAAGATATTGACAGTTGGCTAACTTCTATTTCATTCTTTATTCAAGTACTCTTATCATACTTTCATTGGCGTCTATCTGAAACATGCTTTAGTCAAGTCATTGGACTATAGTAATTTAACTCCGGAGACATTTCCAAGTCTCTTTTAGTGGTTGGATCCTGTTATTCACCAACCATCGCTACCTTGACTTGAATGACAAACGTCTTGAGACCATTCTACGAACTTACTTCTACCCATTTCTAGGACTGCATCATAGGGATGTAGGTCAAACCTTCGCGAACATACTTCTATTCCGTGCTAGGACTGCATCATATGGATGTAGGTCAACCTTTTGAGAAAATAGTCTTACTCTTTACTTGAACAATCTAAGTACATCTAGGGTCAACCAGAATCGCTCACAAAATCCTTATCTTTCGTGTTACAGAATCATGTCGTCATCCGGAAACAATCAGCCGAGCAACGAAACCTCAACCTTTCCTATGGACGCCGCTACCTTCCAAACCGCAATTATAACTGCTGTAATGGCGGCCGTGACAGCAGTCCTTTCACATTGTAGGGCTATTAGCAAAATCAATGCTGATGAGGGGGTTGAAGATTTAGATCGTAGTACCCATCTAGGAAGTCGTCAAACGATAACAGTCACAGGCTCGCAAAGTAGAAAAACAGAGAACAAGAAATGAAAGCATCAAGCCCAGAAAGAACGCAAGAAATCCCAAAGACAGGCCATGCAACAACAGCAAGTGGAAACCCCTGCCATCCCCATACCGAGCAGGCCATACGAGGGAAAACTCCCGAAGTGTGATAAGTGTAGTTTCCATCATCATGGGACTTGCCATGGGATACAATGTTGCAATTTCCTAAAAATAGGGCACCATGCTCGTAGCTGTGGAGCACCGGCACGACCCATCACTCAACTCCTTGACATCAGAGTTAACCAGGCTTACGATGGTGGTGCTAAAACTAGACCCTATGAAAGGAAAATTTCAAAATGAATAAACAAGGAGAACACTCGTGTCCACATATCACTTGCTAAACACCGCACTCCCGCCACCAAAACTAGTACAAGCCAGTCATGCCAACAATGCGGTGAGCTACGACACTTCAAGAAGGATTTCCCTACAGCAAAGAACTCTGGCGCAGATGGGAAGATTCTTAGGATGACAGCTGCAGGAGAACCTGCTCCGGAACCACGTTAATGTATTTCGGTGTATTGTTGTAACAGACTTATAAACTATCCAGAACTAGTGCAATTAGAGTCTTACCTTTTTGCAAGATCCTGTTGGTATAAGGATGCTCGTGCTACATGTACTTGTCTTTTGTAGTATACCTTATTCGCAGCAATAGTTTTGTAGTAAATCTAATGTACTGTCACTCAGTTGATGGTTGCACCGTTGTGTTTTGTCTGTAAACGTCTTATGTTCAAATCTAATGTCTTTAAGTTTCAGTATGATTCCGACATTATCATACGACTCGAGTCAATTTGATCCACACAAAAAAGCTTCATACGTACATCTCTTTATCAGTAAACATCTTTTTAGCGAAACCGTCATTTCAGAACACCGAAGTACTCATGCCTGGAGTACCCCATAGTTCTTTTCTTTTCCAAAGAAATCCCCGAAGTACCACTCGTGCAGTACGTCAAGTTTAATTCAAGGATTCATGCGGTTGATCTATCACTGAGGAATGTATACATAAGAGTGATATATAATCAAGGTTCTACAGGTTTAAAATTGATGATTCCACTTTAACTTCTTTTTCCTCAATGGGATGTGCGCTTAAAGAAGAATCAGTTATTCGACTACCTTTTCAATCTTAATTATATACAACTTGTATACACGAGATTGTGATTGTGAAATGTCACACCCCGAAAACCGAAGGCGGAAACATTTCCGCGGTTGACTCCACATTGAGTATCAAATCCAATGCACGTAGTAAGCAAAGTAAACAACCATTACATTACATATAAAAGATTACATTTGTTTGAAAGTAAGTTGTACAAGTGTGATACATAATATATAAGAACAAAAGTAAGACGTGTCTTCTACGCACTCTGTCTTCGCCAAAAGGGATCATCGGTTACCTGTCTAATGTGGACCTGAGAATACAAGCAGTTTTGAAAATCAGCATAAAGCTGGTGAGTTCATAAGATGTTTGTTTTCTGAAAAATGTATCAGTTTCCTTTAGTTTTCTGAAAAGGTTGTTATCCAAGAAAATCCCATATTTTCTTATGTAAAACAGTTTAGTTATCATTTGTTACCAATTCGATTACGTGTTGTATGTTACCCCAGGAAAATCCCATATTTTCCTAATAGTTTAGTTATCCATTCATTTCTTAATTCGTTTACGAGTTGTAATGTTATCCCAGGAAAATCCCATATTTTCCTATGTGTAAGTTTGGTTAAATATCACAGTGTATAGTTTAATACATAAAACTATATATTGAAAATCATGGGATTACGATCCCGAACTAGATATAAGATAGTTTGATATACACGAAACTATATATATATATATATATATATATATAGATTGAAAACAATGGGACTATCATCCCATACCAGATATATATTGAGAATCATGGGACTATCATCCCGTACTAAATATAGATTGAAAATCATGGAATTACCATCCCGTACTAGATATAGATTCTAACCATGCGACTACCATCCCACACTAGATATGTAATATGTATATATACTGAAAACCATAGGAATAACATCCCGCACTAGATACAAAATCTATAGACTGAAAACCATGGGACTATCATCCCGTACTAGATATAGGAACTATGGATAGAAAATGGATATAAAATCAAATCAAAACCGTGAATAAACTTATATTAATACGTATTGTGAGCAGGGTAACCATGCTGATACGACAACGAGACCTCGTTGACGTTCGTCAGACGTCGGATGATATCCAGAATTTGTCACCCCAGGCGTGCCCGCCTAACTGTAGCTAGCAGTTAAGGTGTGGGATTGTCAGTCCCGAATAGATCTATTCACAAATTCCACGCTATCCCTCCAGGAGACTCTGGTTACACTTCCGGGGAGGATTTACTGATAACCCAAAGGGTAATGACAAATCTCACAAGTTTGTATTACATTATTCACGGTGTTTTCAAACGTCATCAAACATACCAATCATTATGAAACATAATACAGTGAAAAAAGTTATATATGATGAAATTATCTGGCAATATATTCTATATTAAACAGAGATAAACTGAATCAGACATAGTTTATCTAATAACTTTACATATATCAGTACACGTTAAACAAGAACTAAAGATCCCAAATTATTCCCATAATAATTTGAATGGTATGATTGTTTCCTTTACTGAAATCCATATAGTTATAATTGATAAAACATCCCTTATGCTTAGCATAATACGTAAGGGGTAAAGATATTTATAAGTTTGCCAGATATTTATTGAAATACATCAATTTAAGGTTTTGAATACATTTCTATTTTGCTTGTATTCCCCCTCTAAAATCATTGAAAAACCATTGAAAAAGGGTAGGGGTATGAACTCACCAGATGAGAAAACGCAACGATTTGAATGCTAAGCGTTGGTTCGTGGCTTGATTGCACGCGAGGTTCCGATGTAATATGAAATGATATACAAATATATTTAATTAGATTTT
Organism: Lactuca serriola; assembly: GCF_051521515.1. Classification (NCBI taxonomy): domain Eukaryota; kingdom Viridiplantae; phylum Streptophyta; class Magnoliopsida; order Asterales; family Asteraceae; genus Lactuca; species Lactuca serriola. The sequence goes on along the minus strand of NC_136412.1, from coordinate 173,449,367 downwards.
AAATCACTAATTAGACATGATTATATACTCCAAGATGCGAAAACACTTCAAAATAAGTGTTTGGAGTGACCTAGGTGACATTTAAGGACGTGTGGGACTTGTATAATGTGTTTACTCTTCAAGAGTAAACTCTTTATGGAGTTTTAGGCCCTAAACACTATAACCAAATGAGTTCACAGCCGTGAACTCATGGTTGAGGGTTTTATGGTGCTAAATGGCCTTATATCACTTGGGAAAATTTGCTAGGATCAAATTTAGGACATTGGAATGGATTTAACTCACTTATGGACCATTTATTGGAGTTTACGGCAGTAAACTAGGAATTTACGGCCGTAAACTCCCCCAAAACCATTCCTTATATATTTTGGTGATACTAGGATAATCACATGTGATTCAAACAATTTTTACAAGCCTTAGAATGAATTTAGAGCACCATTTGTCCTATGATTATGAGTTTACGTCCCTGGAACCTATTATTAGGGGGTTATGTCGTAAACTCTCAAATGGATAGTTTCATCATGTTAAAGGCTTCCAAATCGATTGTGGTTGGTTCTAGAACTTATCCCAAAGCTATTGATGTGTTTAAACGACTTTTAAACACTTGGAAATGAGTTTACTCTCCATGACGATGAGTTTACGGCCCAAGCATGTTCTTGGGCAGTAAACTCATGTTTACTCCTCAAAAATGATGATTAGGGTGTTCTAGGTCCGAATTGGTTAGCCACAAGGTCATATCTAAGTCCCAAAATTGGTTTGGAGGGGTTTTAAGGCTCAAAAACCCACTTTACTTGAGTTTACGGCCCAAGCATGTACGGCCGTAAACTCATTAAGATGGTCCTTTTTCAATGTTTAAGCTGGGATTTGAAGGCAAAGGAGGTTGTATAACAAGTTAGGGAAGTTACCTTGATGAATTTGAGGCCTTAATTTTGTGATTTTGGACCCTTCACTTGATTTGAGGAGAGAGGTTAGAGAGAGAGTAGTGAGAGAGATAAAAAGCTTCAAATGGAAGCTTGATCATCTTTATATAGGGTCTATGATTTGGACACGATGGAATTCTACCCGATACCGACGTTAGACGGTGCTTTTGGTCGCACTCGATTAAGTTGCCGTAACCCGATATGGTTGATTCTAAAAATCTTCCGATTACTAGAATGGGGTGTTAATGCGAGTTCTAAATGTGTTTGGACACCCATTAAGTCATAATAGAAATTTCAATTTAATGACTTAATTTAATGACGTAAACGGAAATGAAAATGAGAACGGCGAATGGATTAACAAAATGGGTTACGAAAAGAATATCAAATGATGGTACGAACTTCGGGTTGTTACATTATCCCCCCGTTACAGGGAATTTCTTCCTGAAATTCAGAATTTAGATACAAATTATGGATTTGGAAAGAAATGCGAATACTTCTATTCTGTAGGGTCATCAAGCTTCCAAGTGAATTCAGATTCTCGCATGACATTCTGGGAAACCTTTCACTTTTCGGGATACGGCTTGTTTCATATGTTTAACCTCTTGATCTATGAATTTGATTGGTTCTACCATGAAGTTCAGACTTTCACTGATTTCAGTCTCATAAAAGGGATTACTATAGTTTCATCGAGTAGGTGCTTCTTAACGACAGAGACGTGAAGTACCAGATGGATATTACTAAGTTCTGAAGGTAGTCAGAGTTTGAAGGTTACGGAATCGATCCTAACGAGGATCTCGAAGGGTCTAATGTATCACAAGTTAAGTTTTCACCACTTTCTAAGGCGTACCATGTCTTTCAAGAGTAAGAACTCCAACAAGGGGGTACATCTTTCTGTGTCAAAATGGTTGAGGTTTTGGCGGTTCAAGAAAAATTCTGGATGAACCTGCAATAGTAGCCAGCGAGACCCAAGAATTGACGGGTTTCCGTGGATATCTTCGGTGCCGACTAATTCTCTATTACTTTGATCCTATGAGGATTCCACACGTATGTCTTCATCGTCTACTACATGACCAAGGAAAATGGTTTGATCGATGGGTATTACTACGAACTTATAGTGACCATATCGAGTCCTGCATACCGTCTAAGAAACATCACACTCATGGATTTGTAGTTGATGATACCTTGACCTAAGGTTTATCTTCGAGAAGTGGTGGGTTCCCTGAAGTGTATCGAAAAGGTCATCTATTTGAGGAAAGAGGATATCGCTTTTGATGGTCAACTCATCAAGTTGATTGATTAACTCCTGCATTTCTGCTGGAGCTAAGCGATACAGAGATTTGGGTACTGGGATAGTTCCAGGAATTTGGTTGATGCGAAATTCAACCTGACGTTCGGAAAGAATTCCCGGAAGTTATACAGAAAATACATCAAGAAAGTCACAGACTTCGGGGACGTTCTCAAGGTCTCTAACTCCTTTTTCTCGCGGATCACATGGGCTAGAAATGCATGGCACTCTTTTCGGGGAAAACTCTTGAGTTTTGATGTACGAATGAGACGAAGGTTGGAACCGAACTTATTGCCGTAAATCAAGAGAGTCTGATCAGAGAGGAGATTGAGACGGATGGATTTTTCAATACAAGAGTATCGGCACGATTTGGGACTCAACTAGTCGATGCCACAAATAACATCAAAACTATTTATGGGACCTAGCATAAGATCAATGTATGAAGAATGATCGTTTGAAGTAAAGGTATAATCTATGAATGTATCGATAAAGTTCTCTTTCCCACTATTTTCCGTCTCGACGGTGAATGTTACATTTACTAACGGAGGGTTAAGATGAAGGTAATGTCTGAATGAGCAGTTAACGGGTTTCTCTTTTAGCACTAGAATCGAAAAGAATTGCAGGCATAAGAGTTGTCAAAGAAGGATATACCTGCAGTGAAAGTGGGATCAACGGCTGTCTCCTCTCGTCCTATTGCTAGAACTCTTTCGGTGTTGTTAGTTGTTGCTGCCTTAGGGCAGTACCTCTTGAAGTTCCAACTTCACCACAATTATAACAGGCCTGACCGATGCCCGCTCTGGAAGATTGATTTGTTGATTTGGCTGGTTTTCTGCAGGTTTGAGTAAGGTGGCCCTTCTTGCCACTGTTATCATAAAATCTTTCACAACATGTACCAGGAGTTCGGTGATGGTAGCTGCACTTTGTGCACCAGGAAGGGTACCAGTGTATCCACTGGTAGGAGTCTGGGTCGTGGATCCGACAGCAGAAACAACAACATGGGTAGTAACAACATGGACTAGGATAATCACATCTGATTAGATTATTCACGGTGTTTTCAAACGTCATCAAACATACCAATCATTAAGAAACATAATATAGTGAAAAAAGTTATATATGATGAAATTATCTGGCAATATATTCTATATTAAACAGAGATAAACTGAATCAGACATAGTTTATCTAAGAACTTTACATATATCAGTACGCATTAAACAAGAACTAAAGATCCCAAATTATTCCCATAATAATTTGAATGGTATGATTGTTTCCTTTACTGAAATCCATATAGTTATAATTGATAAAACATCCCTTATGCTTAGCATAATACGTAAGGGGTAAAGATATTTATAAGTTTGCCAGATATTTATTGAAATACATCAATTTAAGGTTTTGAATACATTTCTATTTTGCTTGTATTCCCCCTCTAAAATCATTGAAAAACCATTGAAAAAGGGTAGGGGTATGAACTCACCAGATGAGAAAACGCAACGATTTGAATGCTAAGCGTTGGTTCGTGGCTTGATTGCACGCGAGGTTCCGATGTAATATGAAATGATATACAAATATATTTAATTAGATTTTAAATCACTAATTAGACATGATTATATACTCCAAGATGCGAAAACACTTCAAAATAAGTGTTTGGAGTGACCTAGGTGACATTTAAGGACGTGTGGGACTTGTATAATGTGTTTACTCTTCAAGAGTAAACTCCTAATGGAGTTTTAGGCCCTAAACACTATAACCACATGAGTTCATGACCGTGAACTCATGGTTGAGGGTTTTATGGTGCTAAATGGCCTTATATCACTTGGGAAAATTTGCTAGGATCAAATTTAGGACATTGGAATGGATTTAACTCACTTATGGACCATTTATTGGAGTTTACAGCAGTAAACTAGGAGTTTACGGCCGTAAACTCCCCCACATCCATTCCTTATATATTTTGGTGATACTAGGATAATCACATGTGATTAAAACAATTTTTACAAGCCTTAGAATGAATTTAGAGCACCATTTGACCTATGATTACGAGTTTACGGCCCTGGAACCTATTCTTGGGGGGTTATGGACGTAAAATCTCAAATGGATAGTTTTCATCATGTTAAAGGCTTCAAAATCGATTGTAGTTGGTTCTAGAATTTATCCCAAGGCTATTGATGTGTTTAAATGGCTTTTAAACACTTGGAAATGAGTTTACTCTCCATGAGGATGAGTTTACGACCCAAGCATGTTCTTGGGAAGTAAACTCATGTTTACTCCTCATAAATGATGATTAGGGTGTTCTAAGTCCGAATTGGTTAGCCACAAAGTCATATGTAAGTCCCAAAATTGGTTTGGAGGGGTTTTAAGGCTCAAAAACGCATTTTACTTGAGTTTACGGCCCAAGCATGTTCCAGGGCCGTAAACTCATGAAGATGGTCCTTTTTCAATGTTTAGACTCGGATTTGAAGGCTAAGGAGGTTGTATAACAAGTTAGGGAAGTTACCTTGATGAATTTGAGGCCTTAATTTTGTGATTTTGGACCCATAACTTGATTTGAGGAGAGAGGTTAGAGAGAGTAGTGAGAGAGAGCAAAAGCTTCAAATGGAAGCTTGATCATCTTTATATAGGGTCTATGATTTGGACACGATGGAATTCTACCCGATACCGACGTTAGATGGGGCTTTTGGTCGCACCCGATTAAGTTGTCGTAACCCGATATGGTTGATTCTATATATCTTCCGATTACTAGAATGGGGTGTTAATGTGAGTTCTAAATGCGTTTGGACACCCATTAGGTCATAATAGAAATTTCAATTTAATGACGTAAACAGAAACAAAAATGAGAACGGCGAATGGATTAACAAAAAGGGCTACGAAAAGGATATCAAATGATGGTACGAACTTCGGGTTGTTACATGAAACCATGTATGAATTCTAATATGAACTTCAAGATGGAGAACTGTCCAAGAATACGAGTAATCACATCCTCTTGTGAACAAATTTAGAACCCAGTAAGACTTCTGTAAACAGATTGCCCTTCAGTCTAAACACCTACGGAGATACAAGAACAGTCTGGACAACTTAGCGAACTACACAGAAATAGAATTGGAAAACTAGGTTTCTAACCCTGGAGAGCTCCGGTCTTATTCTTACAGAAGTCGACGGATGGCATCATATGTACCTCGGATATCGAGGACTCCATCAAGGTTTTCCATTAGAAATCGTTGTCTTTGCCTCGCATAGATGAATCGGTTAAGCAAATGCAAGGAACAAGTTACTTTTCAGAAATGGACCGAGATCCGAATATCAGCAGTTTCGAGTGTTAGCGAAGGATGTCTCGAAGACTACCTTCTGGACTCGATGCGGACACTTCGAGTCCATAGTGATACCCCTTGGATAGGACCAATACGCTCGAAGCATTCATGATTTTAATGAATAGAGTCCGACTTTCTTACTTGGATCAGTTCGTCATTCTCCACGTAACGACTTACTTATCTACCCTTGTAGTAAGAAGGAACCCGCAGAAACATTACCCTCAGAGATACTTTTCGCAAAGTTCTCTGAACACGAGTTTGGAATTGAAGAGTGAAAATTTCCCTAAGACACACTATTAGTGATGTGGAAAATTCTTGAGTACTCTGTCAATTTATCAACATCGTTGTGAATTTGTCGACACCAGAGACGCTGACGGGAATTCGCCAAATTCTAGGTCTTACAGACCTACTGTCATAGATCATCCAGAACTCCTGGCAAATTACAGAAACTTTTACGACTTTGACCCGGCAGGGGGTGGCCCTTGACTGGGAAGTTTAGCAAGAGAAAGAACCTTTGGAGTCCCAAGTGAGAGACCAAATTCTTTAGGAAAACTCACTCTGGGAATGCTTAATGCGCGTCGAAAAGCGTGGAAAGCTAAATCCAAGATAGTCAGGACCCCCGAGATTCTTACCAGAATCGGTCCTCTACCTCGCAAACTAAACCTACTCCGCGAACTCAATAGCATACATTTTACCCTTCGCGTCTCGATTTTGAAACCATACCTTTCGTTAGGACTCTTGTAAGTCCACTCGTCGAGATCGTCGCCTTCGTATTAGAACCGTAGTGACCCTCTACAGAGAGGTCAAGCGGACGAAGCAACACCGTTTCCATTTAGTGAAGGTTCGTTGGGATACCAACCAAGGACCTTATTTCATTTAGGAGCGGGAGAACCAATTGATTAGAAAGTTTCCACCTCATGACTCGGTCATTCATGCCTACTTCCTTACCTAAATTCTAATTTTGGGACGAAATTCCCTTTAACAGGGGGATGATGTGACAGCCCAAAATTTTCATTCGGTCAAACCCTAAAAGTCAATCACTTCATATTATAAGTCAAGTTGACTTTTACTTGTTTTTGGGAAAAATAAAGTTCGTTTGATTATTTTAATATTATATTTAAACGAACGGGTGAAAGAAAGTGTCGTCTCGGGTTTTGAATTTTAAAAACCGCAAACACCTTGCGTCTTAGAAGTTCCAGGCCAAACTATTTTGTTTGGGTCGAAAAATCATCCCAAAAATCCGTAAACTCATGCTTATCCATCAGTTTACTCCCCAAGACTAGTCATTCTTTAGTTTACTCCCCAAACACCAAAAGAGTAAACTCCAAAATATCCTCTCAAGTATCATCTTAGATTTTATTTAAGATCTTCAATTTAGTAAGTGTTTCCAGCCCTTTCAAGTTAGTATATCACTTAATCTAGTGATTGTACATCCTTTAATCCATCCATTTTTTGTGTTTTGATTAGTTTTCCAAAAACACCAAGAACACACACTAGTGTTCTTGGACTTTAAGTTCATTTCAAGCTTCCACAATGTAAGTACTTCTATCCTAGAGTCATTTAAAGCTATATATACATGTTTATACCAAAGAAAAGTCCCAAGAACACCAAGTTAAAGGTGTTCACAGTTTTGGGAGGTCCCAAAACCGTAAACACCAAGTTTAGGGCCAAAATGGTGTGTTAAGGTACCTAGATGCTTCATAATGCCTTAGCGACTTGTCGAGATTCAACCTTGATGAGTGTATCACACAAAAAGCACCAAAATCATACATTTTTATGCGTTTACGGTTTGGGAATCTCCCAAAACCGTAAACACCCCAAAAGATGTGTAAAAGTCCCATAAATGTCCCACGGTTGTTCCTTATGTCTAAATCTAACCTAGACTATTGCCATGTTTGAGCTAAGGACTTGAAAACACCAAATACCAAACTTATGAGTTTAAGGTAGTAAACTCATGAGTTTAAGGTCGTAAACTCATGGAGAAATGGTCCTTAGACCGTAAACTCCATTTAGGAGTGTTTTGATGCCACACAACACTTCCTAAGGCTAAATCATGAAGTAGGAATGCTTGGAAAAGCTTTGAAGACTTCAAAACAACAAATGGTCAAAAGGTTAGGAGTTTACGACCGTAAACTCAAGCGTTTACGACCGTAAACTCAAGGGGTGTTGGTCCTTAGGGAGTAAAGTCATTTTAAGAGTGTTCCTTGGACCCCAATCATACTAGCCTTTCCCTACAACACTTTGATGCACTCCTTAGCACTTATAAGACTTATACAAAGTGTTTGTCATGTCCTAGAGTGTCTTCGTGTCACACCCCCAAACTAGAACGGTGGAAACGTTCGGGGGCGGAGGACGTCATATTCAGTATCATAACAGTTCATAGAAAGGAAAGTACACACCACCATACATATATAATGGTTTTAAAAATTTTTACATCATTGTATTCATTACATGTTCAAAAGATAAAGGCATAAACATCTTTCAAAATAAATAATTAACGCCAGCGCGTTAATCCCCAAAAGTTGATCTCCAAACCTGCTTAACGGTTCCCTGAGAATACAAGTTATTTCAAAGAAAAAGTGTCAACAATTAAGTTGGTGAGTTCATAAGTGGTTTAGAAACATTGAATGCCATTCCAAAATGAGTGTATGTTTTCCAAAAAAAATCCCTTATTTTCTTATAGAAGTGTGAAATGCATGAGAATATATGTATTGAATAATATAGTGAGTGAATCAAGAAAATCCCTTATTTTCCTATTAGTCGTTTGTTTTGCATACGAGGAAAATCCCATATTTTCCTAAAGTAATAGTTAGCCAAATGTCCCAGCCTAAAAACTGAAAGCAAAGGACATGCTTTAGAAAGTTGAAGCATAGATTTATATAATAAAACCTATTAGAAGATTTCAGTTTAGTAGATGAATAATAGTTTTCATAACCACTCATTCATAAACCAGAAGTACTATAATAATTGTATATCCGATGAGTTTTATAACCATACTAAACATAATATGCCTGTAGCGACGTTCTTCAGGCGTCGTAGCGTTATGACAAACTGTCACCCCAAAGGACGGACTGTAGCTAACAGTCAGGGCGCGGGATCATGACTTCCCGTATAGATCTATACACATTTGACACGTTCTCCGAACGGGAGACTCTGGTTATAGACAGGACTTGTAGCGATACCTTTTAACAAAAGGCAGTATTTGAAGATGTACACGTCTCATGGATTCTCAACTAAGTCTGTATTAAAGTGATAGTTTTGTATGCGAATTTTATCCTTTTTCACAATGTTTGACAAAACATAAATCATATGTTTTTAGAATGTATAGAACGGTTTAGCAACGAAGGATACTTTGGAATTATTAAATACTTTGTATAAATATAGTGCATGCAAAGTATGACAAGAGTTTTCGCATAGTAGTACTAAATCACTAGTGATTCATTTGATAAAAACGAGTAAAGTAAAATACACGATAATAATCGTATGTTTACTTATATTCCTCCCATAAAAGAGTATAAAAGCATTTAAAATGTATTTAACGTGTGTTTGATGGGGGTATGAACTCACTTGAAAGTTTGAAGATAGCGAGATGAAAAACTGGGCAGAGTTTCGTCTCGGGAAACGGATTTTTCTCAGGATTCTCGGGAATCTCGGGAGTAAAATCGATCTTCGGGACTTGAGCAAAATGATCAGGGCTTCGGGGTAGTGCGGGCACGGAAATCGAGGCAATATCGTGAGAGAAATGAGAGAAATGGGGTGAAATTACCGGAACCCTCGCATCTCTATTTATAGTGGTCTGGGAAGCCTCGGTACGCGGGGCGTACGCTCGTACGCAGCGCGTACGCGTACGTCATGCATGACCGAGTCCTCGACTGCCTCGGCTTCGGATGGGACTGGAGGGGGTAGCATCGCATAGGGGCGACGTGCACGGACTGGAGGGGTAGCTTCGCATAGGGGCGACGCGGGGCGTACGAGGCTACGCAGCGCGTAACCCGGATGAGGACGCTGACTCCTCCTTCAGATATTACCCGATTTTTGATTTAAATTTATATATAATTTATTTAATAAACTTCAAAAAATCATATCTTCTTCATACGAACTCCGTTATCGATGGTCTTTATATCCACGCGTAGGTGAGACTATGCTCTACAACTTTCATTTAGACTCCGTTGGCAAATTATGAAATTATTTTTATTATTTATTTATAAAATATCGTGATTAAGGAATTTCTTTAAAAATTCATAACTTCTTTATCTGACGTCAGTTTTTGCCAGACTTTTTACCGCTGAAATACCATTGTCGAGACCTTCGATTCTCGTTTAGGTTATTCCGGCCAAAAGTCGCTCGAACTCCGATTCGAGTTTTTAGCTGTCTGCTGCTAAGCCGAACTTGGAAAAATCTTAACTTCAATATACGAAGTCGGATTTGGGCATTCTTTTTACGTGCGATCCCGATTTAATGATATTAAACATAGTAGGAATTTAAATATATACTTTTTGGGTATTTTGTTATCAAGGTTAATTTTATTAACTCCAACGTGGTTACAATACTTGACTTTTTAGGTCATTACAAAGAGTTGAAATATCGGGTTGTTACATCATCCCCCGTTAGTGGAATTTCGTCCCAAAATTTTAATACCAAAGAGAAGTCTTAGGGGCTGAGGAAGAGGTGCGGATACTTCTGTTGCATTTGGTCTTCCCGTTCCCATGTGAACTCGGGTCCTCTCTTAGCATTCCATTGAACCTTTACAATTGGAATGCGACTCTGTTTAGTTCGTTTAACTTCCCTATCCATGATCTCGACGGGTTCTTCCACAAAGTTTAGATTTTCATTTTGCTCGATTTCATCAAGTGGAATTACAAGTGTTTCGTCGGACAAACACTTTTTCAGGTTCGATACGTGGAATACTGGATGTACTTTGTTAAGCTCGATTGGAAGTCGGAGTTTGTAGGCCACTGGACCAACCCTTGAAATGATTTCGAAGGGTCCAATGTACCTAGGATTTAGCTTCCCATGCTTTCCAAAGCGTATCATGCCCTTCCAGGGTGAGACCTTCAGTAGTATCAACCCTTGAAATGATTTTGGCATAGCTCTTTTCCCTATCCCTTGAGGACTTCAGTCGTTCCCGTATTTGCATGATCTTTTCAGTCGTTTCTCTGATGATCTCTGGGCCAGTAAGGGTGCTATTAGGGACTAGACCTTTTGCCAATTGCATGTCGCCCACTTCCGTCCAGCACAGAGGTGATATGCACTTACGGTCGTAGAGGGCTTCAAATGGAGTAGTCTTGATACTAGTATGATAACTATTGTTATAAGAGAACTCGACCAAAGGTAAGTGAACATCCCATGCCTTACCAAAGTTGATTACACATGCTCGCAACATGTCTTCCAAGGTTTGGATCGTCCTCTCACTCTGTCCGTCAGTTTGTGGGTGGTATGTTATACTCATATCCAACCTTGTTCCCATAGATTTTTGCAATGATTGCAGAATCTGGAAGTGAATCTGTTGTCTCTATCTGAGATGATGGACATCGGTACTCCATGAATTCGTACGATCTCTCGGATGTAGGTTCTTGATAGTTTTTCCATCCTATCAGTTTCCTTGATCGGTAAGAAATGAGCGGACTTGGTTAATCTATCGACGATCACCCAAATAGTGTCTTGGCCACCCTGAGTTTTGGGCAGTTTCGTTATAAAGTCCGTAGAAATTTGCTCCCATTTCCACTCAGGTATTTCAGGTTGTTGGAGTAGACCTGAGGGTTTCTGGTGTAGAGTTGCTTGAGATAGGTAGCAATCTCCGCTTTCATGTTTGGCCACCAGTAGAGTTGCTTGAGATCTAGAGGCATCTTGTCTAACCCTGGGTGTACGGAGTATGGAGTCTTGTGTGCCTCGCTCATAACTACCTCTCTGAATCCACCAAAATTGGGTGTCCAGATTCGGTTCATGAAGTAGCGTGCTCCGTCACTCTTGATTTCTAAGTTCTTGTCCATTCCCCTAAGGGCCTCACCTGTCACGTTTTTGGGTTTCAAGGCCTCTATTTGAGCTTCCTTGACTTGCGTTGACAGGTGCGAATGGATCGACATGGCTAATGACTTCACTCTTCGGCCAAAGTACTCCTTTCGACTAAGGGCATCAGCCACGACGTTTGCCTTTCCCGAATGATAGCGAATCTCACATTCGTAGTCATTGAGCAATTCGACCCAACGTCATTGTCTCATGTTTAACTCCTTCTGGTCGAAGATGTGTTTGAGGCTCTTATGGTCTGTAAAGATAGTGCACTTAGTACCGTATAGGTAGTGCCTCCAGATTTTAAGAGCGAAGACCACCGCTCCAAGTTCTAAGTCATGAGTGGTGTAATTGACCTCATGCGTTTTCAGTTGTCGTGAGACATATGCAATAACCTTTCCCCTCTGCATTAGCACACAGCCCAGTCCTTGCTTCGAAGTGTCGCAATACACCACAAAATCTTCGGTCCCCTCTGGAAGGGAAAGGATGGGTGCACTGCAAAGGGCCTGTTTCAAAGTCTGAAATGCAGCATCTTGCTTCTCTCCCCAGTTGTAGGTCACACCTTTCTGGGTTAAAGCGGTAAGAGGCTTTGCGATGCTGGAGAAATTCTGGATGAATCTTCGATAATAACCAACAAGGCCTAGAAACTGGCGAATTTCGGTTGGTATAGTTGGTGCGGACCAGTTTTCGATAGCCTTGATTTTTGCGGGGTCCACGTGGATGCCTTCCTTGCTGACCACGTGACCGAGGAAGTCCACCTTTCTAATCCAAAACTCACATTTTGAGAATTTTGCATAAAGTCTCTCAGTCTGTAACGTCTCTAAGACTTGTCTCAGATGTTGACTATGCTCTTCTTTATTCTTTGAATAAATGAGTATATTGTCTATCAATACGATCACAAATTTATCCAAGAATGGACGACATACCCGATTCATTAGATCCATGAATACGGTCGGGGCATTGGTTAGTCCGAACGGCATCACTACGAACTCGTAATGTCCGTATCTCGTTCGGAAGGACGTTTTGGGAACATCACTCTCCAGGACTCGCAGCTGGTGATATCCAGACCTCAGATCGATCTTGGAGAAGTAGTTGGCTCCTTGGAGTTGGTCGAATAAGTCATCGATTCGGGGTAGGGGGTATCGGTTCTTGATGGTAAGTTTGTTGAGTTCTCGGTAGTCGATGCACATCCTGAACGATCCGTCCTTCTTTTTCACGAACAACACGGGTGCTCCCCATGGCGAGAAGCTCGGCCTGATGAATCCTTTTCCAAGTAGTTCATTCAGTTGGCTGGATAGCTCCTGCATCTCTGCCGGGGCTAATCGATAGGGTGCTTTGGCTACTGGGGTAGCTCCGGGAACCAGATTGATTCTGAACTCGACTTGTCTTGCGGGTGGTATTCCCAGAAGATCCTCGGGAAAAACGTTGGGAAAATCGCATACGTCGGGCACATTCTTGACTTCCTGGACTTCGCGCTTCACATCTACAACATGTGCCAAAAACGCGTGACACTCCTTACGTAGGTACTTCTGAGCTTGGATACTTGAGATGATACGAAGAGTGGTACAAGGTTTGTCGCCCAAGACAAGGAATGTTTCGCCGGTTGGCAGATTAAGGCGAACGGCCTTATCGTAACATAAAATGTCTGCATGATGTGAACTCAGCCAATCCATGCCAATGATGACATCGAAACTCTTAATCGAGACTGGCATGAGGTTTATTGGAAAGGGATTATCGTTTAGAGTTAGGGTGCAGTTTAAGTATATCTCCTTAGTGCCTTCGGTTTTCCCATTGGCCATTTCTACTATGAATGGTTCACTTAATGATTGTGGTATTGGTTTTAGCATGCCTTTAAAGTCGTGACTCACAAAACTCCTCTCCGCTCCACTATCAAACAAAATGCATGCATACGAGTTATCGAGAAGAAACGTACCCGTAACAATAGTAGGGTCCGCAACGGCTTCATCTTGTCCTATTGCGAAAACTCGGCCCCTTCCGCCGGTATTCCTGTTGTTTGCCTTCGGGCAGTCCCTGCGATAGTGCCCCGTGTCCCTGCACTCAAAGCAGGCGCGGCTTACTCCGGTATTAGCAGTGGGGGCGGATTGTTGGGTTGGCTCTTTGCAATAGCGGGCTGTATGTCCCTTCTTATTGCACCTGGTGCATTGAAGGTCACGGTAGAGACCGTGGTGGTAGATGTTGCATTGGTTGCACTTTGGAAGTTTTCCATTGTATGAGCTTGTGGGGGCAGAGTTGGTAGGTACAATAATCGCGTGGGTCGCTACTACTTGTTGTTTCTTGGGGTTCTCCTGGAGGGTTTGTCCCCTCCTCTTGTTCCAAGGCCTACTCTGGACCCGAGCCTCCTTAGGTGGATTTGTGGTTGCTGCGATGGTACCCTGTTTTACTCCGTGGTCGATGAGTCGTTGAGCCAGGCGTTTAGCGCTGTTGTAGGTAATACGGTTGGAAGCTAGGACATGCCCTTGAATCTGGGGTGACAACCCCCAAATGTACCTTTCGACCTTCTTTGATTCTGGGTTGACCATGGTAGGGCACAAAGTAGCGAGGTCGTTGAACCTAGCTGTGTAGGCGACTAGATCAGACCCAATCATTTTCAGATTCCAGAGCTCCTGCTCAAGCTTTTGCACTTCGCCCCTTGGGCAGTATTCTTCCAGTAGTAGAACCTTCAGCTCTTCCCAACTCATGGCATTGGCGACAGTGAGCGTCACTGAATTCACATGGCTTTTCCACCAAGTGAGGGTTCGATCTATGACGGTGCAAGCAGCGAACTTGACCTTGCTTGTTTCTTGGCACGAGCAGATCTCGAAGACTGTTTCGGTCTTTTCGAACCATTGCATTAGTGCAATGACTCCTCCCATGCCATTAAAAGTCTTTGGCTTTGAGTTGGAGAACTCCTTGTAGGTACACTCCCTCACTTGACCACGGCCGGTGCCATGATTTGGATGATTCGAGCTGCTTCCTGCACCTCCATTTTCATTGGAGTTTATTTGTGAGAGAGCTATTGTTACTGCTGCTGTGATAGCCGCCTGGACCATGGCCGGATCATATGTTGGTGGTGGAAGTGGTGGTGGCACCGTGCCTGGTCTGGGCCTTAGGTTTGGACGAGGAGGCATCGCGCTACCAAAAGAAAATGAGAGATTATAAGTTTTGGTGATTGCGAGTTGAATGATATTGAGTTAACTCCTTTTAATAGTTTAAGAGTTTGGTTTGGCCAACACAGGGTTTTGAGCTTGATTCATAAATAACGTTTGAATAGATGTACTTATGAATTGAACGGACTACGCATAATTAAAACAAGAAAGAGATATGCCCTATATATATTAAACATATAGTTGTGTTACATCCGAGTTTAGACAAAAAATTTTGACCTTTCTAAAGGTCTCCGATTACAGAAAGTTTTTAAAGAAAATTATATTCTTATCCGAAGTCCTAATTTATAACAAAATTTGAAATCCTAGCAAGCACTACTTGCGACGTAGGTTGCGCTTGGAGCTTGACTCCGCATCTGATTGCTTCGACTCCATTAGACGCCTATCAAAAGCGGCTTGTTGTTCCCTTAACTCGGCTAGGGCTGCAATCATTTGTGCCTGAAATGCCTCAGTTTGGAGTTGGGCATGGTCCTGAATCCTATCCAGCCTACGGATGTCAGAAGTGTGAATCTGTACTTCTACGTTGATCTCGCAGATCCAGTTGGCTTGAACTCCGGATTGATAGCATTGGTTGGCTAGTTTGCCAACCATGACCGGAAGTGCTCGGTCTGCCGATCCCCCGCCTCTGACATCATAAAAGTCTCGACACATGCCGTAGGGAGGGCGTAAGCTTTGTTGTTGGCTCCAATGGTGGAGGTGAATCCCCCACACAGGAGTGGGTCCTTGGAAGTTCCTCACATGGACAGGAGGTTGTGGGGCCGGTGGATTGATAACCTCTGGCTCTGAATCCGTACCAGAGTCATCTCCTTCATCCAATTCTATCGGCTCTTCGTCCTCTTCGGGATCTTCTTCGACCCATCCTCCATTACCTTGGTTGGGGTAGTAAGGGTCATTGGGGTGGTGGAATCCAGCCATTGAGTCTGTACGAGAAGAGGGTTAAGAATTTACTATAAGCTAGAGTACATGAATTTTACCCTTAAGTTTATTGGTTGTTGATAATCAAATACTCCCTTAGTATTATTTAACGATATATTTTGGTAAGTTTTAAATTTGTTCTCCACTGCAGACACTCCTCGGCACACGTTAGTCGGCTCTCGGACATATATAGTTGATTAGGCTATATCCTTCCTAGTTCCGATTACATGTCCCAAGGCGTACCTGCACTGCCCAACTTATTTATAATACTTCTAAAATGGTCCGATGTGAAACTGTTATTAGTACGAAATGAATGCATGCCTACTTTAAAACTAATTAAATTTAATTTCAAAAGTATGACTCTTCTCAGAGTGTTTTTGCCCAGTTGAGTTTATAGTTGTATACCAAAAAGAAATGGTTTTCATATACTTAATTCCCTATAAACAAAGCTCTGATACCAATCTGTCACACCCCCAAACCAGAACGGCGGAAACGTTCGGGGACAGAGGATGTCATATTCAGTATCATAACAGTTCATAGAAAGGAAAGTACACACCACCATACATATATAAAGGTTTTAAAAATGTTTACATCATTGTATTCATTACATGTTCAAAAGATAAAGGCATAAACATCTTTCAAAAGAAATAATTAACGCCAGCGTGTTAATTCGCAAAAGTTGATTTCCAAACCTGCTTAACGGTTCCCTGAGAATACAAGTTATTTCAAACAAAAAGTGTCAACAATTAAGTTGGTGAGTTCATAAGTGGTTTAGAAACATTGAATGCCATTCCAAAATGAGTGTATGTTTTCCAAAAAAAAAATCCCTTATTTTCTTATAGAAGTGTGAAATGCATGAGAATATATGTATTGAATAATATAGTGAGTGAATCAAGAAAATCCCTTATTTTCCTATTAGTCGTTTGTTTTGCATACGAGGAAAATCCCATATTTTCCTAAAGTAATAGTTAGCCAAATGTCTCAGCCTAAAAACCGAAAGCAAAGGACATCCTTTAGAAAGTTGAAGCATAGATTTATATAATAAAACCTATTAGAAGATTTCAGTTTAGTAGATGAATAATAGTTTTCATAACCACTCATTCATAAACCAGAAGTACTATAATAATTGTATATCTGATGAGTTTTATAACCATACTAAACATAATATGCCTGTAGCGACGTTCTTCAGGCGTCGTAGCGTTATGACAAACTGTCACCCCAAAGGACGGACTGTAGCTAACAGTCAGGGAGCGAGATCATGACTTCTCGTATAGATGTTTACACATTTGACACGTTCTCCGAACGGGAGACTCTGGTTATAGACAGGACTTGTAGCGATACCTTTTAACAAAAGGCAGTATTTGAAGATGTACACGTCTCATGGATTCTCAACTAAGTCTGTATTAAAGTAATAGTTTTGTATGCGAAGTTTATCCTTTTTCACAATCTTTGACAAAACATAAATCATAAGTTTTTAGAATGTATAAAACAGTTTAGCAACGAATGATACTTTGGAATTATTAAATACTTTGTATAAATATAGTGCATGCAAAGTATGACAAGAGTTTTCGCATAGTAGTACTAAATCACAAGTGATTCATTTGATAAAAACGAGTAAAGTGAAATACACGATAATAACCGTATGTTTACTTATATTCCTCCCCTAAAAGAGTATAAAAGCATTTAAAATGTATTTAAAGTGTGTTTGAAGGGGTATGAACTCACTTGAAAGTTTGAAGATAGCGAGATGGAAAACCGGGCAGAGTTTCGTCTCGGGAAACAGATTTTTATCGGGATTCTCGGGAATCTCCTTACTTGATGTGTAATGTAACATAGTAATTATCTTTTTCAATTGGGAGAGATGGCTGAATGGACGAAAGCAACGGATTGCTAATCCGTTGTACGAGTTATTCGTACCGAGGGTTCGAATCCCTCTCTTTCCGTTTCCATTGATGACTTTCTATTTTTTTTCTTTCAAATTTCGCAAACCCCTTTTAAATTAAATGATTTTTTTACTAGTTAAACGTATGGAATATGAATATATAAAATAAAATCTTAAGAAAATTGTAAATCAAGCAAGAAAAACGAAAATTTTGTTTTATTCTCCACGTCCAGGATTACGTCCTGGATCATTGGATAGGAATCCAAAGATGATGAGAGAAACAAAGAATATTACTACTGTGTAAACAAAAAGTTTGAGAGTAAGCATTACACAACCTCCAAGATCATTTTCTGAAAAAAGAAAAACGAGAAAAGATAATAGATCCTCCATTTTTATATCACATATCCTATTTTGACACTAAGAAATGAATTCTAGAAATAGAAAAGAATGTTCAGAAATTCAACTGAAGTTTAAATTTGTAATAAGAGTCTTTGATTATCACAAATCACTTTCATACCCACAATTAGATATTCTAAGGGACCCTAACCTAATAAGGTCTTTCGCCGGAAAAAGGATTAGAATCGGGAAATGGGGCGAGCCAAATTTATTGTGGCTAGCCAAGAATTTCAATGTTTGAATTGAAGGTTCATACTCCCAGACTTATTTGATCTTATCAATTGTTATAATTTTTCTCGAATAAATCATGAATTTTCTAGGATAGTATTCAAGATCTTATCGAAAACTTACAGCAGCTTGCCAAACAAAGGCTAAAAGAAAAAAGAACAGGGGTATGACTGGCATAACATCTACGATTGGATTCAAAAAAGCATAGGCTTCGGGAAATTTGGCGAAGAAAAGACTACACGGATAAAGGGCAGAATTAAGACAGATCAAACTAAAGATATTAAGCATAACAGACATTTTGTTCGTCGAGATAATTGCATTTTGATTGAGTTATTTATATAAGGAAAAATGAAGAAAGTAAGGTAGACAAAAAACTCCTTCTTTTTCCGCTCAATCAAAAATCCTCCAATTCTCAAAGGAGAATAGAAGAAATCATACTTTCATACAATATCTTAATTGAATTGTATGTAATGATCAATAAATTCAGTTGAATTCTAGATATACACATGTCAAAATCCTAGCACGAATCTATAATATAATCTATAAAGTAGAATAAAGAAGAAAGATTTTCTATAGATAGTTGGGCTGGAATTGACGAACACTTAATACCAATATTATTCTTTATTAGTATTAGTGTCCAATAACAATATAAATGGGGCGTAGCCAATTGGTAAGGCAACGGGTTTTGGTCCCGCTATTCGGAGGTTCGAATCCTTCTGTCCCAGAGCATATCCATTGTATCCGAATACATCTTTTTTGTTCAACAAGGTTCTGTTTCAAGGTCTAATATTGGATAGAATCTTATTCTTCTTTCTTTTTTGATTTTTAATGATTCTTTTCGGAATCATATCTCAGTTTTTCACAAAATGAACTAAATCGAGTTCAAATGACATGCAAATGTAACTGACTCCTTTTGTGATCCAGATAAAGATAAGATGGGGCATAGATCACAGTTGTAGAAAGATTACTTAACCTCAGGTTAAACAAAATATGAAAATACATATAAAATGAGGAAGTGCTTAGCCTATGGGTATGTATTGTTATCCTATTTCAGTGACAATAGTCTTTCTATTTTTTTGAAAAATAATTTGCATCCCTAAAATATTCAAATTTAAATATTTAACAATGATATTTCTTTTTATTGTTCGATCTTTTTAGCTTATTTGCTTTAAATCATTGACAATTCTATTCGAAAAAAAAACAGAAATTCTTATTTCTTATGATAATCAAATGTAGGCTTTACTGTAAAAGTAAAACTTGACTCAAATAATGATGTCGAAGTAGGAAACTTTTTCAATTATAAAGATTTGTAATGATTCCTTATGGGTTGAATCTTTGAGAAGTTGGAAATGGGTCAGTCTATCTTATTGATTGAGTCACTTGAACAGGCAGAGTCAAATAGAATTTATTTATTCGTGTTATTTCTATTAGTCATGTTATTTCTATATTTAGATTTCTGGATATTTCTGTTAGATAATTTTTTGAGATATAGATTTATAGAAAAAATTTCCGTTCATACAAAAAAGCCCGGGTCTTGCTAAGATTTCTTAATAAAAAATATTTATTATCTATGTAGCTAGGAAAAAAAATATAAATGACTATGTCTCTGTACCGACTGAACCAATGACTATTCATGATTCCATAATTGAATCAATTCCATACTGGTTCCAAATTAGAGGAATGTTATGGTAAAACTTCATTTAAAACGATGTGGTAGAAAGCAACGTGCGACTTGAAGGACACGATCCGGTGAGGATTTTTATTCTTACATCCACCATTTTCTTTTATATAGGAATGAAGGTGCTCTTGGCTCGACGTCGTTTGTTCTATTCTACTAGAACCCTTCTTTTTTATTGAGTTGTAATGTAAATAGTTCATGATGGAGCTCGAGTAGAAAGTATGGATTAATTTCTCAGGGGCAACAATCTAGGGTTAATGCCAATCAATAAATTGGAACAACTTCGTAAGTATATCTTCGATATCGATATAGAAATTGAAAGGATCCGATTCGAGCAAATTTTCAATTCAAAAAAATTGTTGGAACCGCAAAACGTTTTCGATCCACAGTGTATCGCGCACGAATCAACCGTCGGTATGATTCTAGAAAGAAATCACAAAAGGGGTATGTTGCTACCATTTTGAAAGGATTCAGAAGCACCGAAGTAATGTCTAAACCCAATGATTTAAAACAAAGATAAAGGATCCCAGAACAAGGAAACACCACTTCAATTGTCTCACAGATCCGAATAAAGAATCCAAATAGATTTTCAACGAGACAAAAGGGGGGGTTAAAGACCACTCAATAAAAAAATATCTTAATTTTATTTAATATATTTGATAATTATTGAACTTGAGTTATGAGTACAAATGATTTTTTAGTTTTCAGTAAGTAAGTTAAATAAAAATGACTATAAGTTAAATTATAGGCTAATTTATTTTACGGATTCCTTTACTATTTATTATAATTTTATCCATAGACAAAACTTCAAATCATTTTTTCTCGAGCCGTACGAGGAGAAAACTTCCTATACGGTTCTAGGGGGGGGGGTTCTTTTTCATCTACATCTATCCCGATGAGCCGTCTATCGAATCGTTGCAATTGATGTTCGATCCCGAAGAGAAGGAAGAGATCTTCGGAAAGTGGGTTTTTATGATCCGATCAAGAATCAAACTTATTTAAACGTTCCCGCTATTCTCTATTTCCTTGAAAAAGGCGCTCAGCCTACAGGAACTGTTCAGGATATTTTAAAAAAGGCAGAGCTTTTTAAGGAACTTTGCCCTCATCAAACGAAATTCAATTAAATTAAGGAATTAAATTAAGGAAATAAAAACTAAGGGTAGGATAGTGATTTCTATATAATTTTGGATATCTTTTCTATACTATGTTTTTTTTATTTCCTTCTTTTCTTGCTCTATTAGTATCTATTTATCATTTCTTTTATAGAATCTTTTTCTAACGAAAACCTTATTTGATTGATCCTCACAAAATCAAAAATTATTGCCTACAATCGGGTGGTTTTCATTCGAATTCTAAATTCTAATACCAAGTAAGACACAAGGAATCGAAGTTCTTTATTCGACTTATATTAATTCAATATACTATTGATTGCATAAATCCTTTTTCTACTTCTTCTTTATTTAGAAACTAAAAAGTTTAGTATATATGCAGTGCCAATCCAACACAAGTCCTTTTTTTTACTATTATTTCAATTTAAGTTCTTGTATTTTTTCCATCGTATTCTTTTCTTACCCTTTATATTGACAACATTGTATCGAACAAATATAATTCATCGTGATAAGCAGCTCTATTTATTTCCGTCCCATTTGATTTTTTACCTTAGTTGATTCAAATTATGGGTTCGTTGGATTAGCCTTGATACCCGCATTTTTGATTGAAAAAGGTGGATAACATAGAAATAGGGGATGGTCTAGCATTTTTTCCATTTCTTTATTTCTTTTTTTATCGGAAAATTTTTTATTTTTTCATCTGATTTAGTCATTTTTATGTTCCAAATAGATTCTAATTTTTTTATATATTTTTTGATTTTGTACTTTAATGCTTTTATTTCATCATTTTGTTTTATTCTGATTGTATCTACATACCCGTTTTCTATTTGGGTTGCTAACTCAATGGTAGAGTACTCGGCTTTTAAGTGCGGCTAGGATCTCTTACACATTAGATGAAGCGAGGGATTCATCCATACCATCGGTAAAGTTTGGAAGACCACGACTGATCCTGAAAGGGAATGAATGGAAAAAATAGCATGTCGTATCAATTAAGAGTTCTGAGAATAATTTATTCCGGCTCGGTACAAAACCTTCTTTAAATTAGTGAAAGGGAGCAAACCGAAGTCAATTTCAAGTTGGGTCGAATTAATAAATGGATAGGGCCCCGCGGCTTCAATTAATTTCATTTTGATTATAGGGAAAGAAAAAGAAATGAGCTTCCGTTCTTAATTTGAATGATTACCCGATCTAATTAGACGTTAAAAAAATATTAGTGCCCAATACGGGAAGGCTTTCTCCCAGGAATGTATTCTTGATTTTTTAATGAATCCTAAATATTACCATTCTCCATTCCATAATGGAGATGTGTGTGTATAAGAAACAGTATATTGATAAAAAATTTCCAAAATCAAAAGAGCGATTGGGTTGAAAAAAAAGTAAAGGATTTCTAATCATCTTGTTATCCTATAATGAAAACGAACATAAATATTGAAATTGAAATGGAAAAAGAGAGGCTAGAGAATCTGTTGATAAGTTTATCTGTATCCGAGGTATCTATTCGGTTTGTACTATAATACCTTGTTTTGACTGTATCACACTATGTATCATTTGATAACCCCCAAAATCCTCTACCTTTCATTTAAATAGAATTTCAAATGGAGAAATTCCAAAGCTATTTAGGGCTAGATAGATCTCAACAACACCACTTCTTATATCCACTTATCTTTTAGGAGTATATTTATGTACTTGCTCATGATCATGGTTTAACTAGATCGATTTTGTTGGAAAATGCAGGTTATGACATTAAATCCAGCTTACTAATTGTGAAACGTTTAATCAATCGAATGTATCAACTGAGTCATTTGATTCTTTCGGTTAATAATTCTAAACAGACTCCATTTTTGGGGCACAACAAGAATTTTTATTCGCAAGTAATGTCCGAGGTCTCTTCAATCATTATGGAAATTCCATTGTCTCTACGATTAATATCTTACCTAGAAAGGAAAGGGGTAGTCAAATCCGATAATTTACGATCAATTCATTCAATATTTTCTTTTTTAGAGGACAACTTTTCACATTTAAATTATGTATTAGATATACTAATACCTTACCCAGCCCATCTGGAAATCTTGGTTCAGGCTCTTCGCTATTGGATAAACGATGCTTCCTCTTTGCATTTATTAAGATTCTTTCTCCATGAGTGTCATAATTGGGATAGTCTGATTAATTGCGTTGAATATTGTCCAACAAATTATTTATCAATGACTGAAGAATATGAACTTTCTACTTATGATCGTCACGAATTGAATTATAATCAAATTGCTTTGGGTTGTTTACCAATGTCAGTAATTGATGATTACACAATTCAAACAATTTTCAATTTGCCAGAAATAAAAACTTAAGAACTCATTTTGATCTAAAAGAATGAAGGTTTTTATTTGGTGAATAATTACAATTATATTGATTAGGGGGCGAGAATCCTGTTTTAATTTATATTAAAAATCTATTTCTATAGTCTATATTGAGGATTTGCAAATATATAGATTCAAATTACTCTTTCGAGAGATTAAGCCAATAACTATATCTCCATCAATCCATATCCATGAAAATGGAATTTTTTTATAAGAACTATTATAAAAAAGTAGAGTTACTTCTTTTTTCCTAATCGGGTCAATAAAGTTATGAAAGATTTTGATTTATTTATCTCTGATTTTATATATAATGGATTTACCTGGACTAATATATGATTTTCTTTTAGTCTTTCTGGGATTGGGTCTTATATTAGGGGGTCTGGGAGTAGTATTACTTCCCAATCCTATTTATTCTGCCTTTTCGTTGGGATTGGTTTTTGTTTGTATATCTTTATTCTATATTCTATCAAACTCCTATTTTGTAGCTGCTGCGCAACTCCTTATTTACGTAGTAGCCATAAATGTTTTAATAATTTTTGCTGTGATGTTTATAAATGGTTCAGAATATTCCAAAGATTTCCATCTTTGGACCGTTGGAGATGGAATAACTTCGGTGGTATGTACAAGTCTTTTTGTTTCACTAATTACTACTATTCCAGATACGTCATGGTACGGAATTATTTGGACTACAAAGGCAAACCAGATTATAGAACAAGATTTGATAAGTAATAGTCAACAAATTGGGATTCATTTATCAACAGATTTTTTTCTTCCGTTTGAATTCATTTCAATAATTCTTTTAGTTGCGTTAATCGGCGCAATTGCTGTAGCTCGTCAATAATAACTCTTTAGAACTGGGAAAAACCTTGTTATGAGCTATCACATGCATTTCCTTTTTTCTATTTTTGTATATAAAATACAAATTGTTTCTTAGTAGTAGTTTGATCTATTCCCAATATAATATATTCCTTTATTCCATTACTCGTTATATTCTCGTCAATCCAATTGGTTAAATTGTTGTTCATATTGAAATGAATCGAGATTGATAAGGAGTTGGTTAATGATGCTCGAACATGTACTTGTTTTGAGTGCCTATTTATTTTCTGTCAGTCTATATGGATTGATTACAAGTCGAAATATGGTTAGGGCTCTTATGTGTCTTGAACTTATATTAAATGCGGTTAATCTCAATTTTGTAACATTTTCGGATTTTTTTGATAGTCGTCAATTAAAAGGAGCCATTTTCTCCATTTTTGTTATAGCTATTGCAGCTGCTGAAGCTGCTATTGGACTCGCTATTGTTTCATCAATTTATCGTAACAGAAAATCAACTCGTATAAATCAATCGAATTTGTTGAATAAGTAATATTATCATATAAATTAGAATTTTCATAAATTAATAATTAATTCAAATTAGCATGTCTGCCACGTAAGGTATCCTCATGTTATCACAAATATACGAAATCAAAGTATTTTGGCGCTGTCAATCCAGAAGTAGATTAATAAAAAAACTCGGGCAACTCATCGATTCATCTAGTATTTAAATATATAATTCATTTATCAATTTACTAGATTGAAACCTTCTCACGTTCAAAAATGGATAGATCCAATGTCACATTTAGTAAAGATTTATGATACATGTATCGGGTGTACGCAATGTGTCCGAGCCTGTCCCACGGATGTATTAGAAATGATACCTTGGGATGGATGTAAAGCCAAACAAATAGCTTCCGCTCCAAGAACAAAGGATTGTGTCGGTTGTAAGAGATGTGAATCCGCCTGCCCAACAGATTTCTTGAGTGTTCGAGTTTATTTATGGCATGAAACAACCCGCAGCATGGGTATAGCTTATTAATACGTTACATAAAACCCTACTTGAGCCCATTTTTTTTTACCGCCAAAACCTGTGCTCAAAAATATCTTATTTTTGGGCATAGGTTTTTCTGGTCCAAGTGTATCTTGTCTTTACCACGAACAAATTTCCTTGGTTAACAATAATTGTAGTTTTACCAATATTTGCGGGTTCCTTTATTTTATTTCTTCCACATAAAGGAAATAGGGTCATTAGGTGGTATACTATATGTATATGCATGTTAGAAAACTGGTGTTTTCTGAATTATATGAAGCCAGTAAGCAAACAGTGAATCCATGGATATTTGAACCCGAGTCTCCAGGAAAAAGCAGAATATTTGATGGAAGAACAGGGGATTGTTTTGAACAACCTGTTATAATAGGAAAGCCTTATATCTTGAAATTAATTCATCAAGTTGATGATAAAAATCCATGGGCGTTCCAGTGGGCGTTATTCACGTCTTACACAACAACCCCTTAAAGGAAGGGCCAAGAAAGGGGGACAACGGGTAGGAGAAATGGAGGTTTGGGCTTTAGAGGGGTTTAGCGTTGCTTATATTTTACAAGAGATGCTTACTTATAAATCTGATCATATTAGAGCGCGCCAGGAAGTACTTGGTACTATAATCTTTGGAGGAAGAATACCGACTCCTGAAGATGCTCCAGAATCTTTTCGGTTGTTCGTTCGAGAACTACGATCTTTAGCTCTGGAACTGAATCATTTTCTTGTATCTGAGAAGACTTTCCAGCTTAATAGGAAGGAAGCTTAATCAAAATCAAGCAGAAGTTTTCTTCTATGATCGATCGATATACACATCAACAACTCCGAATTGGATTAGTTTCTCCTCAACAAATAAGTACTTGGTCGAAACAAATCCTGCCTAATGGCGAGATAGTTGGAGAGGTGACAAAACCTTATACCTTTCATTACAAAACCAATAAACCAGAAAAAGATGGATTATTTTGTGAAAGAATTTTTGGGCCTATCAAAAGTGGAATTTGTGCGTGTGGAAATTATCGAGTAATCGGAGATGAAAAGGAAGACCCGCAATTTTGTGAACAATGCGGAGTCGAGTTTGTTGATTCTCGGATACGAAGATATCAAATGGGCTACATCAAACTCGCATACCCAGTAATGCATGTGTGGTATTTGAAACGTCTTCCTAG
The DNA here is from genome assembly GCF_051521515.1 of Lactuca serriola. Lineage (NCBI taxonomy): Eukaryota > Viridiplantae > Streptophyta > Magnoliopsida > Asterales > Asteraceae > Lactuca > Lactuca serriola. Next base: position 173,423,119 of record NC_136412.1, on the reverse strand, counting down.
TTATATTGTGACTCTTTTAGATAAACCTCTTAACGAATTAGAAGACCTAGTATACTGCGGTGTGTGATTTGATCGAAATTCTGATTTTACAGATTCGAAATGAGAAACTGTCATCCCATATAATCCAATCGGGATGCCCTGTACCTGACATGTTTCTTGGTAGGAGTAACATGATGCTCAGAATTAGGGATGTATTCAAGACGCTCCCCAAAAAGGGAATTGATCTACGGTCAATTTCATAAGAATTTATAGTTAGACCTCGTCAAAAAAAAAGACTTTTTCTTTTGTGGAATTAAGCAGTTCCTTTTTTAGAAAGAAATTATGTTTAAGTAAGCAAATAGAAAAGATGTCATGGTTACAAGAGTCTATCTATCGCATATAGACTTTAAGGGCATCGTGGCCTAACCGTCGAGGTGAAGTCGGGACCTAAAAGATCAAATGGAACAGTACAATAGACAAGTAAATTCCTTCTGAATTCTAAGGTACTCTCTTTCATTAAGAATTACGGGATTCATCATTCGAGGGGAAGTAGACTACTCAAGAATTTCACATTTCATTTATGTCATAATTGAATAAAGAATTCATAAAATCTAAATAAAAATAATTAAGGAAGACGGAATCCATGAAGTTTTGCTTGGTCTTCACTGGAAACTTGAGTAAGGAGTAGATCTTTTTGGAGTTTTCTAGAATTTGAAAGCGAGAACTCCTTTCTTTTTCTTTTTTTGGTATACCTACTTGAGCCGGAAGAAAGGAAACTTTCACGTCCGATTTTGAGGGGGGGAGATCCTATCCCAATTTTTATTTTGCTAGGCCCATAGATAAAAAACCTACTTTTTTACGATTACGGGGTTTATTAGAATATGAAATTCAACCCTGGAAATACACAGGATCCCCATTTTTTTTACTACCCGGAGCTTCGATACATTTCAAAATCGAGAGATGTCTACCGGGGGAGGTTCTATCAGACAACAATTAGCCAATCTAGATTTACGAATTATTATAGACTATTCATTGGTAGAATGGAAAGAATTGGAGGAAGAGGAACCCACAGGGAACGAATGGGAAGATCGAAAAGTTGGAAGAAGAAAAGATTTTTTGCTTAGACGCATGGAATGGGCTAAGCATTTTATTCGAACAAATATAGAACCAAAATGGATGTTTTGCGTCTATTACCAGTTCTTCCTCCTGAGTGGAGACCAATCTATCATATAGATGAAGATAAACTAGTGACCTCGGATATTAATGAAATCTATAAAAGAATTATCTATCGGAATAATACTCTTACAGATCTATTAACAACAAGTATAGCTACGCCAGAAGAATTAATAATATCTCAGGAAAAATTGCTACAAGAAGCCATGGATGCACTTCTTGATAATGGAATCTGTGGACAACTAATGAGGGATGATCATAATAGAGTTTACAAGTCGCTTTCAGATGTAATTGAAGGCAAAGAAGGAAGAGTTCGTGAGACTCTGCTTGGTAAATGAGTCGATTATTCAGGGCGGTTCGTGATTGTCGTGGGCCCTTCACTTTCATTACATCGATGTGGATTGCCTCGCAAAATAGCAATAGAACTTTTCCAGGCATTTGTAATTCGTGACCTAATTAGAAAACATCTTGCTTCGAACATAGGACTTGCTAAGAGTCAAATTCGGAAAAAAAACCGATTGTATGGGAAATACTTCAGGAAATTCTGGATGACCATCCTGTATTGCTGAATAGAGCGCCTACTCTGCATAGATTAGGCATACAGGCATTCCTCCCCGTTTTAGTGGAAGGGCGCGCTATTTGTTTACATCCATTAGTTTGTAAGGGCTTCAATGCATACTTTGACGGGGATCAAATGGCTGTTCATGTGCCTTTATCTTTGGAGGCTCAAGCAGAGGCGCGTTTACTTATGTTTTCTCATATGAATCTTTTGTCTCCAACTATTGGGGATCCGATTTCGGCACCAACTCAAGATATGCTTAGTGGACTCTATGTCTTAACAAGTGGAAATCGTCGGGGTATTTGTGTAAATAGGTATAATCCATGTAATCGTAGAAACTATCAAAATGAAGATAATAACTATAAGTATACAAAAAAAAGAACCCTTTTTTTGTAATCCCTATGATGCAATTGGAGCTTATCGGCAAAAACGAATCAATTTAGGTAGTCCTTTGTGGCTGCGATGGCGACTAGATCAACGCGTTATTGCTGCAAGAGAAGTTCCCATCGAAATTCACTATGAATCTGTGGGGACCTATTATGAGATTTATGGACACTATCTAATAGTACGAAGTATAAAAAAAGAAATTCTTTATATATATATTCGAACCATTCTTGGTCATATTTCCCTTTATCGAGAAATAGAAGAAGCCATACATGGGTTTTGGCAGGGCTATTGTAATTCTATGCTACCAACGGGAATTCGAGTCTCTCCGGGTTAACTAGGACCATAAGTGCAGAATTTCTACGTGAATCAAGATCTAGAAAAGGAAGTTTTCCAATCACCGACTCAAGCCCATTGTAAAATTCTACTCAACGCAATATGGAGGTACTGATGGCAGAACGGCCCACTCAGGTCTTTCACAATAAAGTGATAGACGGAACTGCCATGAAACGGCTTATTAGTCGATTTATTGATCACTATGGAATAGGATATACATCACATATCCTGGATCAAGTAAAGACTCTGGGTTTCCGACAAGCTACCGCCGCATCCATTTCATTAGGAATTGATGATCTTTTAACAATACCTTCTAAAAGATGGCTAGTTCAAGACGCTGAACAACAAAGTTTTATTTTGGAAAAACACCATCATTATGGGAATGTACACGCGGTAGAAAAATTACGTCAATCGATCGAAATATGGTATGCCACAAGTGAATATTTGCGACAAGAAATGAATCCTATTTTTCGGGAGCATGAGGAAATGCATCTCAGGTACATCAATTAGTAGGTATGAGAGGATTAATGTCGGATCCTCAAGGGAAAATGATTTATTTACCCATTCAAAGCAATTTACGCGAAGGACTGTCTTTAATAGAATACATTATTTCTTGTTACAGAGCCCGTAAAGGGGTTGTGGATACCGCTATCCGAACATCAGATGCATGATATCTCACGTGCAGACTTGTTGAAGTAGTTCAACACATTGTTGTACGTTGAACCGATTGTGGCACCGTTCGAGGTATTTCTGTAAGTCCTCGAAATGGAATGATGACGGACAAGATTTTTATCCAAACATTAATTGGCCGTGTATTAGCAGATGATATATATATATAGGTTCGCGATGTATTGCTACTAGAAATCAAGATATTGGGGTTGGACTTGTCAGTAGATTCATAACTTTTAGAGAACAACCAATCTCTATTCGAACCCCCTTTACTTGTAGGAGTACATCCTGGATTTGTCAATTATGTTATGGCCGGAGTCCAGCGCATGACGACCTGGTCGAATTGGGAGAAGCCGTAAGTATTATTGCAGGTCAATCTATTAGAGAACCGGGCACTCAATTAACATTAAGAACTTTTCATACCGGCGGAGTATTTACAGGGGGTACTGCAGAACATGTGCGAGCCCCTTCTAATGGAAAAATAAAATTCAACGAGGATTTGGTTCATCCGACACGTACACGTCATGGACATCCTGCTTTTCTATGTTCTAGAGACTTGTATGTAACTATTGAGAGTGAAGATATTATACACAATGTGTGTATTCCGTCCAAAAGTTTTCTTTTAGTTCAAAACGATCAATATGTAGAATCAGAACAAGTGATTGCTTAGATTCGCGCGAGAACCTCCACTTTGAATTTGAAAGAGAAGGTTCGAAAACATATTTATTCTGACTCAGAAGGCGAAATGCACTGGAATACTGATGTGTACCATGCACCTGAATTTACATATGGTAATATTCATCTCTTACCAAAAACAAGTCATTTATGGATATTATTAGGGGATCCCTGGAGATACAGTCTAGGCCCTTGTTCGATCCACAAGGATCAAGATCAAATGAACACTTATTCTCTTTCTGTCAAGCCAAGATATATTGCTAACCCCTCAGTAACTAATAATCAAGTGAGACACAAATTTTTTACTTCGTATTTTTCTGGTAAAAATCAAAAAGGAGATAGGATTCCTGATTATTCAGAACTAAATCGAATGACATGTACGGATCATTCTAATCTCAGATATTCGGCCATTCTCGACGATAATTCTGATTTATTGGCAAAGATGCGAAGAAATAGATTCATCATCCCACTCGAATCGATTCAAGAAGGCGAGAACCAACTAATACCTTCTTCAGGTATCTCAATGGAAATACCCAGAAATGGTATTCTCCGTAGAAATAGTATTCTTGCTTATTTCGATGATCCTCGATATATAAGAAAGAGCTCGGGACTTACTAAATATGACACTCGAGAACTAAATTCAATCGTCAACGAAGAGAATTTGATTGAGTATCGAGGAGTCAAGGTATTTTGGCCAAAATACCAAAAGGAAGTAAATCCATTTTTTTTATTCCCATGGAAGTCCACATTTTGTCCGAATCTTCTTCCATAATGGTACGGCACAATAGTATTATTGGGGCAGATACACAAATCACTTTCAATAGAAGAAGTCGGGTAGGCGGATTGGTCCGAGTGAAGAAAAAAGTAGAAAAAATGAAACTGATAATCTTTTCTGGAGATATCCATTTTCCTGGAAAGACAAATAAGGCATTCCGATTAATACCGCCAGGACGGGGAAAACCAAATTCCAAAGAATACAAAAAATTGAAAAATTGGCTCTATATCCAACGAATGAAACTTTCCAGGTATGAAAAAAAGTATTTTGTTTTGGTTCAACCTGTAGTCCCATATAAAAAAACGGATGGTATAAATTTAGGAAGACTTTTCCCGCCGGATCTCTTGCAAGAAAGTGATAATCTACAACTTCGAGTTGTCAATTATATCCTTTATTACGACCCAATTCTTGAAATTTGGGACACAAGTATTCAATTAGTTCGGACTTCTTTAGTGTTGAATTGGGACCAAGACAAAAAAATCGAAAAGGCCTGTGCTTCCTTTGTTGAAATAAGGACAAATGGTTTGCTTAGATATTTTCTAAGAATCGACTTAGCTAAGTCACCTATTTCTTATACCGGAAAAAGGAACGATCTGTCGGGTTCAGGATTGATCTCTGAGAATGGATCAGATCGCGCTAATGTCAATCCATTTTCTTCCATTTATTCCTATTCCAAGTCAAGGATTAAAGAATCCCTTAATCCAAATCAAGGAACTATCCATACGTTGTTGAATCGAAATAAGGAATCTCAATCTTTGATAATTTTGTCATCATCCAATTGTTTTCGAATAGGCCCATTCAACGATGTAAAATCTCCCAATGTGATAAAAGAATCAATCAAAAAGAACCCGCTAATTCCAATTAGAAATTCGTTGGGCCTGTTAGGAACAGGTTTTCCAATTTATAATTTTGATTTATTTTCCCATTTAATAACCCATAATCAGATCTTGGTAACTAACTATTTGCAACTTGACAATTTCAAACAGATTTTTCAAATACTTAAATATTATTTACTGGATGAAAATGGTCAAATTTATAATCCCTATTCATGCAGTAACATCATTTTGAATCCATTCCATTTGAATTGGTATTTTCTCCATTACAATTATTGTGAAGAGACATCTCCAATCGTTAGTCTTGGGCAGTTTCTTTGTGAAAATGTATGTATAGAAAAAAAAGGACCGCATTTAAAATCGGGTCAAGTTCTAATTGTTCAAGTTGACTTTGTGGTAATACGATCAGCTAAGCCTTATTTGGCTACTCCAGGAGCAACTGTTCATGGACATTATGGGGAAATCCTTTACGCAGGCGATACATTAGTTACATTTATATATGAAAAATCAAGATCTGGTGATATAACGCAAGGTCTTCCAAAAGTGGAACAGGTGTTAGAAGTGCGTTCGATTGATTCAATATCGATGAATCTCGAAAAGAGGATTGAGGGTTGGAACAAATCTATAACAAGAATTCTTGGAATTCCTTGGGCCTTCTTGATTGGTGCTGAACTAACTATAGTGCAAAGTCGTATCTCTTTGGTTAATAAGGTCCAAAAGGTTTATCGCTCCCAGGGGGTGCAGATACATAATAGGCATATAGAAATTATTGTACATCAAATAACATCAAAAGTTTTGGTTTCAGAAGATGAAATGTCTAATGTTTTTTCGCCCGGAGAACTAATTGGATTGTTGCGAGCGGAACGAATGGGACGCGCTTTGGAAGAAGTGATCTGTTACCAAGCCGTCTTATTGGGAATAACAAGAGCATCTATGAATACTCAAAGTTTCATATCCGAAGCTAGTTTTCAAGAAACTGCTAGAGTTTTAGCAAAAACAGCTCTCCTGGGCCGTATCGATTGGTTGAAAGGCCTGAAAGAAAACGTTGTTCTGGGGGGATGATACCTGTTGGTAGCGGCTTCAAAACACCTTCAAGCGAACCTAACAACATTCCTAACAACATTGCCTTTGAACTCCAAAAAAAGAATCTATTAGAGGGGGAAATGAAAGATATTTTGTTCTACCACAGAAAATTATTTGATTCTTGCCTTTCAAATAATTTCCATGATACACAAGAACAATCATTTTTTTAGGATTTAATGATCTCTAAGAGCAGATTCACCCCTTTCTTTTATCTTTTATAAAGGATCTGTTGGTCCAATCATTTGATTTGGTAATAGTAATAAAAAAAATAACAAATAGAAAAGAATAATGGCTTGGGCTGTGTATCTACGCCAATCTATGGTATAAAAGAAGGTTCCATCGGAACAATTATTTATTTCAGGGTACCTCTCTCTTTTTTTTTTCAAAAGGGGGAGGCAGTGTGGGGAGAAATGACAAGAAGATATTGGAACATTAATTGAGAAGAGATGATGGAAGCAGGAGTTCATTTTGGCCATGGTACTAGGAAATGGAATCCTAAAATGGCACCTTATATCTCTGCAAAACGTAAAGGTATTCATATTACAAATCTTACTAGCACTGCTCGTTTTTTATCAGAAGCTTGTGATTTGGTTTTTGATGCAGCAAGCAGAGGAAAACAATTCTTAATTGTTGGCACTAAAAATAAAGAAGCTGATTCAGTAGCATGGGCTGCAATAAAGGGCTCGGTGTCATTATGTTAATAAAAAATGGCTCGGTGGTATGTTAACGAATTGGTCCACTACAGAAACAAGACTTCATAAGTTTAGAGACTTGAGAACCGAACAAAAAACAGGGGGGCTCGACCGTCTTCCGAAAAGAGATGCGGCTATGTTGAAAAGACAATTATCTCATTTGCAAACATATCTGGGTGGGATTAAATATATGACAGGGTTACCCGATATTGTAATCATCGTTGATCAGCACGAAGAATATACGGCCCTTCAAGAATGTATCACGTTGGGAATTCCAACAATTTGTTTAATCGATACAAATTGTGACCCCGATCTCGCAGATATTTCGATTCCAGCCAATGATGACGCTATATCTTCAATCCGATTAATTCTTAACAAATTAGTATTTGCAATTTGTGAAGGCCGTTTTGGCTATATAAGAAATCTGTGATTAATAATAAGATAAATAACTTATTTCATTTCACAACCTTCATAGATTTATCGAATCGGTTACTATTTCTGAATCTCAAAAATAGAGATAAAAATAACAAGGAATATAATTTGATTAGTTGGTATTCAAAATATATGATTCAAGTAGTCAAGTCGAGAAAGAGATGGTTGAATCAAAATAATTTTGTTTAAAATTCTATTTTTGTCAGAGGGCAATATGAATGTTCTATCATGTTCCATCAACATACTAAATGGGTTATATGATATATCCGGTGTGGAAGTAGGCCAACATTTTTATTGGAAAATCAGGGGTTTCCAAGTCCACGGCCAAGTACTTATTACTTCTTGGGTTGTAATTGCTATCTTATTAGCTTCAGCCACTCTAGCCGTTCGGAACCCACAAACCATTCCGACTAGCGGTCAGAATTTCTTCGAATATGTCCTTGAATTTATTCGAGATGTGAGTAAAACTCAATTTGGAGAAGAATATGGTCCTTGGGTTCCTTTTATTGGAACTATGTTTCTATTTATTTTTGTTTCTAATTGGTCAGACGCCCTTTTACCTTGGAAAATCATACAATTACCTCATGGGGAGTTAGCCGCCCCAACGAATGATATAAATACTACTATTGCTTTGGCTTTACTCACATCAGTGGCATATTTCTATGCGGGTCTTAGCAAAAAAGGATTAGGTTATTTCGGTAAATATATTCAACCAACTCCAATTCTTTTACCTAATTACATCTTAGAAGATTTCACAAAGCCCCTATCACTTAGTTTTCGACTTTTCGGAAATATATTAGCCGATGAATTAGTAGTTGTTGTTCTTGTTTCTTTAGTACCTTCAGTGGTTCCTATTCCTGTCATGTTCCTTGGATTATTTACAAGTGGTATTCAAGCTCTTATTTTTGCAACTTTAGCTGCGGCTTATATAGGTGAATCCATGGAGGGCCACCATTGACTAGTTTTCTAAATAGTCTTTTTTTAGTTTAACCTAAGGCAATGTTGTGTGGCTAAAAAAAATTGACTTAGGGAATGAAAATACCCAACTACACTATATATGATCTAGAGTAATAGAAAAAAAGATTACAATAAAGATTACAATATTGATATTAGAGTAGAGAATAAACAAAAAGGAAAGAGATCTCAAAGATCTTTTTCCTAAAATTCCCGTTTGGTGCATTTATATCATAATCATACTTTCCCCTCAATGAATATTGAGTTTAGATTGGTCATCAAATCCGAATATGAACTATTCGGAGTCGTAATTTGACGAAG